>NC_141687.1:1871392222-1871824722 GCF_964263255.1 Lissotriton vulgaris | reverse complement strand
TTGAAAAAGATTTCATGTAGTACTATACATAATGAATAATAATTTTTCAATCATAATATTTACATTCATAAGACAGAGGCAAATCTCCTTTATAAATAATTCTCTAATCCTCTATACTTCTTTTTTATATATTTACAAACTATACATATATACAATAAATACATAAGAGCACAATGTAAACCCTCTATTCAAACTGGATCCAATTTTTTATATACATTTTTAATTCATCCATTGTGAAGATATGTAAACTTCAACCTTCATAAATTCACACGTTTACCTTCACAAATAACATGCGCAAAAAATAATAATATTGGCAGACTAGGGAGGAGCTAGATCTCTATACTTGTTATCCTTCAAAGAGACATTTTGCTTATAACCTAATACAGTACATTTTTTTACAACCTTTTCAAGCTTTAATCTACAACATATCATTATTCCTTTTTATCTCTAAAATCACACTTTTTGTTGTCAATTGAACATCTATCACCGTTGTGGCTCAACGTTTATGATCATACTGCCAGGCATAATACATGCAACACAGTGCTTAATTTTGTTACCAGTAGACTCTAGTGGAAGCCTGTGCAATCAGTGTGGTTGGTATCAAAACTGTTTTAGAGAAGTTGAGAAAAACACTGTATTTCAAGTGAGTGAACACATGTTTTCGTTAATATATTCTACTGCTATTGTACATAGGTGATATCAGGGCCCAGCCCAAGTGCTACTTTTTTTAGAGAGGTTAAGGAAAACACGGTATTTCAGAAGAGTGAGCCCATTTTTTTCCTCTCACGTTAGTATATTCTGCTGCTGTTGTACATAAGAAATAACAGGGCCCTCCTATTTTTGGGGGGGAAGTATGGATGGGGATCAATATATATATTTCAGTCCAGAAAGAAAAAGTCAATTATACAAAGCAATGTCTTACCGTGCTGACTGTGTCCAACGTGCACAGACATCACCTCTTGTTCTTCTACGTTCTGTGTCCAAATAAAAGTAAGCGGCTACTGTGCCTATGTATCAAAAGCAAAAGCGATATTCGTCTCTTAGTCTATGTAGGTTACGTATTTGACTTCTAATTTACATTTTAGCGCTGTTCTTATAAAATAGAGTCTTAATACATCGTTACCGCTGCCATCAAAAGCTATCACATTTAGGCCTGGTTATATAGACCTGTTAGCCATGGAGTCCCCCTTCTCCGAAGGGGACTCCTGCCTCATTTTTATAGCTTCCAAGTTAAAACAAATATTTAGGGCCCTCTTCCAAGTCCGTGAACCTCCAATATTAGCAGAGACATTTTAATATACACGGCATGGGAGGTGCCCTTTACCCTCTTCTAAGTCTGCGAACCTCCGATAATAGCGGAGAAATTTTAAAAATAATGGCTTTAGAGGTGCCCTTAACCCTTTTGTTTGCAGAAAGCACGTTATCTGCATCTTTAAACTACAGCTTTTATCCGGAAATGTAATATACACGGCATCGTTCCCAAATTATAATATAATTATAATATAGGAGGTGCCCTTTGTACTTTTGTCACAGAAAACACGTTATATGCATCTATAAACTACAGCGTTTCCAAAATATTAACCAGCAACAAGACATTTATATTTTATGGTCTATCTCCCATCTCCCCCATTCCTAAATCTTTATCGGTAACCCCGTACTCACCGAAAAAAGTAGCATGCTGTCTCGAAAGAAAGTATCAGTTTGAAAGTTTGCAACCGACGCCCAGAAATGCAGCTTTTTATTTCCGCAATGTAACAGGCACCTGGTGTTCACGCTACGTGTACACCAAGGGAGTATCTGTAAATTATACCCCCGGCTACACCCTTATTGTATAAAGCAGCGGAGCAGGAGATTTAGAAATATTTACTGCAGTGCAGCAATTTACAAAGTGCAAAAAATGTTCACAACTGCGTCAGCCAGTATATATGTATTGTTCGTAGGCGCTAGTGTCTTCAAGTTAAATGTTCCCCTAGGGGATATCTCCAAATCATGGTCTTGGCTGGAGTCACCCTGTCAGCATTGCGCGATAAGCAGCAATAAAGCACTCGTAATTTTGAAATCTGATTGCACATAGATCCACCCGAGACCGCTGGCAGCACTGTGTGTGGCATTAGGCTTAGATGTATTTGAGCCATAAAAGGTTAATTACAAGGACCCAAAATGCAGCCGTGTTTTTTAAATTGCGTACACATAAGAAGTTCTGAAAAGATTCTTTAATGTAAATATTTGTCCAGATGTGTATTGCTTCAATTTCCAAGTTATATATGTACAGTTTCAATTTTTATGTTATTATATAAAACATCACGATTTAATATATGCATCTTTCGTTTAAAAATAACACACGCCCCCATATACCCATAGACATTATTGAGCCATATTGTCTACTCTCATGCATATATTATTTGGAATGAAAAAAACGGTTGTTCTAATACCAAAGTCTTCTTTGCAATATCCTAAGTCCTCTACATAATAGGAACCCTATACGTTATACAGTGTATCACCCTCTATTCTATATTACTCCAAGTCCCATTGTAATTCCTAAAGCTGTTCGTCCAGTGTTGCCCCAAATTCTCAGAGGGCTAAGGGAAATAGACTCCCAGGTATTGTGGTATGTTACAATTAGATCACCACAAGTTGGATATTTCTGATGGCTAAGTGTGGCGTGGAGTTACTAAACCCGTAGTTGGTCTTTTTCAGGTAGTCTCACCATATTGGACAAAATAAAGTAGTTCCTCTCAGGTAGTCTCACCATATTAGAGAAAATAATGTATTTCTGATGGCTAAGTGTGGCGTGGAGTTACTAAACCCGTAGTTGGTCTTTTTCAGGTAGTCTCACCATATTGGACAAAATAATGTAGTTCCTCTCAGGTAGTCTCGCCATATTAGAGAAAATAATGTAGTTCCTTGTCAGTATTATGTACCTTCATGGTGCTTTGCAATCTGCAAATCCAACCTGCTTCATTGCGTCTCAATGCCAAATCTCGGTCCCCTCCTAGGATGGGCAGGTGTGTAATCTATACCATGGAACCAAATGTCTGTTCTCCCTTCGTGATGTTCCTTCATGTGTAATGCCATGGGGTATCGTGTATCTAGATTACGGATAGCTCTTACATGTTCCTGAATACGTAGCGGGTGCAATTTTTAATTGTTTTTTCTAACAATTGCCTCTTGGGAGCAACAGGGGCGGTGGTAGTGCACACCAGAAGAGCTAACAGCTCTGCATTCACCATACAACTGAGACTGGTGGGCCTAGGGCCAGTGGAGAGGTGCGGCACACTCAAAATTCTTTTTTGATATGAAGAGTTGAGTTGTTCAAAAGTTGTATTATATTTGTTTGTATCAACCGCTCGCACTCTATTGCCCACAGTAATACGTGAATTCACTTAAAAATGGCAAAATTTAAGGACAGAAGGGAAAAGTTTGCATCCAATTTTTCTCTAATCCTAGAATTGCAGGTAACGAATCCAATGAGACAAGTCTAGCAGGAGGCCTGAAGGCCCAGTTCCAGAAATTAGAGAGATTAAAAAAACAGGAACTTGCAAGATGGTGGGATGTCACCACTCTACGACAGTACCTAGAGGGTTACGAATCTTAATCTTTCCCACCTTCGAAGACCTGGAGGAGAGCCTTCTGAAGGAATGGGAAGAAAATCTCTCTAATTCATCAATTACAATGATGAAAATCCTGATTGTAAATGCAGAGAAAAAGGCAGTAGCCCTACTAGAAGAGATAGAAAATCTTGAAAAGGAAATTGCTACTAGCCCACTTACAGAGGTAGTGAAGAAGAACTATTCAGTGCTAGAAAAAGTAATGGATGAATACCAAATATATCAAAGAGACAAGAAGGCCAAAAAGATCCAGAGAGATGAGGCTGTCTACCTGGAGGGTAGAATTTACACATTTTCTAAACGGTTTGATAACGTCAATACAGGTGGCAAAAGAGCTAGAGAAGAAACATCGGAATCAGGCTCAGCTAGTGCAAGTTCCTTTACATCTACAGAAAGCCTACAATCAGAGGGTAACAATAGAAGTGTGATCATGCCAAAAAAAAATGCTTTTTTATTAGAAATGGAGAGACTGCGCCTAACCAACAGACAGTTAAAACAAAACATCGCACAAGGCGGGGAGGCAAGAAGTGGGCCAAGAAACAACAGAAAAGAGGTTCCAAAGCTGGCAGTAGATCTGAGGTCATCAAAGAAAAAGTAGATCAGGAGAGGGCACATGAGGCAAACATGGTGGGTACGAATTTAGTGGCCACAACAACAAATGACTTGACTATCATCAACCTTTCTGATTATCGTTTAAGTGCTTAAGAGAATGCAGTCCTACAAAAAGGACTTGGATTTTGCCCAACACAAATGTGTAAAATTATTGATGTCATAGTGGACTTGTATAAGTTTGTTCGTGTAGTAAAATTAAAACATTTTTTTCATTGCAACCAAAAAGTTTTCTTGCCCAATGCTTCTCGGGTCCCTCCTTCAGGGTATACAGTTGGCGATGTTGATAATATCCATTTGCTTATGTCCTTGGATGATGATAATTACATCGACCTAGAGGAACTGAATGATGAATTAGGAATAATGCCCAAACAAGACATAGACAGTGGTCTAAAGACCAAATCCAAATTCATACCACAACAAACTCATCCTAATATAGAATTATTTGAGACTAAGGCAACAGCAGATCTTTATAGATTACTGAATGAGACTACGCTCAGGGACAGTGGCAGTTATAATCTTACCAAAGGCGAACAGGAAGCAATACAGAAATTGAGCAAGAATGACAATTTAGTAATCCGTGAAGCTGACAAAGGGGGCAATGTTGTGGTGATGAGAAAGGAAGATTACATGACGGAAATCATGAGACAACTAGATGACCGTGTGTGCTACAAACATATTGTCCAAAACCCCACACTAGATCTGACCCTTCATGTCAATACAAAATTGATGGATTGGAAAGAAAGAGGGCTTCTAACGGAGGAGGAGGCTAGATACTTGCATGTGTCCAAACCTAGCTATCCCTGCATCTACATTCTTCCAAAGGTACACAAGGGGGGCAATTTCCCCCCAGGTCGCCCCATTATTTCAGGTATAGGTTCTCCCACAGAACGGCTTTCAGAATATGTGGATACGTTTCTACAGCCACTGGTGAAAAATCTGCCAGCCTTTGTACAGGACAGTAAAGATATTCTAAACAAACTAGATGATATGAAGTGGCAAGAAGGGTTACATCTTGTATCTTTAGATGTAACCAGCTTTTATACCTGTATAAAGAAAGAATGGGGATTAAAGGCCATGAGTTACTTTTTGAAAACGAGAGCCGCAGAATGGTATGCCCATAATGAGATGATTCTTGAGATGACGGACCTCATCCTTTCCAAAAATGTCTTTTTACATGACCAACAATGGTATCAACAGTTGCAGGGGACTGCGATGGGCGCAAAATTTGCTCCATCTTATGCCGGGCTGTTCATGGGCTACTGGGAAAAAGAACATGCGTGGGGTAGATATGCCTCCCCTTGTATTGAGAACATCATTTTCTGGGGGAGGTATATCGATGATATTCTGGTAATTTGGAATGGTTCTATCACCCACCTGGAGAACTACTTCGAATTCCTGAATCAAAGTCCCTTCAATGTCACACTGACCATGGTTCACTCAATGGAAAGGATAGACTTTTTGGACATAACCTTTTTCATTAGAGATAACAAAATTCAGAGTACATTATTTCGCAAATCTACAGAAAGAAATAGCACATTGCATGCGACCAGTGCCCATCCTAAAAGTACCATCACAAATATCCCTTATGGAGAGATGGTAAGAGTACGCCGCAACTGTAGTATGGATATACAGTTTAAGGAACATCTACAAGAGACCAAGCTAAGATTTAGACAACGGGGATACGAACAAAGCACCTTGGATGTGGCAGAAAATAAAGTAATGCGAATTGATAGGGATACAACTTTAAAGCAAAAACCCAGCAAAAATACACAGAAAAAGAAAAGGCCAGTTGGCCTAGTGACTAAGTACAACAAACAGAGTCCAGAAGTGTATAGGATCCTAGCTAAACATTGGTCGCTTTTACAGGATATACCAGGCATCAAAGGGGAAATAACAGCAAAACCCAGAGTGATTTACAACAAGCATTTACAATGCAATGGTCTCGGCATTGTTAAAGTTAGAGCCATTGGCATTGCTCATGACATTATTTTTATTTATGTTTTTGTTTTGAAAACATAAATAAATGACATTGTCATTTACAATGCCAATAGCTTATTCGCTCGCAAATGCGAGACCTATTGCATTTGCACCCACACAGAGCCACCCACACAAAGCCACCCACACACACATACAGAGCCGCCCACACAGTCATTCACATAGAGCCACACACACACTCACAGACAGACAGAGCCACCCACACACTCACAGTCAGACAGACAGAGCCACCCACGCACACACAGACAGACAGAGCCACCCACGCACACACAGACAGAGCCACCCACGCGCACACAGACAGACAGAGCCACCCACGCGCACACAGACAGACAGAGCCACCCACGCGCACAGACAGACAGAGCCACCCACGCGCACACAGACAGACAGAGACACCCATGCGCACACAGAGACACCCACGCGCACCCTATTTGCTTTTCACTGGACTATCTATTGTGGTTATATATTGATAAATGTAAAGAGATCGCCTTAGGCAGAGAGCCAACAGGTAGCTTTGTATAGACAGCATTGCACAGACAGTCCTTCAAGCTGCCTCACACCATCAGCCCTAGTGACATTTGTGTGCAAATTTGGCCTTATGCACCAATGCTCGTGCAGCTCTAAGCCCTCTCTGCTATCCTTGCAAACTTGTGGCAATAAAGACAACATTGAACTGTGCCAGTCAAGCAGACGACCAGCACCCGTTAATACCAGCCATGGCCCCTTTGCAATGCCGGCAGGTACAGATCCTTCCAGTCACGCATAATACCAGCCATGAAAAGTGGACAGTGACAACGCCCTTGCACTATACCAACTGTATTGCTCTCTATTCCTGCGCTTCCCATCAGGCCTTTAGGCAGCCTCATTCATGCCTGTTAGCCTAACGCATTTCCAGTTCTGTGTTGTCTGTTCACTGTAAACCACGGCCGTGAAAGTTTTGAAAGCCTGCCTGCCCTGCAGACTTTATGAAAGCCCTGCACCTTGGGCATGTAAATGACTACGTAAACAAACTGTGTGATGAGTTTTGAAACAGGAAGAAATAACTTGCAAAGGGCACAAATTCGGCTTCCGCTTTGCACAATGTAGGCTGTTGGACAACATGAACAAATATACATAAATCTAAACGATCGGTTAAAAGTATGAAGAATATCAGGTATGGCCAAAAAGATACATAAAATATATTTAAATCGAATGTTAAACTCGAGCGTGAAATCCCCAGAGGCTACACTATGTGCTACACTATGTACTGTCAAAGGGGAATTTTTATAGAACAAGAAATCAACACAAATTAGAATAACGTGACATTTTATAATGGTAATCGGTGACAACAAAGAATAACCAATACGGCCAAAAATGTATATGAGAATATAAATGGAAGGTTCTACTCGAGCACAAAGTCCCCAAGAAATGACATAAAATAGATGAATATTATCTGAACGCTTAGACGCAGAATCTACACCATGCCCAAGCAGTATCAAGACACAAGAACAAATAGAATCTTGGTCCCGATCTTAGTACCGGTATAAACTGCAATAGCAGACCCTGAAAAAACAATGCCAGACCCCAATGAGAACCCCGTAGGGAGGCTGGAAGTCAACCTACATGACACGAAAATAAACGTGGAGCAGTCCATGCTGTTTCTTACCTCAATACTCGGCGGCGACTCCCAGCATAATAACGAGAAGAAGGCGATCGTAGAGTCCCGTAGTCGGCCATTATTTAAAGCCGGAAATTTCCCGCGAGATAGACGTACTAAATAGAAACTTCATGAACCGGGCACTAAGATTATCACACAGAACTTGAGTGGGTTGGACTGTGTGCGGCACACAAGGCAGGTTAATCAAAGTGCAACCAATAGAAGAAAAATAATCTTTCTTGGAATCGGGCCTCTGGGATTTCCTTGGGATAAAAATAAGCTTTTGCAGTAAAGTTGAGTTTTCTATAGAGTTTAGGTTTGAGGTGAAGTGAGTAGTTTGTTGGCCACAGTTTTTGCATCTTTTGCAATCAAAGTCTGCTTCTTTCGCGATTTGTTATACTAGGGTGCTGAAAGCATAGGCAAATCTTTATTCGGGCAGGGTAGACTCAAGTGCAGACTTTAATTATTATAAGCACAATAGTCGGCCTCAACGGATTGGTTTTGTGGGGGGTGGTGTCCATTGGCAAGTGTGTTGGAAAAAGATTTGAGCTTTTGTTTGGAAAAGCGAAGTAAAAGTAAAAGTATTCCAATTGCACCGAAAGAAACCAAGTAATAGAACCAGGGCGGGCTCCGTCGGGGAAACGGGCAGCATTGCGGGCATCGGCGGCCACAGCTGGGGGGGGAGGCTTTCCTTTTCCTGGCGTAAGAAACCAAGTAATAGAACCAGGGAGGGCTCCGTCGGGGAAACGGGCAGCATTGCGGGCATCGGCGGCCACAGCTGGGGGGGGGCCTTTCCTTTTCCTGGCGAAAGAAACCAAGTAATAGAACCAGGGCGGGCTCCGTCGGGGAAACGGGCAGCATTGCGGGCATCGGCGGCCACAGCTGGGGGGAGGCTTTCCTTTTCCTGGCGAAAGAAACCAAGTAATAGAACCAGGGCGGGCTCCGTCGGGGAAACGGGCAGCATTGCGGGCATCGTCGGCCACAGCTGGGGGGGAGGCTTTCCTTTTCCTGGCGTCGGGTCTGCAGCCGGCAGTCTCGCTTCCTCCCGAAACTACTCCCGGCTCCGGGAAGTGCAGTTTCGGGGCGCACTGAGCGGTGGAGGCACCCCAGGCGCTACAGCAAGCACACACCGCCCGGCTCGCACTGTATACTCGTAGAGGATCAGCGCCCTGGTGCCACCAGTTCAGCGCCTGCCACTCATAGCCACCCCCAGTGCTGACAGACCCCACTCTGCCCCGGATCTCACCAACTTTCAAAGAGGATAGGGATTTCTTACCTCGCTCAGGCGGCGAGGAGAAAGGGAGTCCTGCAGCTCATCTTCGGGGAAGAAAAAAAAATGGCGGCCACAAACTTTTGAAATTTTTCGGAATTGGGGGTGTGGTTTTGATGTTCTGAGTGACGGACAACGTCACTGTCTAAAGAACATCAAAAATCACGCCCCCAAATCCGAAAAGGACGGGGCTACATCGGAGTGACTGATCTCTCCTCCAATGGCTGGCCTCCGTTTAGGAAGCCAGCCAATGAAGGAGAGATAGGGCAGGGAGGCGGGACCTTCTGCGCTACTGAAAGTCATTAAATCTCCAGCCTAAGACTGCGCAAGTGCAGCCTTTTAGGCCTCTGACCTAAAAAGGGCAAGACCCTTAGGGAGATGCTTTGCCCAAGCTATGTGTCGTATACTAAGAAACATACGACCACATGGCTACCAGGACCGACATATGGATTTTTTACATGTACAGACTGTAACATCTGCCAATTTGGGAAAAATAAAATCAAAGACTTTTGCTATAATACAAAGCGGATCTGTACCATTAGACATTTGATCACTTGCAAAAGCACATACAATACATACGTATTGGGCTGTGCTTGCAACATTATTTATGTGGGTAGCACGATTTGCCCTCTAAAAATACGTATTCAGGAACATGTAAGAGCTATCCGTAATCTAGATACACGATACCCCATGGCATTACACATGAAGGAACATCACGAAGGAAGGACAGACATTTGGTTCCATGGTATAGATTACACACCACCCCATCCTAGGGGGGGGGGGCGGAGAATTGGCATTGAGACGCTATGAAGCAGGTTGGATTTGCAGATTGCAAAGCACCATGAAGGGACATAATACTGACGAGGAACTACATTATTTTCTCTAATATGGCGAGACTACCTGAGAGGAACTACATTATTTTGTCCAATATGGTGAGACTACCTGAAAAAGACCAACTACGGGTTTAGTAACTCCACGCCACACTTAGCCATCAGAAATACATTATTTTCTCTAATATGGTGAGATTACCTGAGAGGAACTACATTATTTTGTCCAATATGGTGAGACTACCTGAAAAAGACCAACTACAGGTTTAGTAACTCCACTCCACACTTAGCCATCAGAAATATCCAACTTGTGGTGATCTAATTGTAACATACCACAATACCTGGGATTCTATTTCCCTAGCCCTCTGAGAATTTGGGGCATCACTGAACGAACAGCTTTAGGAATTACAATGGGACTTGGAGTAACATAGAATAGAGGGTGTTACAATGTATAACGTATAGGGTTCCTATTATGTAGAGGGCTTAGGATATTGCAAAGAAGACTTTGGTATTAGAACAACCGTTTTTTTCATTCCAAATAATATATGCATGAGAGTAGACAATATGGCTCAATAATGTCTATGATTATATGGGGGCGTGTGTTAATTTTTTTTTTTTTAAATTTTTATTTTTGGTGCAAAACAAAGATAGTAGGTACATTGTCATCCATCGCATTTCCATACATAAGTTACTAGGTGAATGAGGTGAGACAGTATTCACAAAGGCAAAAACTTATAACATCCACAGTAGTATACAGCATTGCGAGTTTCGTCGACGATGTGATGAATAGGAATATACTTGTGTCGAAAAAATACAGTTTGCATTTTTGTGTTTTGTTGGCTACTATCCGTCTGAGTCTTGCCGTTCGCACCTTGCAATAAACATAAAACAGTAAAAACAGCACACTTTAGTCCGGCACGTACTTGAAGTAGTAGCTTTCGGCACTCGTAGCACAGTCCTTCTGTAAAGAGAGCAGTGTATTGTTGCATAGCCCCCTATTTCCCACTCCCTCCCATGCCACCTCCCACGGCTGCACCCACCCACCTCCGTTGCGCTCGTCCTATTCACCTAGTTACAGCCCAATCAACGCTCCTCGTCACTCTCTGACCCCCCGTCATCATCTTCCTCCAATGGTTCGCAGATATCCCCCCTGTATGCGTTCCAGGATTGCCACACCCCGTTCCATTTACGTGGGTTACCCCTCAATTTGTACACCGCCCTTTCAGTCAACATGAGCATGTCCATGTTGCGGAGCCATTGGGGTAGCGTAGGGAGATCAGCCGACCCCCACTTCTGTGCTATGTCCCGTTTCGCTGTTACCATCCCCACTGTGACCCAGGTTCTTGCATGAAATGTGAGGTCAGTCGGCTCCCAGATGTTTAGCAGACAGAGCCGTGAGTCTAGGGTGAGGGTGGTATGAAGAGCTTGGGCCATCGTGCGTATTACCCGTTGCCAGTAGCCGACTAACAATGGACATTCCCACACCGTGTGTATGAAGGTCCCTTCTGCCCCGCAGCCCCTAAGGCAATATGGATGATCCGCCCTGTGCAGTTTGTGAAGTAATGTACGGGTGTAGTAGATTCTGTGAAGAAATTTTAGCTGCACTAGGCGAAATTTAGATGATATGCCTGCTTCACGGGGGGATGCCATGGCTGCGTTCCAGTCATTGTCATCCAGGTCACCCACTTCCGCCATCCATTTGTCCTTCAGTTTCCCCAGTGGATCAGGCATATTGTTAATCAGCTTGCGGTATGTCAGCGATGTCGCCCCTTCTTGCATGAAGTCAGTAAGTAGCCGATCCTCCAGAGGGGAGGATTCGGGCAGGGGTGCGTCTGGTGAGATTGCTGCCTGGAGTGCGTGTCGGACCTGGATGTATCTGTAGAGCTCTGTGTTCCCCAACTCATATTGGTCCTGCAAAGTGGCAAATGAGATCACTCCTTCCCTCGTCCACATGTCCCCCACCGTGGAGATGCCGATGCTGTCCCATTGTGCGAAGCCCTTGGAGCGCCGCAAATGGCCCAACGCCTTTGTGTCCCACAGGGGTGTAAGTTTCGTTATGACGCCATCCCACTTCAACTTTGCCTGCGCCTTGTACCATATACGGACTGTGTGTTTCGTAGGCCCCGTGAGTTTTGCTGCCACTCCACGGTGATACAGTGGGGCCAATAAGGTGTTGGCACCCAGTTGTGCCCTGTCGGCCTTGTACGCTGGGTCTTCCTGCGGGGCATGCATCCATTGGTTAAGGATTTTGAGTTGGGCCGCCCAGTAGTACAACTGTACATTCGGGAGGGCGATGCCCCCGTCGTACCACCCCCTGTTCAGTTTAGTGTGGGAAATGCGGGCTGGCTGGTTGCCCCATAACAGGCCCGAGATTTGTGCCGTTATTTTCTGGAGGTAGCCTTCCGGCACCAGATACGGGGCGTTCTCCAGCACATATAGGAAGCGCGGCAGAGCCATCATTTTAAATAGTGCTGCACGGCCAAGGAGTGTTAGGGGGAGATCCTTCCAATGTCGCACGTCTCCTCGGAGACGAGCTAAGGGGGGTAGTAGGTTGAGGCGTGAGAAATCTGCCTCGTTACGGGTGATATGAATCCCCAGATATTTAAATGACGTGTGGGCCAGCTCCAGTGGGCAGGAATCCGGGAGAGGCGGGAGTGGGCCTCGCAGTTCAAAAATGGTGGACTTAGCCCAGTTGATGGTGTAGCCCGAGATTCGCCCATGAGCCGTACAAAGAGCCAGGAGGTTAGGGAGACTTTCTTCCAGATCTGTGAGATAGATCAGCATGTCGTCTGCGTAGAGAGACACTCTGTCCTCCCATAACGGGGTCCATTGTATCCCTTTCAGGAGCTGGGTAGTACGAATCGTAACCGCCAGTGGTTCTAAAACTAAGGCGAAGAGCAGGGGTGAAAGCGGGCAGCCCTGTCGAGTGCCTCTGCCTAGGGGGAAGGTGTTTGAAATATGGCCGTTGGCCGTCACCTGCGCCACCGGGTCCTTGTACAGCATTCGTATCCAGGAAAGGAACACCGGGCCAAAACCCATACGCGTGAGTACTGCAAAGAGGTAGCTCCATTCCACCATATCAAACGCCATCTTGGCGTCCAAGGAGAGGATGGCAGCCGGTTCTTGCAGTAGTGGAACTCGCGCCAACACGCCATGCACCCTGCGGAGATTTAAAGCAGTGCTGCGGTGTGGCATGAATCCGGACTGGTCCGGGTGAATCAGGTGTGACAGAGTTGGCAAGATCCTGTTCGCCAACACTTTGGCAATAATTTTGGCCTCCGGGTTCAAAAGGGAGATCGGCCTATATGAGGTGCATTCGTTGGGGGGCTTACCTGGCTTCGGTATCGCCACAATTGTAGCCATCCGCTGATCGAGCGGCAGCGTTCCCTGTGTTCTAGAATCCTCGTACATATTGAGTAGGGGTATGCTTAAGGATTCGGCCATGACTTTCAACCACTCAATGGGTATCCCGCTGGGGCCCATCGCTTTGCCTGGATGAAGGGCGCCTATGGCCATCTGGATCTCCTCCACCGTGAGAGGTGCGTCTATGTCCTCGGACATCTCAGGTGTCAGCTCTGGCAAGGGAACATGGTCAAGGGCAGTCTGCACCTCCCCCTCCTCTACCACTAACTCTGGGGTGTAGACTGAGGCGAAATAATCGGCGAGGACGTTTACTATCTCATCGGGGCGGGTGTGGTTGTTGCCCTGTGGGTCCATAATCTGCAAGATATTCTTCCCCCCCCCCTGTCTTTTGTCTAACCATGCCAGCAATTTACTGGCCTTGTCTCCAATATCGTATACCCTGTGCTGTGTAGCCGCAATGTCCGACATCGTGACCCTGCGCATGTGATCTGTGAGGCGGTGCTGGTGGATCTGGAGTTCGTGAAGCGTGTCGTCAGAGGGGTTCGCCATATGGGCCGTGTTGGCCCGTTCTAGGCCTAGTTCTATCTCGAGGGCCTCCCGCCTGTGCGTCTTTTTGTGATGCGCTATCACTGCTATGGCCTGACCCCGGAACACTGTTTTATACGCCTCCCACAGTATGGAGGGGGAGGCCACCGAGGATTGGTTTTCTTCGAAGTACTGTTGGGTTACCTTCTTAAGATCCTTGTTAATCCGGGGCACTTTGAGGTAGCCCGGGAAAATCGGGAATAATCTGCGCCGCGCCATGGTCGAAGTGGTGAGTGTCAATGTGAGTGGCGAATGATCGGAGACCCCCCGTGGTAGTATCTCGGTTTCGGCTATCGTAAGGTGTCCATTAATCAAAGTGAAGATGTAGTCTATCCTGGACAGGCTATTGTGTGTGGCCGAGTAGTATGTGTATTGTTGCTGGGTAGGGTGCAGAGCGCGCCATACATCCATCAACCCCTGTGCAGTCAAGAATGTCTGGAGCCTGTTGGGTCCACCTGCGTGCGCACGTGGGGGAAAGCGGTCTTCTGAGTTTGTGAGTGCCATGTTGAAATCCCCACCTAGTAGTAGTTCCCCATCAGGGAGTGTTAGCAGGAATTTGCCCAGATCCGGCAAGGCCTCAGAGTGTAGAGCTGGTGGGATATAGACAGAGACTATATTAA
This sequence comes from Lissotriton vulgaris, assembly GCF_964263255.1. Taxonomy (NCBI): domain Eukaryota; kingdom Metazoa; phylum Chordata; class Amphibia; order Caudata; family Salamandridae; genus Lissotriton; species Lissotriton vulgaris. The sequence continues at coordinate 1,871,810,209 of NC_141687.1, read as the reverse complement.
AGAGCTTCCCCTCCCACTGGCCATGCACTGCCGCGAATCTGCCATGGTCATCCGTTGCTGTAGACTTGACGATGAACTTGGAAGATTTTTTCTGCAGGATGCCAGTACCACGGGACCCCGAGGTGAATTCCGCATGCACTACCATATGATAGCCTCTCCTATCCAGGGCCTTCGTGGCCGCTCCCGACAAGTGTGTCTCCTGCAAGAGAATGAGAGCCGGGCCCCGTCTCCTTATCCCCTGTAGCACTAGCCCTCGCTTGATCTTATCCCCCAGGCCCCTCACGTTCCAGGACATGACAATCAGTGAGTTCTTCGTGGTTGGGCTATTCGTTGCAGCCATTGCTAGACTCCCAATCAGACCTCCCTGCGCCCCGAGTGTGCCAGTAGTTCTTGGTTACATAGAACATGCCTAGATACTTAAGTGTGCATAGAACATAAACTTGTAGGACCAAACAGTCCCATAGAAAAAACTTTTTCAACTCTTCCCCCCTCCCTGCCCCCCTGCTATACGGACTCAAAACTGCCCGCCCCCCCAACTTAGCAGAGTGCATATCCCATCCCCAAACCAGTGTACTTGCGCGTTGGGGTGAGGGACTCTCCGCAGCCGGCAGTCTCTCATTCACACCCCCGGAGGCCCTTCACCCAGTGTCCAATGGCGGGAAGCGCTTCACAGCTTACTAGTCTCAATACTGAAGTATGAATGAATTGTCCCCAAGCTTTCATTGTTCCTCAGTCTCGTCCACGCCGCCCTCAGCTCCCAAAGAGTCACTGTTGTCCGGCCTCCCGCCGGAGGCCTGCGAGTCTCTGCGATGGCCGTCGGCCCGATCCTTTCTGGAGCGATTCGTCCGTCTGTGGTTCTGACCCGGTCTCCATCCCTCGAGCCATTCTTGCACGTTTTCGGGGCAGTCGAAGAACCAGGTTTTGTTCTCCGCTACCACCCGTAGTCTTGCGGGGAATAACATGGAATACGGCAATTCCCTGGACCTCAGTTCCTTTTTCACGTCGAAAAACGTGCGTCGCCGACGGGCGACTTCCGCGGTGTAGTCGGGGAAGATGGCAATGGTGGCGTTCTGGATCTTGAGGGGAGGGGAAGACCTGGCTGCCTGTAGGATTGTGTCCCGGTCACGGAAGTTAAACAGACGTGCCACTATGGGTCGCGGGTTAGCCCCTGGCTTCGGTTGGCCACCCGGGACTCGATGGGCCCTCTCCACCGAAAAGAAGTTGGACAGTCCCTTAGGCTTTAGTTCGTTGGTGATCAGGTTCTCTACAAAGAGATCCATCGCCTTCACTCCTTCCGATTCCGGTACCCCTATAATGCGGATATTGTTGCGCCTGGAACGCCCTTCCTGCTCATCCAGCTTCTCCCTGAGCATTCTATTGTCCTGCGCCATCTTCCCCATTTCTCGCTGGAGTTCCGCGACGTCTTCCACCAGTGATTTTGGGATCACCTCCATACTCTTGACCTTCTCCGACATTTTGTGGAGGTCTGCTCTAAGTAGGGTGACGTCCGTGGAGATTCCGCCAACAGTTGTTTGCAGTTGTGCCAATGCTACCATGACGTCGTCCAGCGTGGCCTTTTTTCCCCCAGGGGAGTCGGCTGTTTTACCGGTCTGTTCCTTCCCTGCCGGGGATCCGGTGGGCTTGTCGGAGGTGAAGCGATCTATGCGAGTCTGTGTGACGCCGCCCTTAGGGCCTTTCCCCGCCATGCCGCCGAAGGTTGTGCTCCTCGTGCCCCTACGCGCCAGGATGTAGGGATCAATGCAGGCCCCCAGACCAGTCCGATACAGCACCGAACAGGTCGGGCGAGCTTCTTCGGGGCGGGAGGTGCTCCGTAGGTCGCCAAGTGCGTAGCGACGATCAGGTCACAAGATGGCGGGTACTCACTCCGTTGTCGATGCCCAGGCTCCCGGCACTTTAGGAGATGACCTCCGATGCTGTCAGGATTCCAGCCGTCCCTCCCTTGGGCACTGCTTCCTCGATTTGCCTGAGCCGCCGTCTCCGACCTCCTGAGGTGTGGTCGAGTTGTTGAGGCCAGCGCCGCGCGGGCACTTCCGGTCCAAGTTCACCGGTCAGGATGCACTTCCGGCGGGGTGAAAAGCCAAGGAAGGTCCCGGCTCTGGAGGTGTTGGCAGGCCGGTCGGAGGCTTCGACGTATCTTTGGCTACGGACGTCGGATTTTCTCGCTGCTTGTCGCTGCTCACTCCGCCCGGTCCTGGGATCCGGTGCCTGCCTTTGGGGCTTGAAGATGTAACGGATTTTGTGTCGGATCGACGAAGAGGCCGCTTCAGCCGCGGAGCTCGTCCCTTATGCTGCCGCCATGATCGGCTGCTAGCCACGCCCCCCGCGTGTGTTAATTTTTAAACGAAAGATGCATATAATAAATTGTGATGTTTTATATAATAACATAAAAATTGAAACTGTACATATATAACTTGGAAATTGAAGCAATACACATGTGGACAAATATTTACATTAAAGAATCTTTTCAGAACTTCTTATGTGTACGCAATTTTAAAAAATGGCTGTATTTTGGGTCCTTGTAATTAACCTTTTATGGCTCAAATACATCTGAGCCTAATGCCACACACAGTGCTGCCAGCGGTCTCGGTGGATCTATGTGCAATCAGGTTTCAAAATTACGAGTGCTTTATTGCTGCTTATCGCGCAATGCTGACAGGGCGACTCCAGCCAAGACCATGATTTGGAGATATCCCCTAGGGGAACATTTTACTTGAAGACACTAGCGCCTATGAACAATACATACATAGGGGCTTACGTAGTTGTGAACATTTTTTGCACTTGTAAATTGCTGCACTGCAGTAAAAATTTCTAAATAAGTGCATATCATTGCCGCCCCTCCGCTGCTTTATACAATAAGGGTATAGCCGGGGGTATCATTTACAGATACTCCCTTGAGATACTGAGATTCCGTGACGATCGTAAGTGGTGTTTTCGACTCGCACGAATATGGTCGAGTCTGGTATCTATGAACCGCAAATGACGAGTTTAGTGGGTGTGCGCAGTTTCGCTGTGCTAACCTGAACCGTTTGTTTGTTTCGTGGGTTTCTATCTGTACCCACGGGTTTCATCTTAGATACGGCATCCATTTTGTCTCTTGCCCTCAAGTAGCCAGCGAACGGACGCTGTCCGCTTCGCGACCCTGGGATTCCCAAGACACTTGCGGAAGACACATTTCCTTTGAAAGTGTCTTTATGATGAGGGGGATGATACTGTAAGGCAGATGTCCCCGCTCGAGGCTCATCTTGCCGTGCCGGTCTATTGTCTCAGCCGTGCATTTCATTAGGCACTTCCCTTTGATGCCTGCAGCTCGTGTTTCCCGATACCTCCCCTTTTACACCCTTTCCGATCTCCCCACTGTTTCCATCTTCCTCTGCACCTGTCCTTGTTCCTTCTTCGATCTGTTTACTACCGATTGGAATGTACTAATGGTGGGAAGATGGGTTTTTACAGTTGGGAACCGCCAAATGTTTCCGTACTTATGTTCCGGACCTTGAACACATCAAAGCGACCCCTCTTGGGGATAACGATGGGAACCAAGTTGTAAACCTTTGTGTACCATGTTAACCTATGAGAGAAATGTGTATAAAAGGAGCGATCCACAGTAGCAAATTGAATCAGATCCCGCGAACTTGCATTCTATGTACTTCACGTGACTTCTGTGTTCCCTGCAGTAAATAAACCTCGAATCTTTGACGCCAAAGGAAGTGTCCCGTGTCTCTGTCATTTGTACGCCGGAACAGGTTACCCACGAAGGTTTCAGGTGTTGTCCCCTGGGACCGCTGGGTCTTAAATAACCCAGGCCTTCAGTTGGCGCCCAACGTGGGGCTGCATCAGTGGTACCGGTCCAAGCCCGACGATCGTGAGGAACTTCTTGTGAAATCTCCGAGGGAAGGTGCACCCCGCTTCATCGATCCTGTTGTCGAAATAAGTGGCCCGACGACTTTTCCCGCGAAGATTCCCGCCTCCTGACGGCTGCGACGGACTGCTGCCCTGACGGTAGACCTGTTTTGGCGCCTGGCGTAGACCTTGGTACAGCGAGACGATTGACGGGCCTTCCCGGTGACGCCATAGATCTTTGAGTTAAGTATTTGTGGGTCGCTCCCAGAGTCCTTGGTTGTGGTCGCTTAGTGGTTGCATGGTTCCATTGCATTTGTGGTTCTTCGTACTTGGTTCTTTGTTGTGATATTTGACGACTGCAGCCGCCAAAAACCGAGGGTTTTTGCTCTTTGCAGGGACTTGGTAAATCCCGTAACCCTTGAAGTTTGTGAAGCTCGGCTAGTGTGCAAGATGCCTGGTCGTAGTACTTTGTTCAGTTGTTTCAGACGTTGTGGTACGGATTCCCGACTGGAGGACTCGTGTCCGATACCTCCGGTTGGAACTCCCACTTATGAGCTCTATAGTAAACACGGGCTAGGCCCGATTGCTTTTAATGAATATTGGATTCGTTACACCAAAAAAGATGGTGTCCTTAGTTGGCCACCTCATGGTAGTTTTGAGACCCCGATTTTAGATAATCTTGAGGCTAAATTGTTTAAGAAAAAGTCAAGGCCGGCCATGTTTGATGCCTTTCGGTTATGGCGCAAAGAAGCCAGACAGAAAGAGATCAGACAGACAAAACGCAATCAGAGAGATGGTGTGGCTACCATTGTAAAGAAAGCAGAGCAGTTTCAGCGTGATGAGGAGGAAAAGGAAAAGGAAGTTTTTGACAGGCTTCAGCGTCTGACTATAGATAAATGTTATCCCGCTTTGCCAACGGAGTCGGATAAGAAGGAGGAATTAGTTGAGGATCCTTTAATGTCCTATCTTATGAAGTCACCACCTCCGTACGCACAGGATACCGCAGCTCCTGCGATTCCTCCTGTACCTGCTCCTGTACCTGCTCCTCAACCTGTTCTTCCGACTGTTCCTGCTCCCTTGCCTATTGCTGTCCCTACTGCTCCTCCGCTTGTACTTCCACATACTCCTGCTCCCGCTACTGCTCCTGTTCTACTTACTCCTACTGCTTCTTCTGTTCCTACTCCTTCTCTTGTTACTACTCTATCATATACTTCTCCAACTACTCGACGTCGTACCCCTTCAATGGCTGCAAATTTTGCTAATTCTCTTGGACCTATTCTTGAGTCCGCTGATTCGGACGGTCCACAAAGACGTAGTCAGCTCCCTGGTAATAGGGAACGTGCCGCGTTGTACAACATGGCAATGTCATGGATGCTGCACCCCTATAGAAATCCTCCGCGTTCGGTATTGAATACGTTTAGTCAATTCAATATACCGACACAGAGGTATGTTTTTGAAGAAATGTGCAAGGTTTTGCCAGATCAAATATCGGCTGATGCATCGGAAGATGTATTAACTGCTTTGACCAACTTACAGCTTCAGTTTTCGAGCGGAATGGTAGTGGGTACCAATGTTCGACGTGCCATCGAGCAATTATTGGCCCTCCGTCCCTCTCCGATGCCTCAAGCCTTGTTCGTTGAGGACATTGAAAGACAGTTAGATGCACTTGGTCAGTATCCCATGCGCGAGGTTCCTCCAGTATGGATGCCAGCTAATCCTCAGGCTCAACCTCCGGTATTGGCACATTTCCAGAGAGTATGGATACATCTCCCATAGAAACGATCAGAAGTGTTACAGGTGAAGCAATCTTTGCCTGACCCTCGCAAAAATCCTGCAGGGTACTATAAGGAATTGTCACAGCTCGTAGACGCTACGATAATGAATCTTGCCGATATCGATATGCTGTTTGGCAATGTCGTACCGCAACCGGTGTGGGCCAAGATTCGTCAGGAAGATCATGCAAACGAATTAGGTGGTGATTGGGCTGCTCTTACTGCGGCAGATACGCGACAAATTGGTGGGGCTAAGCCTGAACAGCTTATTACTGCTCTCCCTCAGAGAATTATTACCCTCATGAAAACCCTTATGCCAGCTATGAGGGTGAACTGGGACAAGTTGTCAGCTTGTAGACAGAAGAAGGACGAGAGTGTCTCTGATTTCTTTACGAGATTTGAGGAGGCATTCATCGATCACAGTGGTCAGGATATGAGTACCGAGGGTGGTCAGCGGTTGTTTGTGGATAAATTTGTCTCAAACTTATTGCCCGACTTGAGCAACAAATTAAAAAATTCTGAGAGTGCGTGGGCTGTCTCTACATCTGCTCAAATGTTGGCTACGGCACAATATTATGAGAATAGGGAGAAAGAAGAGAATGACTGCGCTGATAAAAAGACGAAAGAACTCAAAACTAAAGTGTTGTTGCAACAGGCGTATCCTCCGCGTTCGAATCAGAATGATTCGCAGCAACGGAATCGATCGCAGTCGCAATCTAATAGGTCGCCATCGCGGAATGACTCCTCTTCGCAGAGATCTTCGTTAGGGTACAATCAGTGTGCCTATTGTAGACAGGAGGGTCATTTAAAATTCAACTGTCCAGTCCTAAATGAGCGTAATAGTGGTAACACATCTAGAGGAGGTTGTGGTGGTTCTCAGCAGACATCACGTGGTAGGGGTCGTGGTGCTCCCAATGATCGTTCAGACAATTCGTCAAATTCCAATAATTGTTTTGATCAACGTGGATCATCGCAAGGACGATCTGCGCAGTACAATGTAGATGACTATTACGTCGATCAGGGAACTGACGACGGTAATTACTAGGACAGCCATCGACAAGGAGAGGGAGTAGTATCAGTTCCGGTTGATCAGAGAGGGCCTTACGTCGCAGTTGTCACATCGGGCGTCGTTGAGCCTTTTCTGTTGGACACTGCTGCAGCGAAAAGTTCCATCATGCATTCGAAACTCCCTGGCGCACCTTTGTCTGGCTTAACAAATGTTTCCGTTGGATTCTCTGGCGCCCCTGTTAGCAATCCGGTTTCGTGCCCTTTGCCACTTACAATTGGGCCTCGTGAGCTGCAAGCTCCGTTGATTTTGACCACTGGTTGTGGTGAAAATCTTTTGGGCCTGGATTTGCTAAAACGTTTGTATGCGACTTTGTACTGTTCTCCTGCGGGAGTAAAGCTTACTTTAGGTGAGCGAGTTATCTCTCCAATGTACTTGTCTCTCGATAAGCTTCCACCGGAATTGAGTTCTCTTCCTGCATCTTTGTGGGCAACAGGTCCCAATGACGTGGGCCTGCTTGACATCTCCCCTTATGTTGTTCAGCTGAAATCTAATGTGCGATTGCCACGTATTCCCCAGTATCGAATCTCTCTTGATGGTGAACGAGCGCTGTTGGTGATCATCTATGATCTGATCGAGAAAGATGTTATTGAGGAGACCAGGGGAAACGTGTGCAACAGCCCTGTACTGCCTATTCTGAAACGTACCAATCCTTCGAAACCGCCTGTTTATCGTTTTGTTATCGATTTACGGGAGGTAAATAAAATTGTGATTCCTCAGTTCCCTGTTGTGCCTGACATCACGGCATTACTGACTCTGATTCCAGCTTCGGCATCTTGGTTTTCAGTGATCGATCTGAAGAATGCGTTCTTCAGTATTCCGATTGCTGAGGAAAGCAGAGACCTTTTCGGTTTCTCTCTTGGTGGTCGTAGCTTCCGGTTTAAACGTGCTCCTCAGGGCTACTGTGAGAGTCCATCGATATACAGTCAAGCCTTGAAGGGTCAACTAGATGCATTTGTGTTGCCGGCTGGTGCAGCCTTAATCCAATACGTTGATGACTTATTGGTGGCTGCAGATACTCGGGACATCTGCAAAATTGCTACGGTGTCGTTGTTGTAACATCTCTGTGACTTACATCACAAGGTGTCACCTTCTAAACTTCAATATTGTTGCCAAGAAGTAACCTACCTAGGTCACTTATTGTCAAAGGAGGGAAGAAGGTTGACCCCAGAGAGAATTGCAGCAATTGCGTATTACTGTGCCAACAACCCAAAGAGATGTGCGTGCCTTTCTAGGTATCACGTCATACTGCAGGCAGTGGATTCCAAATTTTTCATTACTAGCGAAACCATTGGTGGCTCTTACGTGCAAGGATGTTCCAACTCCTTTACCATGGACGGAAGAATGTCAGAAAAGTTTTTCTGAACTGCGTGATGCATTGTGTTCGGCTCCTGTGTTAGGTACTCCTGACTACAGCAAGCCGTTTACATTGTATGTTCACGAGAGGGAAGGTTGTGCGTTGAGTGTCTTAACGCAACCTTTTGGTGGTAAGCAACGTCCATGTGCATATTTTTCCTCGACCTTGGACCCGGTAGCTAGAGCATTGCCGAGTTGTTTGAGAGCAACAGCGGCAGCTGCGGTGTCCATCCGACAATCAGCAGGATTGGTCATGGATAATATGCTTACGGTGATGGTTCCACATGCAGTTGACACTCTTTTGAATCGTACGAAAACTCAGCACTTGATGAGTGCGAGGTTGTCTGGGTACGAGTTGACGCTTTTGGCAAGTCACATTCAGATAAAACGTTGCAATGTTCTGAACCCGGCGACTTTGTTGCCAATTAGCACGGAGTCAGATGAAGTAGCAGAACATGACTGTTACTTAAGGACTGAGGAGGAAACAAAAGGTCGAGTGGACCTTAAAAACACTCCTTTGGAAGATCCCGATGGAACTTTGTATGTGGATGGTTCATGTTTTAAATTGCCAAATGGTGATGTGACTACTGCGTATGCTGTGTAAACGTTGAATACTGTTGTGGAAGCTGCGAGATTGAATCAGAACTCTGCCCAGGCTGCAGAGCTGATCGCTTTAACTAGAGCGTGTGTGTTGGCGAAAGGGAAACGAGTGAATGTGTTTACCGACAGCCAATACGCTTTTGGCGTCGCTCATAGCTTTGGGCGATTGTGGAGAGAGAGAGGTTTTATGACGTCGCATGGCACGAAGATTCAGCATGGACAGCTTGTGAATGATCTTTTGGATGCACTTACGTTGCCTAAGCAGGTAGCGATTGTTAAATGTAGTGCGCATCGTAAGGTGACGGATGATGTTGGCCGTGGTAATGCGTTTGCGGATGAGACTGCTAAGGAGACTGCCCGGAACCTTAGCACTAGAATGTATGTGACGAGTTTGGTTAGGTGGCCTACAGAGATTGGTATGTGTGAGGACACTATCGAGAGTGTGAGAGCAATTCAGAATGAGGCCACTGAGACTGAAAAGACGAAGTGGAAAGAGAGTACGGGAAAGTTGGATGCGAATGGTTGTTGGGTTGATTTGTCGGAACATAAGAGATGGATGTTGCCAGATGCGTATGTGCTAGCTGTCGTGACGATGGCACACGGGTTAGCACATATTAGCGTGAAAGGTATCTGTAAGTTGCTGTCTCCTGTGTGGAAGAATGATGGTATCACGAAATGTGCTGAAAGGTTGGTTAAAAACTGCATGGTATGTATGTTGTACAATCCTGGTAAGGGAACCCCAACACCTCCTGGCCATTTTGCTCCCCCTTCATGTCCTTTTGAGGTAATCCAGCTAGACTTCATCCATATGGAGCGATGCAATAATCTGAAATACGTTTTAGTTGTGGTTTGCGCGTTCTCCCGATGGATTGAAGCCTACCCCCTTAAAGACAATACTGCCCTGTCTACTGCGAAAGTCCTGCTGAAGGAATACTTCCCTCGGTATGGAATGCCCCGGATTGTATGGTCTGATAACGGAAGTGAGTTTGTAGGGAGTGTGATGAAGAGTGTGTGTAAGGGCCTTGGAATTAATCAAAAATTCCATAGCGCCAATCATCCCCAGTCAGCAGGTTTGGTTGAGGGGTATAATGGCACCCTTAAACTCAAACTGGCTAAGATTCAGGCTACGACTGGTCTTTCGTGGCCTGACGCTTTGCCCCTTGCCTTGTTGTCAACAAGGGCGACAGTACACTCCCGAGTAGGGCTTAGTCCCTATGAAATAGTGTTCGGCCGTCCTGCGAATGTTTGGGGGGTCCCTAGACCAAGTGTGTTTTCTAATCTTGAGTACCCAATGTTGATTGATTATCTTCATGATCTGACTGCTAAACTGAGGTTAATTCACCAACAGGTTTACGAAGCACTGCCGACGCAGACGGAGGGTCCAGGCCACCAGCTCCAACCAGGAGATTGGGTGGTTACTCGCAATTTTGCTCGCAAAAAGAATTTGGAACCCCGCTTTACTGGACCTTTCCAGGTCCTCCTTGCCACGAGAACTGCCGTCCGTTTGGAAGGGCGCAAAAATTGGGTGCACGCCACCCATACGAAAAAGGTACCTATACCTTTACCGGCAGACTCGTGGGTGAGGAAGGGCATTGCTTCATCTGAAACCGAAGGATTACAGACCTTTGTACCCTTTAGCGACGCACAGCCTGCCGGAGAATCCTCAGTGCAGCAGAAAGACATTGTTGAACATTTGCCATCAGAAGACTCAAGATCTGAACAATCGACTGATCAGCAGAACTCTGTCCCCTCATTGGATTCTTTGTTTGATGAACAGACACGTCCTGGGAAAACTCGATACTTTTTGCGATCCAGCACCAGAGACTAATAAAGATTTCGTTTTGTCCCTTGACATCTACATTATCCCATTTGCCACGATCAGTCTAAAACACCCGTATAACTGTGATTATTTTTGTAAATATTGAGTTTCGTTCCATCTATGTGTTTTTACTTCCACAGCTAAGAGACTTTGTACATATATGTAAATAAGATACCTTGCATCCAGGTGTACCGTAGGGCCGCGCGTGTACTTCCTTCTGGTTAGTAGGTCTTGGCGCTAGGTCAAAGACCGTCGGTTCCTGGGAACTCCTAGGGATTGACTACTGCTACACAGAACGAAGTGCGTCAAGAAACGTTGCGGACGGTCTTAGGGGATGGCGTTTTCGAAGCTGATGGACTTGGAAGAAGCTCAGGCGCAAAGATTCAAACTACAGCAGATTAATCGTACCAAATGTTTTATGTTTCAAGTGTTCCTATTGTTTTTGACTGTTTCTTCACTATTGGCGGGTGGGGTGTATTACATGATGTCATACTTCTTACCTTCTGCCATACCTACTCCTACTTCTGACCCTAAATCTACCTCCACTGCATCCCCTCATTCTTTCCATATCTTTCCCGAACACGAACAGGCTAGACGTGCGGAATTCAGAAATAATTCCTTTATTCAGCTCCTTCATCAGCATCAGTTAGTGGTTAATACTACAAATTGTTGGGTGTGTGGGTTAATGCCACATACCACGGATAAGGGAATTCCCTATCTGGTCCTACCTTATAGTTCCCAGGGTTCAGCTCGAGCATTCCAAACAATGTTTCGAAGCGCACTAGATTCTTACCCCAATCGAGAGCCACGTTCTCCCTACTCTGGTCCTGGCTCGTATCAGAAGCCTTTGACTATAGCGATAGAGGATTTAGATAGAGATATCTATGAGCCGTCGCTCATCCCAGAGGAAGAGGTACAAGCCTATAGGGTCCTGAGTAAGGTCGAGTATAGTGCGCTCACTGGTGAAAAGCAGCTCAGGAGCTCGCCTCCGATATGGGTCGTACCCCACCTTGGTAATTTCTGTCTAATGGGTCGTGGCCGAAGATCGAAAGCTCGTCTTGGAGAGAGTGCTTGCTCCGAGACTTATATCCTGCCGATGCTCTCGTCCCCTGTGTTTCTGGCTGCCAAGGGTACATACTTTGTCTGCCATGATCGTGCGTATACATGGTTGCCCTCCGACTTTGTGGGCTCATGTTTTATCGCAAATCTATTGCCTCCGACGTTCACTGTAGACGCAGACTATCACAAGACTAGAGTTGTGAGAGGCGTAATTAGCGAAGAGGACACTGCCGGTCAAGAGGCAGGAGACTTTTTCAAGGGTTTCCTCCCGTTTTGGGGACCTATGGTTAATAGTAGGAACCTGAGACAGTTGACTCGAGTAGTGGAATCGACAGCTAATATTATTGCCAGTGCCCTTGGTAATATCACCACAGAACTTCAGGCGGATAGGCTTATGACGTTACAAAACCGTATGGTTTTAGACGTGGTCTTAGCAGATCGAGGTGGAGTATGTAAGGTGATCCATTCGAGCTGCTGTATTTTCATTCCAGATAACGCTCCAACTGTCTATCAAGCCATCTCAAAGTTGCATAAGATCTCTGAGTACATACACGTGGACGTAGGGGATTGGACGCTGCTTGGGTGGTTTTGGGGCCTAATGTCGACCTGGGGTTGGAAGATTCTGATGATCATCGGAGTTGTTGTAGCGTTTCTGTTCACGTGTTGCCTTTGTGTGCAGTGTGGTCCTGCCTTATGTGGCCTCTTTGCTACGACGTGTATAAGACAGCCGCCTGTTACCAAAGGAGCTCGGTTGGACAGAGCTATGTTACAGCAACATCTAGATGGTTTGATGAATATTGAGTATGACTCTGACTAGTGCTTGCCTACATGAGGGCAAAAGGAGCGTCTGAGGTTCCGTGACGATCGTAAGTGGTGTTTTCGACTCGCACGAATATGGTCGAGTCTGGTATCTATGAACCGCAAATGACGAGTTTAGTGGGTGTGCGCAGTTTCGCTGTGCTAACCTGAACCGTTCGTTTGTTTCGTGGGTTTCTATCTGTACCCACGGGTTCCATCTTAGATACGGCATCCATTTTGTCTCTTGCCCTCAAGTAGCCAGCGAACGGACGCTGTCCGCTTCGCGACCCTGGGATTCCCAAGACACTTGCGGAAGACACATTTCCTTTGAAAGTGTCTTTATGATGAGGGGGATGATACTGTAAGGCAGATGTCCCCGCTCGAGGCTCATCTTGCCGTGCCGGTCTATTGTCTCAGCCGTGCATTTCATTAGGCACGTCCCTTTGATGCCTGCAGCTCGTGTTTCCCGATACCTCCCCTTTTACACCCTTTCCGATCTCCCCACTGTTTCCATCTTCCTCTGCACCTGTCCTTGTTCCTTCTTCGATCTGTTTACTACCGATTGGAATGTACTAATGGTGGGAAGATGGGTTTTTACAGTTGGGAACCGCCAAATGTTTCCGTACTTATGTTCCGGACCTTGAACACATCAAAGCGACCCCTCTTGGGGATAACGATGGGAACCAAGTTGTAAACCTTTGTGTACCATGTTAACCTATGAGAGAAATGTGTATAAAAGGAGCGATCCACAGTAGCAAATTGAATCAGATCCCGCGAACTTGCATTCTATGTACTTCACGTGACTTCTGTGTTCCCTGCAGTAAATAAACCTCGAATCTTTGACGCTGAAGGAAGTGTCCCGTGTCTCTGTCATTTGTACGCCGGAACAGGTTACCCACGAAGGTTTCAGGTGTTGTCCCCTGGCACCGCTGGGTCTTAAATAACCCAGTCCTTCAATACAGTAGCGTGAACACCAGGTGCCTGTTACATTGCGGAAATAAAAAGCGGTGTTTCTGGGTGTTGGTTGCAAACTTTCAAACGGATACTTTCTTTCGAGACAGCATGCTACTTTTTTCGGTGAGTACGGGGTTACCGATAAAGATTTAGGAATGGGGGAGATGGGAGATAGACCATAAAATATAAATATCTTGTTGCTGGTTAATATTTTGGAAACGCGGTACTTTACAGATGCATATAACGTGTTTTCTGTTTAAAAAGTACAAAGGGCACCTCCTATGCCGTGTATATTATAATTTGGGAACGATGCCGTGTATATTACATTTCCGGATAAACGCTGTAGTTTAAAGATGCAGATAATGGGCTTTCTGCAAACAAAAGGGTTAAGGGCACCTCTAATGCCATGATTTTTAAAATGTCTCCGCTATTATCGGAGGTTCGCAGACTTAGAAGAGGGTAAAGGGCACCTCCCATGCCGTGTATATTAAAATGTCTCCGCTAATATTGGAGGTTCTGGGACTTGGAAGAGGGCCCGAAATATTTGTTTTAACTTGGAAACTTTAATAATGAGGCTTGAGTCCCCTTCGGAGAAGGGGGACTCCATGTCTAACAGGTCTATATAACCAGGCCTAAACGTGATAGCTTTTGATAGCAGCTGTAAAGTGTCACGATGTATTAAGACTCTATTTTATAGAACAGCGCTAAAATGTAAATTAGAAGTCAAATACGTAACCTACATGGACTAAGAGACGAATATCGCTTTTGCTTTTAATACATAGGCACAGTAGCCGCTTACTTTTATTTGGACACAGAATGTAGAAGAACAAGAGGTGATGTCTGTGCACATTGGACACAGTCAGCACGGTAAGACATTGCTTTGTATAAGTGACTTTTTCTTTCTGTACTGAATTATATATATTGATCCCCATCCATACTTCCCTCCAAAAATAGGAGGGCCCTGTTATATCCTATGTACAACAGCAGCAGAATATACTAACGTGAGAGAAAAAAAATGTGCTCACTCTTCTGAAATACCGTGTTTTCCTTAACCTCTCCAAAAAAAGTACCACATGGGCTGGGCCCTGATATCACCTATGTACAATAGCAGTAGAATATATTAACGAAAAAACTTGTTAACTCACTCGAAATACCGTGTTTTTCTCAACTTCTCTAAAACAGTTTTGATACCAACCACACTGATTGCACAGGCTTCCACTAGAGTCTACTGGTCATAAAATTAAGCACTGTGTTGCATGTATTATGCCTGGCAGTATGATCATAAAAGTTGAGCCACAACGGTGATAGCTGTTCAATTGACAACAAAAAGTGAGATTTCAGAGATAAAAAGGAATAATGAATAATGATATATTGTAGATTAAAGCTTGAAAAGGTTGTAAAAAATGGACTGTATTAGGTTATAAGCAACATGTCTCTTTGAAGGATAATGAGTATAGAGATCTAGCTCCTCCCTAGTCTGCCAATATTATTATTTTTTGCGCATGTTATTTGTGAAGGTAAACGTGTGAATTTATGAAGGTTGAAGTTTACATATCTTCACAATGGATGAATTAAAAAGTTATATAAAAAATTGGATCCAGTTTGAATAGAGAGTTTACCTTCTGCTCTGATGTATTTATTGTATATATGTATTGTATAGTTTGTAAATATATAAAAAAGAAGTATAGACGATTAGAGAATTATTTATAAAGGAGATTTGCCTCTGTCTTACGAATGTAAGTATTATGATTGGAAAATTATTATTCATTATGTATAGTACTACATGAAATCTTTTTTAAATGTTTTTACAGCC
This sequence comes from Lissotriton vulgaris, assembly GCF_964263255.1. Taxonomy (NCBI): domain Eukaryota; kingdom Metazoa; phylum Chordata; class Amphibia; order Caudata; family Salamandridae; genus Lissotriton; species Lissotriton vulgaris. The sequence continues at coordinate 1,871,795,114 of NC_141687.1, read as the reverse complement.
CTGATGAAGTTCTTTTGAACGAAATGCGTTGGCTGCCCAATGAAAATGGAATAAAGAAGAGTCAAAAAAACAAAACAACCATTTATGGACATTTTTTATTGATTCCATTTATATTTGTGTTAATGATCTTTGGTGGTGCAACCCACAGCGGGTGGAATTTTTCATTGTTTTTTCTAACAATTGCCCCTTGGGAGCAACAGGGGCGGTGGTAGTGCACACCAGAAGAGCTAACAGCTCTGCATTCACCATACAACTGAGACGAGTGGGCCTACGGCCAGTGGAGGGATGCGGCACACTCAAAATTCTTTTTTGATGTGAAGAGTTGAGTTGTTCAAAAGTTGGGTTATATGAGTTGTGGGGCATGGCTGTTTCTGACCTGTTGCTGGAGGTGAAGATGGGGTCTAGCGTGCGTACTGTGATGTGGGTATGGCCTGTGACGAGTTGCTTGAGGCCGGTGTTGCTCATGCTCTCCAGAAGGTTGAATGTGTTGGCGTCGCTGGGGTCATTGAGGTCCCACTAGGAAGATGTAGTGCATGGAGTCGACTGTGAATGGGGTGATGAGGTCCTGAATGGCGTCGCAGAATCTGGGGCATTGTTCTGGTGGCTGTAGGCAAGGTTGTCTTTGATGGTGCTTCTTCCGTCTGTGTGCATTTGGAAGTTGAGGTGTTCCATTATTGGGGTTGGGTTGTCTGGGGATGTCGCGCAGTGGATAGTATTCTTGTGAACAATGGCGATTCCACCTTTGTGTTTGGTTTGGTCGCGATGTGTCATCTTGTAGCCTTCAGGGATGTCAGAGGATATGTCAGCTGTGTAGGCGGGGTTTAACAATGTTTCTGTGAAGATGGCGCCCGGGGTAAGGGATGAGAATATGTCCCAGATCTCCGTGGCGTGCTTAAAGAGTGATTGAGTGTTGAGTAGGATGCACTGGAGTTGTGTCATGGTAGTCTTGTCGACGTGGCAGATGTGGTCACATTTGTGGTGTGTGTAGTGTTGTTGGTTGCTTCGGTGCTGAAGGTTAGGCGGCAGAATGGTCCTCTGGTGGTGTGGGGGGATGTGTGGCAGCAGAGGTTGCTGGTGTGTCTGGGGTCCAGGACTCGGAGATCAGTGGTGAGTACTTTTGTGGGGTAGAAGGGTCAGGGGTCCTGGCTCTGGGCACGGTCCAGGAGTGGATGGGCGTGGACGGGCTTGCCTTTGGTGTGCCTTCGGCGCAGCTGCGCAGGAGCCTCCATAAGCAGCCCTGAAAGGTGGGAGGGGCCGGCAGGGAGAAGGGGGAGGGGGCGGTAAACCTGCATCAGCTCAGCAAGAAGAAACAGCTCAACGGTGCAAAAGAAAGGGGGCATGGCAGTTATTGAATAAACTGGTCATCAATACAAGTGAAGATCTTTTCTTCTGAACGTTATGTTTTCTAATTTTAATTATATTGATTTCTCAGAACTGGAATTATAATTTGTGTCTGTCTGTCTGCTTTCTAAAATTCATAAAATCATCACAACTCATTAAATACCATGCCGGTTCTAATAAGTATTACAATCTAGAAGAACTTGTTTTCCCTTGACCTATTCCATTTTTATTTATATATGTTTTGTGTTCAACACTATAAAATCTGCTAAGAAAAGTGACACATGATTAGGTAGCTTTTAACTTTCTACTTTCGTTCAGTTTGAAATGTATGTTTCTAATATTTCTCTTGGCTCAGACAATGTTTTGCCCTGTGCCACAGAACTGTAATAACCCAGAGACTGAAACCGAGCCCTGTGCACCACAGGGAGTCCGTTTTTAGTGCGTTAGTTGCATTAAAGCATCACTTATCCCGAGTGTTATTCTCAGCTGACAAGCGCCATCACACACCGCTGGAATGGGAGTGGGGAGCCAGGAAGAAGCCTGAGTGGGAAGAGAAACCGGGGAGCCTGGGGACCCGTCTCTTCCCATCTTCTGCAGCTGCCGAAGGATTCGGCGCGTGCGCTGCGCTCAGCGGCTCCCGCGAGCCCCCAGTGACGAACCTGACGTGTGGGAAGGAAACCGAAGGCGCGAATGATAAGCTCCACTTCCGCTCTGCGAAGGATGCAGGTGATAGATACTGCTGGAGACGGGGTACGTGAAGCAGAAGGGAGCACAAATGGGTTTCCTTCTTCATTAATGGTACAGGAAAGGAGTATAGAAGCTTCTTTATGATGGTAATTTTGATGCTCTCACTACCAACTGGCTTGTCTCTCGGCAAGGAGGATATCTTCAGAGCTTGGGTGTAATTAGAAGCAAACTCAATAATGTCTTATCATAGTAGCAGAGAATAGTGAAAATACAACAACAACAAAAAGACGACTCAAGACTTTACATTCAGGGAGGAAGTGACATCCAGCCCCCATACTGGTTGACCATTCAATGTAAAAGGAAAATTTCCATATATTATTTTTAAAAGATTCTTTTTTGGTTTTCATAGCATTCTTAAAACGCAAGCACTCTTATACATGCACCAGGATCCATTTCTAACACAGCGAGTATCTTCATAACACGGCATGTAATAGGATAACACAACTTCGCCCCATTTAGTCCTATAACTGCTGTATTATGCTTGTAAATCATAATATATGATCCACCCTCCCTTTCATTCATCTATCCATTGTCTCACTTGTCCATTCAGCCACCCTTTCACCCATCCATCCACCCTCCCTTTTACTAATCCATCCATCCTTTCACTCATCCATGCGTACATTTATCATCCTTTCACTCACACACCCACCCATATGTCCTTTCCCTCACTCATGTATTATCAAAGAAGACTAGCTCAATATGACCATTAGTGTCAAACTCTGATTAGTTTTGTCATGGGCACCTTGTTGGTGAGTTCATGAAGCCCTCACCCACCAACCTAGTTGGTGGCATGCTTCATCATCGGGCCCACCCAGTAACACCTAATGTGTCCCGGGTGTGCTACGACGCCTGATTACAGCGGAGCTGGTCTGTTACTGAGAGTGCAGTGTGGGCTGTTAAGTGAAATGTCAGTTAAAACGGCATGGCGAGGGTCCCAGTACTCAAAGGTTAATTACATTTTAATAACTGGGCCGCCGTCAGCGGTTAAAATAAGGCTTGGGGATGTTTAGGATAGCGAGTTACTACCCCCTACATCCATCAGTTGGTCGACATGTTTCAGCCAGTGCCTTAGAATTAATCTGGCTTTCCTCAGGACCTATTAAAAAATAGTGTTAGTGCAAGTTAAAAAAAGGTTGGGGAGTGTAATCCAGACTATGTGTTACACTCACTAAGGTGTTTCTCTAAGTGTGAGCGGGGGATTACCTTCTCATGTATACCTGTACGTACAACATTTAAGACATAGACAAAACATGTAAGGAGAGGAGAGTCAATTGGCGTCTCGCCACATAGTCATATACACAAAAAAATGCCGAATCTAAAGTGCATGGTGGGTAGACTATAGTCGGCTTAAGTGTAATGGTACTGGTGGTTGAGGGAATTTAAGACTGTGAATAGGTTTTTCTAGATGAAAAATAGAAAAAACAAGTAAATACCACAAGGACAACATGGACATTTTTGCCAATAGAATCGCAAATTATTTTGAAATAAATAGGATTTAAATTAAAAAATAAATTCCTTTCTCTACACAGGAAATATGACTTGTTAAATGTAAAGAACTCGAAGGGACACAATCAATCTTAACACACCCCTGATCGAAAGGTGTAGGAATAAGGTAGTTATAAAAAGTTAACAATAAATTACCTCTATGGCCAACAAGATAAATATATGACATCTTATTGTTTTAATTGCAGAAACCGAAATTTTTTTAAGAAACAACGGATATCGCCAATTGAAAAAAGCGATTTACTGATCTACAAAGTAGGTGGGTAATATATATTTCAGCGCAAGGGGACAAATGAACCCTCTACAGCCTTAGGGAAAATGCTGGGTCCACAAACTCAAACAGCACTCCCCTCAGGCAATAAAACCCTAAAGAATACAGGGTCTTTACTGTTTTTCAACTAAAAAACTTCTAGAGTTTTTTCAAGCAAAAAGAAGTGTATAGTAGAGGGATACCACACAAGGTAACACCGTCACAGATTGCAAGATTTACAAATACTGTATATACTGTAAAATGCTGATGCTATAGGGACTTTAGCCCTCAGAATATAAGTGCCCCCAGAACATTGAATTAACGTCAGTCTAACACTAACCATTCAGTGTGAAGTTTACTCCAATATGCCTATGTTACTTATATTGTGAATATTAAGAATGACACAGGGAACTCTGTACCATGTTTGTAGGAAGATGCTGTCTTGCAAAAGATTTTTGCTTTTATAATATCACATAGTAACTGTAAATTTTGTATTTTTAATTTTATAGTGATTTTAGAATTTGAAAATCTTTGTCCTGAAGAAGGTGAAAACCACATCACCGAAACGCCGCGTCGACACTTTTTTCATGATTGTTTTATCTTGTAATTTGAAATTTTGTTTAACGAATAAATGTGATAGATTATGTTTTTAAACTGACATGGTCAAAATCTTGATCAAATAAAGAAATTGTTTTTAACTACAAATTCCTGTGTACATGCATATTGATATTAACGGAGGGGTGTGAAGTAAATTATGAATATACCTTGCCACATGGTTCTAGTCTGAGGGAACATAAACAAAAAACTTTTTTGGTGTCGCTATAAAAAACTTTTTTTCAATACACAACTGTTGAATTTGTAAATTTGTCAATCTAGATGCAATTCTGGTTACAACATACGGTGTATCCTTGATATGGGTGGTAAAAAGCTTTGAGAGGGGCTCACACCCCGAGAACAATTAAGAAAAGGGAACTGTTGTTTTTCTTATGGTACTGGTGGTACCATTATGGTGAAAATCGCATCTAGTTAGGCGTGGTGTAGCTAAAACACGGGTATCACACATATGAATAAGGTACAAAGTGTGATGAGGCGTAAGTAATGGTTCTTACGCTGAGATTTAGCAGCCAATGCTTCCTGGAGTGAAGCGGCAAGGGAGTGACCCTGTAGGGGAAATAATATTGACCACTGGGGTTAGAGACCTGTAAGGAGGAAAAAGCGCTTACCCAAACTGGTTGCTTGGAGATTGCCATACTCACAGCCTTTCTGTTCAGAGCCTGCCTTGTACCTGTTGCGCCGTCCTCGTACTCCGGTAGAATGAACTGGGATCTCTTGCTCGTTTATATATGCCTGCTTATTGAGTTAACGATCGGCACCTGTAGCAGGGAGTAAGGGTAGAAAGACTTCCCCGTGTGTGCCGGTGGCTGTATGCTCATGTGCGGTAGTCAGGCACTGACTGTTGGCACATGCGCGGGTCTGTCTATTCCTACTGCGCGTGTGCGGAGCTGAGAAGGCTATGAACAGAGTGTTCAGGACATGCGCGGTACTCAATGAGTAGCATAGCGTCAATCGGGTGACTTTGTGAGTCACCGTACGTGTTACCAATACATGCAGTTTAACAATAGCATGAGTGCGAAGCTAAAAAAACGATGAAAGGTACTCAATGTGTGGCACAGCGTCAAACGGGTGACTAAGTGGGTCACCGAACGTTTTTACCAATACATGTGCAAAGGTTGACATGCGTTTTGACAGTTGCATCCGTATGAAAGGCCAGATGTTTCACGCATGGGTGAGGTAGTCCGTGGTCTAAAGTAGTAATAACTAATGCACATACATGGGCTTCAGTATGGTGGTACAGATGCTCATCAAGATGTAACGCAGGAGCGAGCTAATGCGGAGTTCAGAGTTGAATAAACCTGGTAGGTATGGCTGGGTATGACAGTGTATCACAACCCGGTTTGAATTGGGGCATAAGTGGGGGCTGGTGGCCTCAGATAGGTAAGGGCCTCATGTCATGTAAATAAAATGACTTAAATGAATGAATACTTAGGCACTGTTGATAGCCAGTGTATGGTGGTTATGCGAAAAGTCAGCATGCGACCGAGTTCCAAGGGATCGCATCGTTTAGGCCATTGATTTGTGTGGCGAGGCGGTAGATCCAACGCTGTTCTTTCCTCAGCAGTCTTTTCTCATTGTCTACTGCCAGCTCAGGGAGTTGTTTGATGACGGTCCATGTGAGGTAATTAGGAGTATGGCCAAGGATGATGAAGAGGTTGGTTAGTTTACTAATGTTTTTCTTGCACCTAATAGTACTTCTGTGCTCAGTGACCATAGTCCATATTTTGCGGGTGGGCATGCTGATGTAGCGGAGACCGCAGGTGAGGAGGTAAATCACATTCCGTGAATTGCAGTTAGTGTGGCTGCGTTGTGTCCACACTTTGTTGGGTTCCAGTGCCAGAGTTTTGGCGTGGGTGGTTAGATGACACACACTGTAATCATTACAGGGGTAATGTCCAGTGACTTTAGGGAGGCCCCATGCGTTCAGAATAGTGTTAGGTTCTTGTGTGTTCTGCGTTTTGGGACGGGTGCTCACTAGTTGGTCCTTCAGGTTGTTGCATCTTTTGTAAGCAAATCGCGGTGTATACCACTGTCTCTGGCCGGAATTTAGAATCTTCCAGTTTTTCTTAATGAGTTTGGCTACCTCATTGGAGGCTGTGTTGTACGTCGTGACGCAGGTGATAGGTTGCTCCTGCTCTTCTTTAAGTATGGTTTCAAGGAGGGCCTCTCTATTTTGGTTTCTGGCCCTTTGCTTGGTTTTGGAGATGATGGCTGGTGGGTAGCCACGTGCCTCCAGTTTCTTGGATAGTTCAGAGGATTGTTTTTTGTAGTCTGCTATGTCACTGCAATTCCTGTGTATACGCAAAAACTGCCCAAAGGGAAGGTTCTCCCTTAGCGGGCGAGGGTGGAAGCTTGTGAAGTGGAGTAACGAGTTTCTTGCCGTGGGTTTACAGTAGGTTGTGGTGGCCAGTCTGCCATCTTTGACTATTATGTTTAGGTCTAGGAAGGCAAGTTGGTTTGCACTTATGGTGCTGGTGAACTTCAAGTATGGGTCTCTGCCATTGAGCCAAATAAGGAACTGATCCAGGGTTGTTTGTGGACCCTGCCATATCACAAGGATGTTGTCAATATATCGGCGTCATGCGAGGATGTGGTTGGCATAGGGGTTTGTGCTGTCAGCAATGTTCGTACGTTCGAAATGGTGAAATGGTGAACGTAAAGGCCCGCCACACTTGGGGCGAAGACGCTGCTCATGGATGTTCCATTGGTCTGGAGGTAGAAGGATCCCTCGTATTCAAAGTAGTTCTCCTTCAGTGCCAGTGTGGCACATTGCCGGTGAATTCCCTGGGGGTGTGGTAAGGCCATGGTGACTCCGTGAGGACGTCCCTGAGTACTTTTATGGTGGTGTCCTGGGGCAGGCTAGTATAGAGGCTCTCAACTTCCAGTCCTACCAGGAGTTGTGTCTCTGTGTTGAATTCTGAGTTATTGATCACTTGTAGTAAGTTCTTGGTGTCCTTGATATAGCTAGGCGTCTGTTGCACTAGCGGGTTGAGGAAAAAATCGCAGTAGCGTAACAGGGGCTCTAAGAGGGAGTTGATGCCCGACACTATGGGTCTGCACGGTGGGGGGGTTTTGCCTTTGTGTACTTTGGGTACAGTGTAGAAGTACAGTACTTTGACTTTCTGGCGGCAGAGGTACTCTGCTTCCTTCTTGGAGATGTGTTCTGCATCGCAGGCCTTCTTTATTAGTGTCTGGATGGTGTTCTGGAGTGTGTCAGTGGGATCTTGTTCCAGTCTTTTGTAATTTCTGGTGTCGCTCAGCAGTCTGCGGCATTCAGTGTCATAATCTTTTTTGTCTAGAAGGACAATGCCTCCCCCCTTGTCGGCTGGTTTAATAATGATGGAGGGGTTGTTCTTTAGACGTTGGATGGTGTCCCTATCTTCTTTGGATAGGTTTGAAATGGTTAGTCGGGTTCAAATTTTCAACGTCATTGTACACTGCCAGTTCAAAAGTGGTGATCTCTGGGGGCACTGTGGATGGTGGCGGGATGAAGGTAGATTTAGTCCTTAGGCCTGTGATGTTTGGGTTCTCATTGGCAGGTTGGTCGTCCGTTGTCGATTTCTCAAAGAAGGCCTTGAGTTTTAACTTTCTGGAGAACTCTGCCAGTGCCACATGTAGCTTGAATTTGTCAAGTCTTGATGTGGGGACGAATGATAGTCCTTTTTCTAGAACTGATTGTTCCTTGAGTGTCAAGGGCGTGCTGGATAAATTGAATACCATTGATGTTTGAGTTAAGTCTGTCACTGTTTGCTGGTGCCCGGTTGGTCTTTCGCCTTCTGGCGGTTATTGGAACTCACTGGGTTTCCCTCTTCGGTCCAGTGCACCTGTGGTTGTTGTTGGTTTTGTCTTCTCCTGCCTCTTGATCTTCGGCCCTGTCCTAAAAAAGGAATGTGGGAGGCGAGTTTGCCTGAGAAGTGTGGTGGCCGCGTCGGCCTCTGCCACCCCGTTTATATGAGCCAGTGCTTGAGTCACTGGATGCCGAACTGTCATCAGTCGATGAGTCAGAAGCATTCCGGTTCTTGGGTGGTGGGGTGAAGTCATCTTCAGAGTAGGGATACGTTTTTGCGTAGCTGAATTTTTTCAGGTCTTTATCAAACTTCTTGATTTCAGCTTGTGTCAGGTGCTCCTTGTATTCATTCATTTCTTTGTTCTGATCATCAAGTTTCTTTTTGTAGGCGGTTAATGTTGTTTTAAAGTGGCTTTCTGTTGCTTGGATTTCAATTAGGAGGGCGTCCGAAAGTCGTTTGGCCGTCTTGATGATCAACACCATCCAGTCATTGGTGCAGTGCCAGGCGATCTGGGCCCGGTCTTTTCTGAAGGTGGGGTCTTCTAGAAAAATCCCGGGGGTGTTGGTAATGATGAGGCCCCTCGGGCCGTGTTGGTTCTTAAGTATTGGGATAGTATCACTCCGTGGAGGATAGTTCGTATTCTATTTTGCTTTTTCTCGGTTAAGGTCTCCCAATCAGTGGTTTGGGCTATGGAATTAGCAATATTGAAGTCTGCTTGGAAGTAGGGGTCTGCGAGTATGTCACTCACATCATCCTCACTGAAGGTGAGGCCATGGTTCTCCGCCATGGTTCTGGTTTAGACTCTCGCAGCTGTGCGCTGCCTAAATATGCGGGTATCAAGAGAGAGAGAGAGAAAACTAGATAGCTAGTCCGTGTCCCCGTGGGTTTATGTGTATTATCAAAGAAGACTAGCTGAATATGACCATTAGTGTCAAGACTCTGATTAATTTTGTCATGGGCGCCTTAATGGTCAGTTCATGAAGCCCTCACCCACCAACCTAGTTGGTGGCATGCTTCATCACCGGGCCCACCCAGTAACACCTAATATGTCCTGGGTGTGCTACGACGCCTGATTACAGCGGAGCTGGTATGTTACTGAGAGTGCAGTGTACGATGTTAAGTGAAATGTCAGTTAAAATGGCTTGGTGAGGGTCCCAGTACCCGAGGGTAAATTACATTTTAATAAGTGGGCCGCTGTCAGCGGTTAAAATAAGGCTTGGGGATGTTTAGGGTGGCGAGTTACTACCCCCTACATCCATCAGTTGGTCGACATGTTTCAGCCAGTGCCTTAGAATTAATCTGGATTTCTATTATCATAAGAGGGAAGAGGAATTCTCGTCCATTCAGTTCCCCTGACATGTTTTAGCCAGTGCCTTAGAATTAATCTGGATTTCCTCAGGACCTATTAAAAAATAGTGTTAGTGCAAGTTAAAAAAGGATTGGGGAGTGTAATTTAGACTATGTGTTACACTCACTAAGGTGTTTATCTAAGTGGGAGAGGGGGATTCCCTTCTCATGTATACTTGTACGTACAACATTTAAGACATAGACAAAACATGTAAGGAGAGGAGAGTCAATTGGCGTCTCGCCACATAGTCATATAGACAAAAAATGCTGAATCTAAAGTGCATGGTGGGTAGACTATAGTCGGCTTAAGTGTAGTGGTACTGGTGGCACCATTATGGTGAAATCGCATCTAGTTAGGCGTGGTGTAGCTAAAACACAGGTATCACACATATGAATAAGGTACAAAGTGTGATGAGGCGTAAGTAATGGTTCTTACGCTGAGATTTAGCAGCGAATGCTTCCTGGAGTGAAGTGGTAAGGGAGTGACCCTGTTGGGAAATAATATTGACCACTGGGGTTAGAGACATGTAAGGAGGAAAAAGCGCTTACCCAAACTGGTTGCTTGGAGATTGTCATACTCACAGCCTTTCTGGTCAGAGCCTGCCTTGTACCTGTTGCGCCGTCCTCGTACTCCGGTAGAATGAGCTGGGATCTCTTGCTCGTTTTTATATGCCTGTTTATTGAGTTAACGATCGGCACCTGTAGCGGGGAGTAAGGGTAGAAAGACTTCCCCGTGTGTGCCAGTGGCTGTATGCTCATGTGCGGTAGTTATGTTATGTTATGTTATGTTATAAGCCATTTTTAAAGCGCTCGTACGCCCATGGGCTTCATGGCGCTATCGGAAGGAAGAAGTAATACATGTTGCTGTGAAAACTACTACAAATAGGCTTGCTCAAACAGCCAGGTCTTCAAGGCATGTCTAAACGTGAGCAGATCTTTACTATGTCTGAGTGGCAGAGGTAACGAATTCCAAAGGGTAGCAGCGAGGTGGTGAAAGCAGCTGCCCCCTTGTCGTTTCCTTTTGAATCGAGACACCACCACTAGTGTTTTCTGGGCAGATCGAAGGTGTCGTGTGGGGACATATTTTGTCACTAGGTTTTTAATAAAAATTGGTCCACAATTATTTAAGGCTCTGAAGGTTATACAGCAGGTTTTAAAAGCTATTCTCTGGGCCACAGGTAACCAGTGTAGCTCCTTCATGCCTGATTTGATTGAGTGCCTCTTGGGTGTTTTAGTTATGAGTCTGGCTGCTTGGTTCTGGACCAATTGGAGTCTTTTCAAGAGTCCCAATGGTAAGCCTAAATAAATGCTGTTTGAAAAGTCTAGACGGGACAGCACCAGGGCTATAGTGACTTGAATGAGGGCAGAGTGTGTAAGGAACTGAGCAATTTTTTTTATTTTGCGGAGCTGAAAAAAACTTGCTGACACCACTGCACCTACTTGAGAGTGCAGCGATAGATCTGATCTTAAAGTGACCCCCAAGCTTTTTACTGAGGCTGAACTAACAGGAGGAGTTCCCATATCGGTGGGCCAAAAATGGGGGCCCCAGCTGGGTTCGCTTTTCCCGGGCAAGAGTAGTTCCGTCTTGCCAGGGTTCAGCTTAAGGTGATTATCATTCATCCAACCTTGGATATGCCTCATGGTCTTCTGAAATTCAGTCACTGCATCGGGTGTATTGAGAGTGAATACCAATTGTAAGTCATCAGCGTAATTGTACGCTGTGACTTTGAATTTTTTGAGAGAGAATAAAAGGGGACGGAGGTACAAATTAAATAGCAGGGGGGAAAGTGATGAGCCCTGCGGGACCCCACAAATGGAGTGATGTCTGGTAGCCGTGAATGTTCCCAGTTGTACTGCTTGGGTTCGGCCATCAATAAAGGATGCGATCCACCTCAGAGCAGAACCCCTAAGGCCGGCCTGTTCGACACGGTTGAGTAAGATGTTATAGTCAACCGTGTCGAACGCGGCCGACAAGTCGAGCAGTATCAGAGCCTGCTGTACGTCTGCATCTGCATTGGCCCTGAGTGTGTCCTGCACCGCCAAAATCACCGCCTCAGTTGAGTGGCCCGGGCGGAAACCTGCTTGATTAGGTTCCAGATAGTTCGATGTCTCCATAAAATTAGAGATACAACTGGAAACATGAGCCTCCAGGATCTTGGAGAGGAAAGGCAGGAGGGAAATGGGTCTATAATTAGACAAGTCGGCAGGGTCTTTTCCAGGTTTCTTTGTCAATGGAATAAGGAGGGCATTTTTAAAATCTGTGGGAACCTTGCCCTGTGAAAGGGATTCATTAAGAATCGGGAGAATAGCTTGTGGAAATGTGATGCCAATTTCCTTGATAATGTGTGGTGGACATATGTCATTGGGTGAACCTGATTTAACCCGAGTCAGCAGTTCAAGGAAAGATTTATGGTCAATCTTGGGTAGCATTTCGAGAGTGTTTGGGTTCGGATTGTCTTCGCCATTGTAAACTAAGTTACAAGAGGGTGCAATGCTTTGTTTTATGGAGAGTATTTTATTTAGGAAGTAGTCATTTAAAGCGTCACAGAGATTGCGTGAAGGGACTGTCGGAAGGGCTGAGCGTTCATCATTGCACAGATCGTGGACAATTTGAAAAATTTCTTTAGTTTGATTTTGGGATTTCAGAACTTTCTCCGAGAAATAAGATGTTTTCTTCTCAAGTAAGATTTTCTTATATTTTTTCCTGGTTTGTAGATAGGTCTCCTTATCTGATATATAGTAATGAGATCGCCATTTCCTTTCACTCTGGCGGACTTCTAGTTTAAGTTGTTTTAGTTCGGGGGTGAACCATTTGTGAGCCTCACTGTGCCGGGAGCGGGAAAAGGTCACAGCGGGTGCATGCATGTCAGCAGCTTTAAGAATGGCTGCGGTAAGGGTGGAGTTCATGCAATCTACATCTCCGTCATTATCATGATGTGGCAGGGTGGTGGACAGGGTATCTAAGAAAGCTGGTAGATTTATATTCCTCCATTTACGGGTTGTCCCGGCCACTGCTGTTGACACTTTCTGGTACCCCTTAACCATAAGGGTGAAGTGAATAAAATGGTGGTCAGACCAGATACAGGGCAGAATCGTGATGGGGGGGATAGTAATATTCTGTGACCAGATTTGATCCAAGTTGTGGCCTTTTTCGTGCGTTGGGGATAGTACATGCTGGGTCATATTGATGTCATTAAGAGATTCTAGGAGTTCTCTTGCCTGCAGATCGACACTAGGTTTGTCGAACCAGAGGTTTAAATCCCCCACTAGAACAGTTTTAGAATAGTTGGTTACCATTGAGGCCATTTGTTCTGTGAGACATGTAGTAAATGTGGGCATGGAGTGAGGGGGGCGGTAGAGTAGGACTATGGCTAAAGCACCACTGTCGGTATCAGTTTTCAAGACAATGTTCTCCGTACCAGTCAGTGACAAAGGGGGGAGAGATATAAAATTATGTGATTTATGTATGATAGCGGCCACACCACCACCAAGTTTACCAGGGGTGCGGTTTGCAGCTAAAATGTAGTAGTCGGAGGGGAGTGTCGCTAGTATATCGGGCAGAGACTCTTCCGTCAGCCAAGTTTCTGTGAGTAGCAGTAAGTCCGGTCTCTGAGTAGACAATAATAAGAAGATGTCAACCTGGTGTTTAACCAGTGATCTAGTATTCAGATACAAGCATTTAAGGTTTAGGAGTGGTTGGTTAATGCTGGGGGAGGAGCTAGTTAAAAAAGTGCTACGTTTGTGTCTGGGTCCAGTGAGTATAGATTTAGATATGCCCAGATCGCTGGTCTTTTTGAGTATATGTCGAGGCAGTGAAGGGACGGCGGAGTTAGTAGGTTTTAGATCAAGTATTTCTTGGGAGGAATAGGTGTATAGCGGGGCAGAGCCTATAGCCCCTAGTCCCGGCCGGTCGCGGACGGGCGCAGACGGGCTTACCTTAGGCACGCCATCGTCGCGCCCGCTGCGCCCGTCCGCTGCGCTCCCTGACACACATTGCCTCTTGTAGCCTGTCTCCCCAGAGCGCTGGACCGCTAACTCCGGCCAGGCTCGGTATCCACCCACCCCAAGATGGCGCCTCCCCCTCCCCTCACGGCGATCAGCCGGCTGGGAGGAATCGAGGGAGGGTGTAGGAGGAGCGGGAGAGCGGCTGCAGCAACCTGTTAACTTTAAAATAGGTTAAAATGCACACAACGTAATTTTTGTGAATAGACTAAAAACAATCGGATTTTTAAAATGTTTCAGAGCTTCGCTACCACAGCAGGCAGAATGCGGCTATGCAAGCAGTTTCCAATACACACCACGCAGATCTCCCCAGCAAGCCCCGGGCGCTGCCACCACCCTTAGAGCTTACCGCGCAATGCGGTGTGTTGGTCCTCTTGTAGCCTGTCTCCCCAGAGCGCTGGACCGCTAACTCCGGCCAGGCTCGGTATCCACCCACCCCAAGATGGCGCCTCCCCCTCCCCTCACGGCGATCAGCCGGCTGGGAGGAATCGAGGGAGGGTGTAGGAGGAGCGGGAGAGCGGCTGCAGCAACCTGTTAACTTTAAAATAGGTTAAAATGCACACAACGTAATTTTTGTGAATAGACTAAAAACAATCGGATTTTTAAAATGTTTCAGAGCTTCGCTACCACAGCAGGCAGAATGCGGCTATGCAAGCAGTTTCCAATACACACCACGCAGATCTCCCCAGCAAGCCCCGGGCGCTGCCACCACCCTTAGAGCTTACCGCGCAATGCGGTGTGTTGGTCCTCTTGTAGCCTGTCTCCCCAGAGCGCTGGACCGCTAACTCCGGCCAGGCTCGGTATCCACCCACCCCAAGATGGCGCCTCCCCCTCCCCTCACGGCGATCAGCCGGCTGGGAGGAATCGAGGGAGGGTGTAGGAGGAGCGGGAGAGCGGCTGCAGCAACCTGTTAACTTTAAAATAGGTTAAAATGCACACAACGTAATTTTTGTGAATAGACTAAAAACAATCGGATTTTTAAAATGTTTCAGAGCTTCGCTACCACAGCAGGCAGAATGCGGCTATGCAAGCAGTTTCCAATACACACCACGCAGATCTCCCCAGCAAGCCCCGGGCGCTGCCACCACCCTTAGAGCTTACCGCGCAATGCGGTGTGTTGGTCCTCTTGTAGCCTGTCTCCCCAGAGCGCTGGACCGCTAACTCCGGCCAGGCTCGGTATCCACCCACCCCAAGATGGCGCCTCCCCCTCCCCTCACGGCGATCAGCCGGCTGGGAGTAATCGAGGGAGGGTGTAGGAGGAGCGGGAGAGCGGCTGCAGCAACCTGTTAACTTTAAAATAGGTTAAAATGCACACAACGTAATTTTTGTGAATAGACTAAAAACAATCGGATTTTTAAAATGTTTCAGAGCTTCGCTACCACAGCAGGCAGAATGCGGCTATGCAAGCAGTTTCCAATACACACCACGCAGATCTCCCCAGCAAGCCCCGGGCGCTGCCACCACCCTTAGAGCTTACCAGGCAGGCACTGACTGTTGGCGCATGCGCAGGTCTGTCTATTCCTACTGCGCATGTGCGGAGCTGAGAAGGCTATTAACTGAGTGTTCAGGACATGCCCAGTACTCAATGGGTAGCTCAGCGTCAATCGGGTGACTTTGTGAGTCACCGTACTTGTTACTAATACATGCGGTTTAACAATAGCATGAGTACGAAGCTAAAAAAACTATGAAAGGTACTCAATGTGTGGCACAGCGTCAAACGGGTGACTACGTGGGTCACCGAATGCTTTTTACCAACACATGCGCAAAGGTTGACATGCGTTTTGACAGTTGCATCCGTATAAAAAGCCAGATGTTTCATGCATGGGCGAGGTAGTCTGTGGTCTAAAGTAGTAATAACTAATGCACATAAATGGGCTTCAGTATGTTGATACAGATGCTCCTCAAGATTTAACGCGGGAGCGAGCTAATGTGGGGTTCAGAGTTGAATAAACCTTCCAGGTATGGCTGGGTATGGCAGTGTATCACAACTCGGTTTGAATTGGGGCATAAGTGGAGGCTGGTGGCCTCAGTTAGGTAAGGGCCTCATGTCATGTAAATAAAATGACTTAAATGAATGAATACTTAGGCACTGGTGATAGCCAGTGTATGGTGGTTATGCGAAAAAGTCAGCATGCCACCGAGTTCCAAGGGATCGCATCGTTTAGGCCATTGATTTGTGTGGAGAGGTGGTAGATCCAACGCTGTTCTTTGCTCAGCAGTCTTTTCTCATTGTCTACTGCCAGCTCAGGGAGTTGTTCGATGACAGTCCATGTGAGGTCATTAGGAGTATGGCCATGGATGATGAAGTGGTTGGTTAGTTTGCTAATGTTTTTCCTACACCTAATGGTACTTCTGTGCTCAGTGACCCTAGTCCGTATTTTGCGGGTGGTCATGCCGATGTAGCGGAGACCGCAGGAGCAGGTGAGGAGGTAAATCACATTCCGTGAATTGCAGTTAGTGTGGCTGCGTTGTGTCTACACTTTGTTGGGTTGAAGTGCCAGAGTTTTGGAGTGGGTGGTTAGATGACACACACTGCAATGATTACAGGGGTAATGTCCAGTGACTTTAGGGAGGCCCCATGCGTTCAGAATAGTGTTAGGTTCTTGTGTGTTCTGCGTTTTGGGACGGGTGCTCACTAGTTGGTCCTTCGGGTTGTTGCATCTTTTGAAAGCAAATCGCTGTGTATCCCACTGCCTCTGGCCAGAATTTAGAATCTTCCAGTTTTTCTTAATGAATTTGGCTACTTCATTGGAGGCTGTGTTGTACGTCGTGACGCAGGTGATAGGTTGCTCCTGCTCTTCTTTAAGTATGGTTTCAAGGAGGGCCTCTCTATTTTGGTTCCTGGCCCTTTTCTTGGTTTTGGAGATGATGGCTGGTGGGTAGCCACGTGCCTCCAGTTTCTTGGATAGTTCAGAGGATTGTTTTTTGTAGTCTGCTATGTCACAGCAATTCCTGCGTATGCGCAAAAACTGCCCGAAGGGAAGGTTCTCCCTTAGCGGGCGAGGGTGGAAGCTTGTGAAGTGGAGTAAGGCGTTTCTTACCTTGGGTTTATAGTAGGTTAGGTGGCCAGTCTGCCATCTTTGACTGTTATGTTTAGGTCTAGGAAGGCAAGTTGGTTTGCGCGGATCACTGACAAAATATCGACCTACATAATATCGACCTACAGGAATATCGAGTCAAAAATATCGAGGGCAAGAATACCGACAACATGGAAAGTACAAAAATATCGAAAAAATAATATAGATGTTAAAAATATCGATGTTGAAAACATCTTTTTTTTTCTTTCAACATATAAATGTGAAATAAAGTAAATAACACTAATAAATAAAATGTACATAGTTAAAAGTATCTAATAGTGTTTAAAATTAATAAATAATACATATTTAATAATAATACATTAATTAAATATATACAGTAAATATATAATATATATGTACTGAACAATAAATAGTAATAATTATTTTACTAATTTATAATTTAATAAAATATATTCTAATTTACTAATACATTTACAAACATAAAACAATAACATAAATAAATAAAATGCAAAAAATATAAATAATTAAATATTCTTTTAATATTTATAACATTAATTATTTAAAACGTTGGATAGCGTAAGGATAATAATTACTATTCCCACTACAGAGAGTGCAACTGTAGGGATAGCGTTGGATATCGTAGGAGTATAAATTACTATTCCCACTCCAGAGAGGGCAACAGTAAGGAAAGCGTTGGATAGCGTAGGGGTAAAAATTACTATTCCCACTCCAGAGAGTGCCACAATAGGGAAAGCGTTGGATAGCGTAGGGGTAAAAATTACTATTCCCACTCCTGAGAGTGCACCAGTAGGGAAAGCGTTGGATAGCGTAGGGGTAAAAATTACTATTCCCACTCCAGAGAGTGCAACAGTAGGGAAAGCGTTGGATAGCGTAGGAGTAAAAATTACTATTCCCACTCCAGAGAGTGCAACAGTAGGAAAAGCGTTGGATAGCGTAGGAGTAAAAATTACTATTCCCACTCCAGAGAGTGCAACAGTAGGGAAAGTGCTGGATAGCGTAGTGGTAACAATTACTATTCCCACTCCAGAGAGTGCAACAGTAGGGAAAGTGTTGGATAGCGTAGGGGTAACAATTACTATTCCAACTCCAGAGAGTGCAACAGTAGGGAAAGCGTTGGATAGCGTAGGGGTAAAAATTACTATTCCCACTCCAGAGAGTGCAACAGTAGGGAAAGCGTTGTATAGCATAGGGGTAAAAATTACTATTCCCACTCCAGAGAGTGCAACAGTAGGGAAAGCGTTGGATAGCGTAGGGGTAAAAATTACTATTCCCACTCCAGAGAGTGCAACAGTAGGCAAAGCGTTGGATAGCGTAGGAGTAAAAATTACTATTCCCACTCCAGAGAGTGCTGTAGTAGGGAAAGCGTTGGATAGCATAGGAGTAAAAATTACTATTCCCACTCCAGAGAGTGCAACAGTAGGGAATGTGTTGGATAGTGTAGGGGTAACAATTACTATTCCAACTCCAGAGAGTGCAACAGTAGGAAAAGTGTTGGATAGCGTAGGGGGTAAAAATTACTATTCCCACTCCAGAGAGTGCAACAGTAGGGAAAGCGTTGGATAGTGTAGGAGTAAAAATTACTATTCCCACTCCAGAGAGTGCAACAGTAGGGAAAGCGTTGGATAGCGTAGGAGTAAAAATTGGTATTCCCACTCAGAGAGTGCAACAGTAGGGAAAGTGTTGGATAACGTAGGGGTAACAATTACTATTCCCACTCCAGAGAGTGCAACAGTAGGGAAAGTGCTGGATAGCGTAGGGGTAACAATTACTATTCCAACTCCAGAGAGTGCAACAGTAGGGAAAGCGTTGGATAGCGTAAGGGTACAATTTACTATTCCCACTCCAGAGAGTGCAACAGTAGGGAAAGCATTGGATAGCGTAGGAGTAAAAATTACTATTCCCACTCCAAAGAGTGCAACAGTAGGGAAAGCGTTGGATAGCGTAGGAGTAAAAATTACTATTCCCACTCCAGAGAGTGCAACAGTAGGGAAAGTGTTGGATAGCATAGGGGTAACAATTACTATTCCAACTCTAGAGATTGCAACAGTAGGGAAAGTGTTGGATAGCGTAGGGGTAAAAATTACTATTCCCACTCCAGAGAGTGCAACAGTAGGAAAAGCGTTGGATAGCGTACGGGTAAACATTACTATTCCCACTCCAGAGAGTGCAACAGTAGGGAAAGTGTTGGAGAAGCGAAGGGGTTAAAATAACATACTTATAAATAAAAGCTTTTTTTAGAAATTAAAATTTAAACTATTAAATAAATATAAACCATACACAATACCTATACATAATTATTAAAGACATGATTATCAAATTATATGTAGCCCAAATTAAATATTAAAAAATACCAATTTATATTATTTAATGACCAATTAATAATTAATTATCAATTATATTATTAACAAAACAATTAATTTAAATACATTATTACTTAATTACATTTAAATTACTTCCCACCATATTCCCCTATTAACCCATCAACCGGCAACAGAACACATTTATCTATTTATGAATTAATGAAAATTATTTACCAATTAATTAAAATTAATAACCAATTAATTAAAATTAATTAGCAAATATTTCAAATTAATTTATAATTCCAACTAATTAATAAATAATTAAACATAATTAAATTACTTCCCACCCTATTCCCCTATAAACCCACAACCCACTACAAAACATATTTATCAATTAATCAATTAATTAAATTATATTTCCAATTAATTAAAATTTATTAGCAATTAATGATAATTAATTTATAACTCTGACTAATTAATAATTAATTAAACATAATTAAATTACTTCCCACCCTATTCCCCTATAAACCCACAACCCGCTACAGAACATATTTATCAATTAATTAAAATTAATTTCCGAATAATTAAAATTAATTAGCAATTAATGTAAATAAATATATAACTCCTACTAATTAATAATTAGTTAAACATTCAGTTTCAGTAACTTTTATTCGATTATTAATTGAATAATCATAAAAAGTACATGTTTAAAAGTTTTAAGCACATGAGTAAGAAAAAGTTAAGTCACAGTAGAAAAAGACATTAGAGAAAAATAAAAAATGGTTATTACAGGTTCAGGACAGTTCTGGTTTAACTAAAAACATTGCGACGTAATGTTATGACTGCTTTAAGGAAAGTCACTATAAGTTTAGCTTCATGTGGCGATTTTAGAGATTGCAGGTAGTGAAATGCTAGGTAGGTTTGTCTGTGTCCACTAGTTCGGAGAATGGGAATAAACAGACTGTTGAGCACAATTTTTTTCGTTTTGTGGTTTAATAATCTCTGTCTGGTTCCGGAGATCCCTCAGATGGGCCATACACAATAGCTTTAACTGTTTCCTGGAGATGTCTTCCACTGAGGGAGGTTCATCAAAGTAGGACTCGCGATCTAGGTCTTTAAAAAAGTTACATATGTAGGTTAGCCACGGGATTTTTCGCCAGTTTGTCAGGGCTAAACAGTCAGTAATAAGGGAGCGAGTTAGATGACATTCGGGATTACACCATATTCGATGCCACAGTAAGATAGGCTGGCATCGGATGGTGTCGATGATGTATTCCATGCCAAGTTCCCGGTGTGAGGCTAGTATCGGGGAACTTTGAGGGAGGGCTAAGATGTACTTTATAAAGGCATTTTCGGTGACCTGTAGCTGGTCGATACGTCCATGGCCCCAGATTCCAGCTCCATAAGTGGCCACACTATGGCATTTTGCGTAGTATATGGCCAGGAGTTCAGGTGGAGCTGGTTTCCCCAATTTCCTCGAGAAAGAGGTTAGTGCTGAGGTTGCGCGATGGAAATGGAGGTTCCTGGCTTCGATTGCCTTTCGCCAATTCATAGCATCGTCCACTAGGATACCCAGGTATGGATAGACCGGGTTTTTTTCCAGTTTGTTGTTATCAACCATTGTTGGTTTGGAGTTTTTAACCCTGGGACCGATATGCATTGTGAAGGTTTTTTTTATGTTAATTTTGAGACCAAGTGAGTCCATGAATGCTGCATATTTGTTAATTTGTAGCTGGAGTTGGTTTAAAGTCCGTGCTAAAATAACTGAATCATCAGCATACAAGAGAGTGGGTATCGGGCGATGGTTTATCTGGGGGAGGTCCTGGCTCCCTTCCAGCATAGCCTGTTCAAGCCCGTTTGTATATAGGTTGAACAGAAAGGGAGCCAGTACACATCCCTGCCTCACTCCCTTCTTTATTTGGAATGGTCGTGACTGTTTGCCGCTGGTACCAAATCGTACTCGGCCTACAGCATTTGTGTAAAGTTCTCGTAGAAAAGTTATTATCGGGGGGTCCACACCAAGGTCAGTGAGCATTTGCCAGAGTTTCACATGCTGTACGCAGTCAAATGCCGCACTTAAGTCGACATAGACGAGGAAGATGTTGCCTCCTTTGGCGTGAACATATTTACCAGTCAAAAGAACAAGATTAAGGGCCTGCTCCACGGTCCCGAGCCCCTTCTGGAAACCGTATTGCAGGTCAGTTATGATGTTATTCTCCCGGGCCCAAGATTGTAGTCGGTCCAGGAGTACTCGACCTGCAATCTTACCCATGGAGTCCAGAAGGGAGATTGGTCTGTAGCATGCGGGATCGTTGCGGTCACCTTTTTTGAAAATGGGTAACAGGATTGAAGTTGACCATGAGTGGAAAAGGCCGGTCGAGGCTACTGCTGACATGACCCTGGTGATTATCTGTGACCAGAAGTCTACGTCGTAGAGGAACAGGTCCATTGGAACCCCATCGGGGCCGGGGGCCTTACCAGTTTTAGAGGCCCTGATTGCTTTTGTGATTTCATTAAGAGAAAAATATATCTTAATCGGATAGATGTTGTTTTTCTTCGGCTGGACCTCATGTATTGGATTGTTTACTGGAGAGTCTGAGGGTGTTCCAAAGATTTTTGCAAAATGGGAAACCCAATCTTCCTCAGTTATTGCCACGTCAAGATGATCAATGTCTGTGCTATTGGCCAAGAAAGGAGATCTTATAGTTTGCCAGAATGCAGTGCTGTCTTTCTTTCGGGCACTATCGTGTAAACGTAGCCAAAGATCTTGTTTTATTTGTTTTTTGTGGTCTTGCCTTGCAGAGTTATAGATTTTTCTCAGGTAGGAGATTTCCTGGGGGTCTCTCGTGGATTTGCGCAGGGCTTCTTTAAGTGATGTAAGTGCCTTCCGGCAAGCGGTATCAAACCATCTCGTGGCGGGGGACTTAGTCTTGTTCTTTAGGATAACAAATAGCTCATCCCTTATTGTTTCCTGGATGCTTTGGAAACAACTGACAATTATTTGCGGTGGTGCTTCCGGTGACATACATTTGGATAACCATTGTTCAGTTTTTTCGAGGATCCTCTGTGTCACCTCTTCCGGGTCGATCTTTGCCCATTTAACTGTGTACCCATTCAGTTTGTTCATGGACACAGAATGTTGGTTAAGGGAACTTAGCTTTGCATGGTGGACTCTTGCTCGTTTAATGTTGATTTTCATACTGAGCGAGGTAGTGGTCGCTTATAGGGTTTGACCCAATTTCATAGTTCGTTAGTTGCCCTCTCAGTGAGTTCGAGGCTATTATATAATCTATGGTTGTGGAGTAGCCTCGTCCGTGGAAGGTGGGGAGGAAATCCTGCTGCGGATCAACTAGTTCGTTCACATAGTCCAAATCTAGAGAAAATAATATTTCATTAAGTTTGTTACCACATGTAGAGTGGGCAAAGTGAGGAGCGGGGTTCCCAAGTTCGTTTTGGAGGCCACAGTTTCCATTTTTGTGGTTTGGGCTTAAGGGAAGTCGCCACCCCAGATGAAGTGAATTGTAGATGCATTGTTGTCATTTCGAAGTGAGGTTAGGAATGTAGCTATCTCTTCTAAGTTTGACCAGCAGTCCGAAGTACCAGAGTTATTGTAATAGTTTATGAGTATGTAGTTATTGTCTTTGAATGCTGTTAGCTGCATGATTTGCATGATTTGGAATGTCGGTGACTCTTTTAATAATTCCACTCTGAGGGGGAGTGTGTTGGCGACATAGGTCGTGAGCCCCCCCTTTGGTCTGCCCATGTTTCCATGTACTGCAGGGGTGAAAAAAGTTTTATAACCCACAAGATGTAGTGGGATTGTGCACCAGATTTCTTGCAGGCACAATATCTGATGTTGCCTGGCTGTGTCGAGCCATAACCCCAGTGTTATTTTTGAGGACAAGCCTGCGATATTCCAATATGCAGTAGAGAGACACAAGTTTGTGGTGTCCGCAGAGACCTAGGGGGAAACTGACAGAATATTCGCAGTCTTGGTTTATGGCAGTTGATGTGATTGGACCTGTGGGGGTTTAACAGGAACTTTGGGAACTATGATTTGCTGATGGTATGAGCAGGGGGTGATTCCCTCTTCACCTGAGAAGATTATGTGAGTAGCGTTATCAGAAATATTTGGGGAAGCTATTGGCAATTCCTGGAATGCGTTTTGATGGTTGTAAAGAATGGGCTCCAAGGACACTAGCTGCTGGGTAAGATTAATTGGTTGAGGTGTGGTAATGGTGTTTATGTTCCTGGATTCAGCCCTGAATGGTCAATCGACCATCTCTAGACAGTCGAAACGGTTTTGCGTAGGAAAGCCCTGCCAGCCTTCGTAAGATTGAAAGGGCCTATCTTGCCAGTATTGCCTTGGCCGTTTTCTCGGGGCGTTTCTGCCACCATGGTCGTATGTATACTCCGTCTGGTTCCATGGTTCTTGATTCCGTGGTTCTTTAGGGGTCTGGTGCCAGTTCCAGGGTGGGGTATAACGATGTTGTCTCGCTGGAGGGTAAAAGAAAGACAGATGTCGAGCATCAATTCCCCCCTTTTTTTCCAGCGAGGGCCAGGCACAAATATAATCCACTGCGGAGGGGTCTCTGCAAGTTACTATAATGCAGTCTCCGCGGATCATTTTTGTGGTTTTGCCTACCCAAACTACCCTGCGGACTGTGGAGATCCCTCCAGAGAGGTGGGGGTCTAAAGGCCTGTTAATACTTAGCCATTGCATGACCTTGTTTTTAAGGGACCATGCAGTTTCAGGTGTATCATCGGTTAGCTCTGGTACACCAGTGAGTACTATTGTGTAGGGAGTGGCTTCTGGAGGCAGGTGGGCTGGGCGTCTAGTTATTGGTGTTTTTCTAAGGATGTTTTTGGGTGAGGGCTGGGGGACCGTTGATTTTGATGGAGAAGGTACTGGCTTTTTTGTAGGGTGCACTTTGCTGGGGTTGTTTGTCGCGGGTCCTGGAGTATCTAGGGTAGCTGGGCCTGTATTAGATGTTTGTTGGTTCGGTACGTCAGTTGTTTTGCTCCGCTGTGGTCGGGGCGTAGTAGTTTGCAGGTTTTGATTCGTAGTGTTTTGTTTTTGTTTTGTTGGGGGCAAGGTAGTCGCATTTGTTCGTTTTGATGCTTTGGGTGGTTGCGTTTGAAAATGAGTTTTAGGAGGCTGCGGGGGATTTCGCTGGCCCTTTGTTTCTATGCGCGTATTGGTGTCAAGTATTGTTGCAGAAAGTATGGTCAACTGGGCTTCTATGTTTCTGATGCTAAGTTGTATAGGTTTCAAGTACTGAAACAGGAGGTCTTTTGTTGTGGTCAACACTTGTGAGGTAACTTTACATGTTCTGCAGAGATTGTCGGTGGCCTCACTAGAGATTGTGAGATGGGGGGGATTGGCTACTAGAGGGAGTATTGTGTTTTGTTGCGTTGTGGGGTTTGGGTGGACTGTAACATGGGCTAAACAGGGAGCTATAGCTGCTGCACTATCAATGGTATTTGTGGTATTTTGTTTTGGGATGGCTCCTTCCCTTTCTCCTTGAAGGTTCAGATTTGAATTGGTCTGGACTTCCTCCTGAGTTTGACAGGCCGCCAGATCGGGGGTTGCCTCTAAGTTGTCTGAGGTTGGTGATGTTAGTGATAGGTCAGACTCAGACTGTGTTACGGAAAGATCTACTGTAGATGGGACTGTGTTAATATCGGGAGCAGATAAGGTCGTGGGAAGGGAACAGTTTTGGGAGTTAAGGTGAATGGGCGAAGTGGCATTTGCTATATTGCCTAGGGAAGATCGTTTTGCATTAGCATTCATGAGGTCTAATGAGACTCTCTTTTCGATGAGGGAAATGCTCTGATTGATTACCTCATGAGTCCGTGAGATGAATAAGTCAATGGGCCCGGTTATTTTTGCTACCTCCTGGGCGTGTTTGGATTTGGTCTTCGAGGTACTCCTGGTTTTCGGCGGCATGGTTGTGGTCTGGTGGCTGGGGTTTCAGTGATGAAAGGGGGGTGGCCCGGTCCGGTCGCTACCGGGCACTAACGGGCAACAACGGGCCCGGGCTTCGCCCGGGCTGCGACCCGCGCGCGTCCCGCGTTGCGTGGTATGACTTCTTTTTAATAGGTGGTAGGACAATGGGGGCGTGGCACTGGGAGGGGGCGCGGCTCCCTCGGGAAGAGGACCAGCTGTTGGTGTTGCTTGCTGGTCCTCGCAGTCCCGGGGCCGCACCTCTCACCTCCTCTGCGGCCTCGCACACACGCGTCTCCTCACGATGATGACAGTTAGTCTGGATCAGGGCTTGAAGCAAGTAAGCTGCTCCTGCAGCGCCGGTCTTGGTTTTCAGAAAGCAGAAACCTCAATGCGAGCGGCTCCCGCGAAGCGGGGGCCGCGAGAGGTTAAGGGCGCTGGCTGGAGGCGTGGCACTGGGAGGGGGCGCGGCTCCCTCGGGAAGAGGACCAGCTGTTGGTGTTGCTTGCTGGTCCTCGCAGTCCCGGGGCCGCACCTCTCACCTCCTCTGCGGCCTCGCACACACGCGTCTCCTCACGATGATGACAGTTAGTCTGGATCAGGGCTTGAAGCAAGTAAGCTGCTCCTGCAGCGCCGGTCTTGGTTTTCAGAAAGCAGAAACCTCAATGCGAGCAGCATAATTAAATTACTTCCCACCCTATTCTTCTATAAACCCACAACCCGCTACAAAACAAATTTATCAATTAATCAATTAATTAAAATTAATTTCCAATTAATTAAAATTAATTATCAATTAATTAAAATTATTTTATAACTCCTACTAATTAATAATTAATTAAACATAATTAAATTACTTCCCACCCTATTCCCCTATAAACCCACTACCCGCTCCGGTACTAAAACATATAATTTGCTTATAAATACATTTATTAATATATAAAATTAATACACATATAATATTATTTATTTTAAATACTTAAGTAACACATATAACACATATATAATAAAAAACAAAAAAATCATACAAATATCGATATTAGTGTCATCGAAATTAGTGACATCGATATATATGCTATCGATATTACTAACTTTGATATTACTTACATCAATATAAATAATTTCGATATTACTTACCTTAGGGTCGATATTCTGTCCAACGATATTCTTGACATCGATATTCTATACCTTCGAAATTTCTAACACGATATTTTGGTAGTTCGATATTTACAACTCGATATTTTGACTGTGTACCGGTTTGCGCTTATGGTGCTGATGAACTTCAAGTATGGATCTCTGCCATTGAGCCAATAATGAACTGACCCAGGGTTGTTTGTGGACCCTGCCATATCACAAGGATGTCGACAATATTTCGGCGCCATGCGAGGATGTGGTTGGCATAGGGGTTTGTGCTGTCAGCAATGTTCGTACGTTCGAAATGGTGGACGTAAAGGCACGCCATGCTTGGGGCGAAAACGCTGGTCATGTATGTTCCATTGGTCTGAAGGTAGAAGGATCCCTCGTATTCAAAGTACTTCTCCTTCAGTGCCAGTGTGGCACATTGCAGGATGAATTCCCTGGGGGTGTGGTAAGGCCATGGTGACTCCATGAGGACGTCCCTGAGTACTTTTATGGTGGCGTCCTGGGGCAGGCTGGTATAGAGGCTCTCAATGTCCAGTCCTACCAGGAGTTGTGTCTCTGTGTTGAATTCTGTGTTATTGATCACTTGTAGTAAATGCTTGGTGTCCTTGATATAGCTAGGCGTCTGTTGCACTAGCGGGTTGAGGAAAAAATCGCAGTAGCTTGACAGGGGCTCTAAGAGGGAGTTGATGCCCGACACTATGGGTCTGCCCGGTGGGGGAGTTTTGCCTTTGTGTACTTTGGGTACAGTGTAGATGTACGGTACTTTGACTTTCTGGGGGCAGAGGTACTCTGTTTCCTGCTTGGAGATGTGTTCTGCATTGCAGGCATTCTTTATTAGTGTCTGGATGGTGTTCTGGAGTGTGTCTGTGGGATCTTGTTCCAGTCTTTTGTAATTTCTGGTGTCGCTCAGCAGTCTGCGGCATTCAGTGTCGTAATCTTTTTTGTCTAGAAGAACAATGCCTCCCCTCTTGTCGGCTGGTTTAATAATGATGGAGGGGTTGTTCTTTAGACGTTGGATGGTGTCCTTATCTTCTTTGGATAGGTTGTTGAAATGGTTAGTCGGGTTCAAATTTTCAACGTCATTGTACACTGCCAGTTCAAACGTGGTGATATCTGGGGGCACTGTGGATGGTGGCGGGTTGAAGGTACCAACACGGCCCCTCGGGCCGTGTTGGTTCTTAAGTATTGGGCGGATTGAAGGTAGATTTAGTCCTTAGGCCTTTGATGTTTGGGTTCTCATTGGCAGGTTGGTCGTCCATTGTCAATTTCACAAAGAAGACCTTGAGTTTTAACTCTCTGACCAGAAAGGCTGTGAGTATGACAATCTCCAAGCAACCAGTTTGGGTAAGCGCTTTTTCCTCTAACCCCAGTGGTCAATATTATTTCCCAACAGGGTCACTCCCTTACCGCTTCACTCCAGGAAGCATTGGCTGCTAAATCTCAGCGTAACAACCATTACTTACGCCTCATCACACTTTGTACCTTATTCATATGTGTGATACCTGTGTTTTAGCTACACCACGCCTAACTAGATGCGATTTTCACCATAATGGTACCACCAGTACCATTACACTTAAGCCGACTATAGTCTACCCACCATTCACTTTTGATTCAGCATTTTTTGTGTAAATGACTATGTGACTAGACGGCAATTGACTCTCCTCTCCTTACATGTTTTGTCTACGTCTTAAATGTTGTACGTACAGGTATACAGAAGAAGGGAATCCGCCTCTCACACTTAGAGAAACACCTTAGTGAGTGTAACACATAGTCTGGATTACACTCCTCAATCTCTTTTTAACTTGCACTAACACTATTTTTTAATAGGTCCTGAGGAAAGCCAGATTAATTCTAAGGCACTGGCTGAAACATGTTGACCAACTGATGGATGTAGGGGGTAGTAGCTCACCACACTAAACATCCCCAAGCCTTATTTTAACCTCTGACGGCGGCCGAGTTATTACAATTTAATTTACCCTCGGGTACTGGGACCCTCGCCAAGCCGTTTTAACTGACATTTCACTTACCATCCCACACTGCACTCTCAGTAACATACCAGCTCAGCTGTAATCAGGCGCCGTAGCACACCCGGGATACATTAGGTGTTACTGGGAGGGCCCGATGATGAAGCATGCCACCAACAAGGTGCCCATGACAAAGCTAATCAGAGTCTTGACACTAATGGTCATATTGAGCTAGTCTTCTTTGATAATACATATAAGCCCGCGGGGACACGGACTAGCTATCTAGTCCTCTCTCTCTCTCTTGATACGCGCATACTTAGGCAGCGCACAGCTGCGAGAGTCTAAACCAGAACCATGGCGGAGAACCGGATGATGTGAGTGGCATACTCGCAGATCCCTCCTTCCAAGCAGACTTCAATATTGCTACTTCCATAGCCCAAACCACTGATTGGGAGACCTTAACTGAGAAAAATCGAAATAGAATACGAACTATCCTCCAAGGAGTGATACTAGCCCAATACTTAAGAACCAACACAGCCCCGAGGGGCCTCATCGTTACGAATGCCCCCAGGATTTTTCTAGAACACCCCACCTTCAGAAAAGACTGGGCCCAGATCGCCTGGCGCTGCACCAGGGACTGGATGGTGTTGATCCTCAAGATGGCCAAACGTCTTTCGGACGCCATCGTAATTGAAATCCAAGCAACAGAAAGCCACTTTAAAACAACATTAACCGCCTACAAAAAGAAACTTGATGATCAAAACAAAGAAATGAATTAATACAAGGAGTACCTGACACAAGCTAAATCAAGAAGTTTGATAAAGACCTGAAAAAATTCAGCTACGCAAAAACGTATCCCTACTCTGAAGATGACTTCACCCCACCACCCAAGAACCCGAATGCTTCTGACTCATCGGCTGATGACAGTTCCGCATCCAGTGACTCAAGCACTGGCTCATATAAATGGGGTGGCAGAGGCCAACACGGCCAACGGTCACCAAACACATGGCAGGGAGCCCAACAAGAACAATTCTATGGAGCCCCCAACAACTTTGGCCCCATGCAAAACCCATACTTTGGATACCCACCCATGTATCCCCCGGGACCTATGCAACTCTTCTCAGGCAATCCCAGCTCCCACATTCCTTTTTTAGGACAGGTCCAAAGATCAAAAGGCAGGAGAAGACAAAACCAACAACAACCACAGGTGCACTGGGCTGAAGAGGGAAACTCAGTGAGTTGAATTGAACGCCAGAAGGCGAAAGACCAACCGGGCACCAGCAAACAGTGACAAACTTAACTCAAACATCAATGGTATTCAATTTATCCAGCACGCCCTTGACACCCAAGGAACAATCAGTTCTAGAAAAAGGACTATCATTCGTTCCCACATCAGGACTTGACAAATTCAAGCTACATGAGGAACTGGCAGAGTTCTTCAGAAAGTTAAAACTCAAGGCTTTCTATGAGAAATCGACAATGGACGACCGACCTGCCAATGAGAACCCAAACATCACAGGCCTAAGGACTAAATCTACCTTCAACCTGCCACCACCCAAGGTGCCCCCAGAGATCACCACTTTTGAACTGGCAGTGTACAATGACGTTGAAAATTTGAACCTGACTAACCATTTCAACAACCTATCCAAAGATGATAGGGTCACCATCCAACGTCTAAAGAACAACCCCTCAAAACAACAGAATAAAAGGCATTGTCATTTACAATGCCAATAGCTCCAACTCTAGCAAATGCGAGACCTATTGCATTGCAAATGCTTGTTTGTTTACCATTGGCACTTCCACCCATATAAGTGTACATGTTGTAGAATTACTAAAGTTGAAATTCCATTAGCCTTGTAAAAAATAAAGGTTTGTCTTGTGATGACACCCATACACCTACATCTCCAACATTTTTGGGTATGTTCCCTTTCCTTTTCTAAACTGAAAAGGAAATTGATCCTGCCCTTTGCAGAAGTCCATCTCTGACCATTTCCCAATTGGGAATGCTTTGTAGAGGTGATTCAGAATACCTAGAAACTCTCAAATTTGTTTACGTTCCAAAACTTATGATGAAAATCACACCTCGAAATTCCTACTGCCCTCCCCTTGAATAATATATATATATACTCATGCACAATATTACAACATCATGGAGTAATAGTGGGGGTGAATGAAACAATTTGTGCATTTAAGTCAAACCCATATGTATATTTGGAGAGGAAGGAACTGTGTGTCTGTACCTTATTAAGGAGGGTATTTTGACAGAATATCGTAAATAAAAATATCGTGGGACAAAATATTGTATCAAGAATATCAAGGACAAAAAATTTGTGACAGTAAATTTCTATAAGTAAGCAAAGTTTTAATATATATCTTCAAGGTATGTAGAGAGTTAACATTATTAAATCTATATTTACCTATTTGCACTTACCTTCTCGATATTTTGGTCCTCCATATTTTGATACAAAATTCTGTTGCCACGGTATTTTTGCTTCAGATATCCTGTCAGTGATCCGCAAGGAGTTAAACACTGTTTACAATTTCTTTAACCCTTAAAAAATGAACCCACAGTCCTGTACTACCAGAAGGAGCAAGACACTGTTTGGACGTTTTCTTTTAGTCAGACACAATCCTAACAGCACTTGACTCCTCTCTGGGGCACAGACCCAATTCTGCACCCCCACGAGGAACCAAGATACTGGTTGGATTTTTTCTTATGCTCAGATAAAATGTACACTGTGCATGGCTCCTTGCTGGTGTGTTGACACATCGAGTTCTTCACGTGGTTCCTTGCTGGAGTGGACATGCATAGTTCTGTGCCCCAGCAAGGAGATCACCACTATTTGGATTTCTTTCGTACCTTTAGAAGAAATGCAAACTGTGAAGAAAGTAGTTTATTATATGGTATGGTTGTGCGGCCTCACCATGTAATGAAGTCACAATTTCATATCAGGTACAGTCAGGGTTGTTTGTAAAACTTTAAATCAGTCCTGGTTAGCTGTGGCTCAGAGTAGTCAGGCTACATCAAAGGAACAAGTGTAAAGAATTAGGAAGTACCAAAGCAGTTGAGTACGGAGAAAAAGCAACACCAATACATTAAAAAAAATGTAGGTCATATTTTAATCTTTAAATAGATACCTTAACAAC
Organism: Lissotriton vulgaris; assembly: GCF_964263255.1. Lineage (NCBI taxonomy): Eukaryota > Metazoa > Chordata > Amphibia > Caudata > Salamandridae > Lissotriton > Lissotriton vulgaris. Next base: position 1,871,763,964 of record NC_141687.1, on the reverse strand, counting down.
ATAAATCCAACACAGGGTTCTAGGGAGATGACTAAATATATTACAGATTTTTACAGAGCGCAATAAATCATTGTAGTCTACCCCGACTCACGGTTTAAAGTTAGTCACGAAAACTTGAAAGCAACTATAAAGGCACTCTTATAGCAATCAACTCTGACAGTGAACCAGTCACAGGGACCAATGAGGGGCAACAGAACAGAGACCTCATAAGAAAAGTAGTCTCCAGTCCAGTTCCAAGGTCTATGGACAAACAACCATAGGAATCAATAAAGTGTTCCTGATGCAAGGCATATAGGATGCTGCAGATGCTCTAGGATGGTGTGGAGAGGTCTTCCTGTGGCCACCCCTCAGTCCACAAATGCAATGGGGTGTCTTTGGCTTCAGGGGTTGATGTCCCTTGAAGCTCTTGTGAAGCCCAGCCAAAAAACAGTTGCCACTGCGCAACTAGCGATTCCCTCTAACTTGCAGCATCTTCTGTGCTGTGGGACCAAACTGCACTTTAGCAACTCTCTCGGGTCCAGCAAACCCACATGCAACTTTACAGAGTTGGGACTTTGTCTCTCAGGCTGCATTTCGGCGGTTAGCAGCAATCTGGCCTTCTTGGCTAACAACTCACCAAGGCAGGCTTCTTAAGCTTTTATGGCCCTGTGGATGTAACAATGAGTCAGCTAACTGACTCTTGAAGTCACCTTCTCTGTATGGGGCTCAGGGGGGATATTTCCTTGATTGGGGCACAACAGGCACAGTCCTATCTTTTTCTGAAGCAGCAGGTGCAGTCCAGTCTTTAGTGCAGCCTCATTTTGCTGAGTCCAAGGGACACAAGAGCTGAACCTTCATCGATCCTCTCTCTAGTTCAGACGTGATTTCAGGTCTGGCTGTAACTTTTATGTACATTTCTTGCCCTCTGACGATGTGGCACCTACTAGCCAATAGGCTACCAGGTGCCCTCCAGCCCAGGGATGACTTCCTATAATGTGTGGCATCTAGCTAACCCAGAATGCACATTCTGCACAGTTCAGGTTTAATGAAACAATTCTTTTAATACCTTGAAGTATCATATTCAGTAGACCCATTCAGAAGTTAGCACTGCTGAGTTGTCAGCGTGTAACACTGGGCTTGTAAATGGGGCTACTAGCCCTTCCGCAGTAAACATTTCAATGTGGGTTTTGTACTGCCAGAAAAAGCCACGTTATTAAAACACATCTCAATCTTTTTAATATAATTCACTTTGTTAAATAATGCATGTGTTAACTATTGCAAGTGATACTACAGATTCCGTAGTGTATCCTTTCTGTGAGACTGTATGTATTTATGTTTCCTCTTTTTTCTGCCACAATAATGTGATTGGAACGAGTCTTGATCATTGTTTAGTGACTAATAATAATAATAATAATCCACATTTGTAAAGCGCGAACCATCACCCGTTAAGGTCTCTAGGCGCTGGGGGCCGTCGGGAAGCTTAAGCAAGCTATTGCCCAGAGTCACATGGTGCTGGGCTAATCTGCCACCAGCCCCTGTGATCCCCAGATTCCGGAGGCAGTCACCCTCTGACTAACAACTGATTAGCTTAACCATGTATATATTATACCCTCGATGTTACACTATTTAGGATTTTGTATGCATAGGTAAATTTCAAGGTACTACATATTCCAAGATGGATCTATTCTATTTATTGAATTGTAGTGGAGTTCCTATTTTCCCAATAGGCTCTGCGCATTGGAATAACATAAACAGCAGTGTAGACGTAGGACTGAGGTCTTCTAGGTCTCTACTGACTATGTTAGACTTAATTTAGGTTTGCACCAGCTAGCTTAGAGGTCACTGGAAACTTTCTTGAATGAATAGGAAGGGATCAGCTTCCCTGGCTCAGACAAGAAGGGATTCAGCTTCCAACAACCGCATAAACATGACAACTTTGCTCCCTCAGAATAAGAGTAAATCTCTAGAGTCGTGTGAAAACAATAGACAGCTATTTCACTCAGTCAGATGTGCTTACTTAGTTTCACCAGAGTGCAGAGAATAGAGAGACGGGCGTTTTCAATAAAAGGTATTATTTATTGAGCAGTCTTCCTTCTCATGCAAGAGAAATGAATTGCCACAATTGCAATACTTAATATAAAGTAAAGTACGTACAGTAAAAGGAGTATTATGAAATAATACTGTAAAAGCATTGATATGGTTTCTTAGCCATAAAAAACTTTAAAATTGATAAAATGGATAAAATATATACATACATATATACATAGGCTAACGTGCTCAACTGGTGCTTCTAAAATACGCCTACCCCGGTGTACCTGACCTAAGCCTAATACGAGGGAAGGAGTAAGTAAGTAGCAGGTTAAGTAAAGTTGGTTTTGCCAAGAATCTGACTCAATAATTCTCTCTAAGGGTTTAGTGAGCACTGTACCTTGGGAATAGAATGTAGGAGGTCTGGTATCTCTCTCTCAGGACTCGATATCCCAGTCACTCGCAAGAGTAGGATAAAAACGCCGGAGCTGGATTTTCTCAGAAGAAGAAAAGACAGCGTCTTTCTCAGCACGTCAAAGAGGAGGGGCAGCGTCCGTGGGCTTCTCGCATCTGCTGGGCTCTCGGCAAGTAGATTAGCTGCTCTGCTCCAAAACCACCACCGTGTGTTTGCTTAAGGCAACGTTGGTATATTTATACCTGAAAGGTGCCGAGTTTGACGTAAGGTTTGGACATAAGACGTCAATGAAGATGTCACTAAGAACTGGCCGTTCTTACAGTGCTCGCAGGAGTTCTATTACAAATCAAAACAAAGCAAGCGGGGGATTTCCCAGGTTGCTGGAGGTTTGGTGTGTTGAAAGAACTTGTTGTGCTTTCTAGGAATCTAAGGAAGTAGCTTTTACCGTGCCTGGACTGCAGGGGCGATTTACTGAAATTTGGATCTGATTCTTATGCCATTATAGGGACATTATTGATTATAGCTGTGTAAGGGCATAAAATGGTAATATTGATTCAGGTTCCTAGATAAAAACACAATACCCACTCCACGATCTAATGTCCATAAATTACTAAGCAATATCAAACATGTAAAGGTGCATGTGTATTCCAACCCACCCCAAAATACATTTTGCATTTGAAATGGTGTATGCGAAATACACGAAAGATTATAGGTACTGTACGTTTTTAAGCAGTGTAATCATTCAGTAAAAAAAAATATGCACATATATTTAGCTGAACGATTTGCGAAAATTACACATGAAATGTCTCTTAATACAGAAAATAAGGTCGAGACTATTTCATCACATATAAATGCAATTGCTTGTGCTTGTGCTAGAGGCTGAGGTAATATTTTGACTCTAGAATTACTAAAAATAGAAGCTCTGTTCTTTATGAATAGTTCTACTGTAAGCAGAGTACATGTGCCAAAAAAAGGTAAATATTTTGGAATTTGGAAAAAATAATTTTGTTTTCAGGGGAAAAAATAGTTCCAAATGTTTTCAGTAGCTTTTGTTTATCTTATCTTATCTTATCTTAATAGTCATTTGTTGAGCGCACATACACCCTTGGGTTTCTTGGCGCTATAGAGTCAAGACAACAACACCATTCTTAAGCATAAGCCTGTTGGAATAGCCAAGTTTTTAAAGATTTACGGAACGTCAGTAGATCTTTGCTCTGTCTGATATAAAGGGGGAGAGCATTCCAGAAGGAGGCAGCCAGATGGTGAAAGCAGCTGCCGCCCTGGCGTTTTTTTTAAATGAGGAGACATTTGCAAGAAGTAGATGTTTAGAGCGTAGGTTGGGCGAAGGAGCGTAGTTGGTAATAAATTGCCTGATAAATCTAGGGCCATAGTCATGGAGCGCCCTAAAGGTGATACATCCGGCTTCGAAGGCAATCCGTTTATCAAAGCTGAAGGCCGAATTCAGAGTTCAGGGGAACGCTGTGTGCCGGTTTGCTTAAAAGTTATTCTTTCGGTTCAGGGGAGAACATTACTTCAGACAGCTGTGCAAAAAAACAGTCTACAGCTTCAGGTGAAAGTTCGACCATGGTTGAAAATGCTGTAACCGGGCAGTCATGGGAATGATTGCTATCATCGGTGTCAGGATCAGCAATGCTCACAGAAGGTCGTACCTGGGTGATGTTGCTCTCATTTCTTGCTTCACTCCCACCTAATCGTAGTGGTGAAGTTTCCACGAATGCCGTCATCAGGATTGGTAACCGCTGGGGACAACACGATGCATGAGCCGTTACAGGACTTAGCAAAGTATCAATATCCATTGGTACTGCTGATTGTAGTGTAAGACAGGTTTCCACATGCATTCTTCTCCGCATAGCATACATCGAAGCACAGGTAAGATGCAGTTCTGCCATATAGGTCTGAATGAAAGAAACCAGGTCATATTCAGATCTCTTAGCCGGGCTAATCCAAGGACTTTAGTTATGCGGTCCCGGTAGCGTATAGCTAGGATCGTTTCTACCATTGTTGCTGGAGTCTTGTCTGCATTTTGGCTTGCCATATTGGAGCAGAAGGGTCAAAAATAAAATTCCTGCTACGAGTCCCAAAAGTAGTGGTAGGCCGCCAAAGACCGAATGGACAAAATTGGGAAAGATTCCCAGGACTGCTTCGAAGGGTGTTAACAGTCCAGAAAAAATTGTCTTAAATACATGTGCCCTACCACTGGCATCTGACATATTTAGGATTTGGCTTAGCATTTCTACGAAATGCACGGGGCAATTAGTTGATAAAAGTGTATGTATCTCTGCCGTTGTCCTTGCAACTTGAAGATCATACGTTTCTTTTGATGACGTAATAGGCACTGTTGTCTGTAAAAGCACAGACTTCATTCTGCTTAATGCATAAATTCGTATAGAAGAGATATTCAAGGGAGGCCAAATCGTCGCCTCTGTATCAGTAGGGACGTTTGGATACAATGCTTGCATACAGCAAGTGACCATGGAACTAACGCATACTAGATATGCTTTCCCTGGCACAATGCCACAACAGCTGTGATCCGTTATTAGAACGTAACTCCCGTTAGAAAGTTGTCTAAAGAATGGCTCTATTTGTGCTGCAGGTGTGCCGTGCTGGTGGCATGAAAGGTTATTTGAAGTCCCCTCACAGGCCCCATGTAAATTAATACCTTGGCACAGAAGTATACCGCTTAGTGATTGTTTACAATTATTACCACTAAGAAATACATTCTGTTTTTTGTCACTATAACATGTGTGTGTATAAGGTAATTTCCATGATGACTTAATGTACCCTTTACCCAACCTTTCATACTGGCCTGCTGGTATATACTCTTGGCAATTTTTAAATTGGAAAGTTGTTATCGGAATTGTGATTATTCCGTGTATTATCCATTCAATGACAGGTCTTTCTGACATTGTCAACAGCAATCTCTCAAGTTTTTCAATGCTCAGAATCGTATAGTCTGCTCGTTTCTGTGCCAAACTGATTTGTTTATCAGTAAGGTTAAAGATAGAGAACAATGACGTTGTGTTGATTAAACGCCATGGCACATAGCCCGAACGCAGGTGTACAATAGAACGTAATTGGGACTGGCCATGTTGTAACATTAGCAAGTCCTGATCTATTATATCGATAGCAGATGATACAATACTGTCCAGTGAATATATTCTGGAGGACAGAGTCATTAACCCATTGTCCACAACAGAAAGCGATTTTTCCAAATGAATACGATCAATTTCTCGTATTTTCTCTGCTGTCTCAATTTGAGTCACTTTCCAAGCTTCGTTGTACGCAGCGTATATACTGGCCGCTATGAAACGTTTTTGACGCTGTTTGCGTGGTCCCATTATGAAATCGCGCAAGTCAGCACCGTCTTTAAGTAAAGTCAAGTGTTGCTTAATTTCTGCCAGTGTGGTTGTTTTTAGCCATTCAAGGCATAATTTCCCTACACTGTATGTTGTTACTATCCCTGGATGTTGTCTCTGGGAGTATCTAGGGTCTGGTCTGGTCATTTTTAACCCCTGTATTTTGTTCAGGAATCTATCTTGACAGTTATTTGTGTCTGTTGGCCAGATTAAACACTTTTTCCAATCAGGATGTGTTCTGTATTGATGTAAAATTTGGGATACGTCTATCTCAATATCTGTGGTTGTATTATCAGGTATTGGCTTTGCAATAGACGGTATGTTTAAGTCTTTGATCTTGGCTAGGCCAAGACAGGTAGTCTGTTGAATGGTGTCATTCAAGAACATTATTTGTTCTGGGATCATGCAGGCTCGAAATAATGATTCTAAACCTTGGACTTGCCATTCTTTTGTACCCCAGATGGTTTTTGTTTCAATGTTGTTTTTCCAGAAATCAAAACCAAATGTAATCATTTTTTCATAAAATGTTTCCGAATAAATCAATTTAGTATTTGTCAGCATGGTTTTTGTCCCTGTTTTATCTAACAGTTTGTAATAAAATGTTTCTGCATCACTTGTGTTAAACCCTGAGAAGTATGGGAATTTCTCATAGAATTTTTTCGAACTGCTTTTAGGTGGAGTAGCACAATGTTCCCATTGATAACATTTAAAAAAAATTCTAGGTTGGGCAGATTTATGCAAATAGTGATGTGCATAGTGGTTATAGCAATACATCTGTTCATAGCTCGATGAACCCTGTAAATAATCATGTTCTGTAAATTTTGCTGACATTACTAAATCTGACATCATGTTATTTATGCTTTCAAAGTCCCAATCATCAGAGAATGTATTTGGTTTTACAAAGTCACTTAATGAAACCTTAAACTGATGAGGATATTTAAAGAGTTCGACTGGGCCATAGATTTCGTAATCCGTTTTGTCCCAAACTAACCCGCCGGGTATTGGAATGGCTGTGACATTCACTGATGATAGTTCTCTTTTCTCAATGTGAGATGACTTGTGTGGCTTTAGGACCAAGTTGATGTTCTGACTTGCTGTGTCCATTGTACTGTATTTTTCCTCAATGAATTTTCCCAAACAAAGTACCATGATGAGCCAAAGCAGAAGGAAAAGTACACCTAACATAATCCTATCCATGGAGAAATAAGATAGGTTTCTTTGAGTTGATGAAAGAGTTCTATTGCTTTGTCTTTAAAAGTTTTTGTTGCTGGCGTTACTTCAGGGTCGCTTTGATCTTCAGAAAAGTTATCGAAATTGATGAAGTAGCCAGATGCAGTTCTGTCAATTGTTGGGATTGATTTTTCAATTTGTCTTTCATTAGCACAGTCTGAGGCTACATCGTTGTAGACTGGTGTTTCTTGACGAACTGTTTCAATTTGGGTTTCAAGAGGCAAAAGTTCCATGGCATTATTGCATAGTCCTTTTGTATTCACTGCAGGTTTATCAAATGTGATTAGTCTCTCAGTTTGCACCTCTTGGATTGTAGCAAATTTTGGTATTCTGCTATTTCTTGGGAGTCCACTGGGCCTACTACTTATTATTGGCCACATGATTGTGGTTTTACCAGGTCGATGGATACAACTCGGTTCTCCTTTATACCAGCAAGGGGCGGTAGTACAACTGATCTCGTTTCTTTGATGGCTAAGACAGGTACTGCTTTTCTGTAAGAAGGCCCAAATTCCTTCTTCACCGCTATCTTCTCTCTGACCAGATCCCCAATCTTTGGAATCCAGACAGGTCTTGCTGGGACAGGTGGTGTTTCTTCAGTGGTTGGTAGCTGTTGTTTTAACTTTATGTTGCTCAGGTCTTTTCTTGTTTCATTTAAGTCCTGTAAAACAGCCAAACGATCTTTGATGTCAAAGCATTTTTTCTTATCTTTTACCACTGAAGTCTGACTATCTAAATCCTGAATATACATTCTAGTTCTGAACAATAGTTCGTACGGGCTGAAACCTTTTAGAGAATTTCTTGGCAGATTGTTAAGACTACGTTGGACACTTATTAAATGCTGGACCCACCCATCACCCGAACCTAGTACCTTTGTCGTTACAGATTGCTTTATGTCTCGGTTTTTTCTTTCCACAATCCCATTTCCCTCAGGATGGAAGGGACAAGAGTACCGCAACTCAATGCCCATGCTGGTCATGGCCTCCTTATAAGCTCGAGAGCTAAAAGCAGGACCCTGATCAGAATGTAGCATGGCAATTGCGTATAAGCCGATTAAGACTCGCACATCTTTTATAACAGTTCTGGCGTCAGCCGAGCGCTGGGGCCACATCTTTAAGTGAATCTAGTCTTAAAAGGAATTAATGGGACACTGGATATTACATATAGCCTTATGCTAACTACAGAAATGGCAATGGCAATACTCCGGTTGGCTTGTTACTGCGATGTCTGTTGCAGTCTGGACAGCTTTTTGCAAATTTATAATGTTGCAGGCTCATCCCCGGCCACCAGTATTCTGATTGTAATTCTGTCAGAGATTCCTTGATTTGTTTGTGTCTCGGACCTTCACCCATGTGTGCGTCTGCTATTAATAAGACTCTCCTGTTCATGTTTGGAATTACTCTATCCCCCACTCCAGGGATTTGAGCAAATGGAACAAAGTTTGCGTCAATTACGTATGTATAATTGAGTGGATAGTTCACGGGCAGTGCTGCACAGTTGCCTTTTGAAGATGTTTTTACCGCCAGCATGGTTTCCCCGTCTATGTATTTTTCTGAACTCTTTTTTGTGGCTACGGAAGCCGGTTTACTTGCTTCCGCTGTGGCTGTATTAGCCAATGAATTCCCTGCAACGTGAACGCCATCACGTTGATGACTCAGAGTATGTATCACGTGAGTCTTCTGTAGTTCTTTCTGTAACAGAACTACCTGTTTCCAAAGCATTTTATGCTTGATTGTGGCACCTGTGTCATCATTGTAATCGTTTTGAACCCAGTTCTGCAAATCATTATTGTAAGATTAGACGCAGAAATGCGAATCGCACACTATTAGTGTCGGGAATTCACGATCTGCATACTCAACCGCCATCTTTAAAGATCTGATTTCAGCTCGCTGAGCCGAACAGTTTCTCAGTGATTCAGTTTTTGTTATTTTCGGTCTGAATTTACCGCAGAGCCAGCGACCTTTAACAATCGCGCAGGCTGCATTGTAGGATTTATCATCTACATTGTAATGCTGTACAAATCTGTCCGTATAGATTATACAAGAGTACTGTTGGAGAGGCAGAATTTCGATTGGCAGAGGATATTCTTCTTCATATTTCAAATCATTCCGTTTTTTCATGTTCGGGACAAAATAGTATGTCACGTCTTCTGCAGCAAGAGAATTTTCCCACTGTATCCATTTTGGATTTAGTGCCACCGTTTTTAGATTACCTGGGCTGAATAATGCCTCAAAGGCTGATTCTGCTGTAAAAACAGTTATTCTTTTGCCTTGGGCTTGGGCTCTTTCTTTTGCTACAGCCGTCTGAACCGCCTTTACAATATTTTCTGTAAGACTGAATGTTTTTTCAGCTTGTGTGTACAAATGTGATTTGTAAGCTATTGGTACAGTTTCTCCCTCATTAGAGGTCAGGTACGTGAATCCGTATCTTCCTGGGATGACTCGGATTACAAGGTTGCGTGTATTGTCGCGTGTTTCTAATTTTGTTTTAGCTAACATGTCTGTTTGCAGTGATCACAAAATTTCTGTATGTTTTTGAGTCCAATTTATTGGTTTGAAATCAGGTTTTATTAATTTGTAGAGAGGTTTAACCCTCTCTGCATAATTTAGAATGTAAGTTCTTCCGAAATTCAGGAAGCCTGGTATTGATTGTAAGTTCTTCAGCGTTTTTGGTGCTTGGAGTACAGCGCACTTCTCTAAGAAGTTGTCTGCTAGGCTTTTGCCGTCACTTTATGATTCATATCCTAAAAATAGGACAGTTAGATGGGCAATTCGTGACTTTTTAAAGTTGAATTTGTAACCCTCTGCTGCGAACCCAAGTATTATGGTGTTCACTCTTTTCAAGTGAGTATCCAAGTCGTCGTCTGTGAGATAGATGTCATCGACATAAGATAATGCCTCATCATCATACATTTGTAGTAACCCTGTTACTCTTGCTGAGAATAATTCTGGGCTATTTTTGAATCCCTGTGGGAGTCGACAGAAATTTTCCTGTGACCCCATTATTGAGAAAGCAGTTAAATACCTGCTTTCTGGTGCAATATTTTGACAAAAGAATCCATTAGAGATGTCTAATGTTGTTTTGTAGTTTTTGCGAACTATGTTATTCATTAGTGCCGCACTGTGCAAATTTTGTACCGCAAATGTCTTGCAACATGAGTTAAGGTGTCTGTAGTCCAAGACTAGACGATATGAATCGTCTGGTTTGGAGACAGGAAACGAAGGATTGTTCATTTGAGAGGTGCATGTTTCAATCACCCCTTGGTATTCAAGTTGATGTAAGATCTTCCTGACCTGTTTTTTAGCTTCTTGCTTAATTGGGTACTGTCTTTGTGCAGTTGGTTGACTTTTTAACTGGATTTTGTGAGGAGGAGAGTCCTCATCCCATCCTACATGATTCTTATATAATGCAGGTGCTTGAGCTACTGCCCATTTTCTGGCATTTATGTATATTCTATGTATTGGAATATGATTTGAGAAGGCAGGCATAATCATTTCTTCGCCATGAGGGCACTCCCTGACAAACTCTGGTGGCCAGTCTTTCTCAGCTAATAGGATGTCATAGCCTTTTGAGAGGTTATCCTAAAACAGACCCCTTACCTTCCTAGTCTTATCTCCCTCTATACGCAATGTTATTTCGTGTATTTTATGAGGTTCGCTAACTCTGGTATCTGCAGTTTCCACCTGAATGTATTCATTCGTGTACACTGTCTCCAGATGATTCATCAGGATCATGCGAGCAATGGTGACTTCTGCTGCGCTGTCTAGCATTGTCTGTGCCCACTCTCCGTTTTTCAGCTGTGTCCTCAGAATCCTCGGCATGTTCGATTATTTTAATACTGGCTACCTTCTTTGGAAATAGTAATTTTTTACTTTGAGCAGGTTCCTTGTCTTTGGACTTGACGTGCTCTTCCCTGTGTTCTGACCGTCCTCTTCTTTCCGATTTCTGCGAAAAAGATCGAGAGGGACGTGTATCAATATCTTGATATCTATCAGGCTTTTTCAAATTATCCCTATTTCTAAGGTTGTATCTTTTCTCAGAGGGCTCCCTTTGGGGAGACTTGTGTTCTCGGGTCGGAGTTCTTTCCCTCCGCCGAGGAGACCTTCCTCTGGACTAGAATCTTTTTTCTTTGGGAGTGGATTGTTTATTTCCATCCCAGCTCTTTTTTGGAGTGTTTAGATTATTTTTAATAAATATCTTTTCAGGATTTTCAAGTAGTTGGGGTTTTACCGGTTTCCCCCCCAAACTATCTCTACCTAGTTCTTCATAGGATTTTTCTATGATTCTGGCAAGTTCAATTGGTTGGTCTGCTATATCTGTTTCTTTCAATTTTTGGCGGATCGCCACAGATGCTGCTTCTCCTTTTATGTTGGCTAATAATATAACCAAGACCTGCTTGAAGTCTTTAAGTAATTTCATACCAAGAGTTAAAGCAGGTTCTGGACCGTATTCATTTTGAATCTGTCTTAGTACATCTGGTATCACCGCCAGAGATGGAACACCATGTGTTTTTGTGTAAATGGAAGCAAAGACTGTGCCCCAAGTGTCACAGTCCTCCACATGTGGTGCGGCCCCCATTGGAAGGCAGATAGTCAGAATTCTGTGTTTCTCACTAGGGGTAGTATTCGGAAATACTGCCTCTATTTGAGTTATCTTTTGTGCTAGCCAGAATGGAATTTGTTCCCGTTTTGTGGGTGTTTTACCAAGACATGATTGTATGTTCTGTGGTGTAATTTTATTTGTGTTCCCCTGATGAGGGGTCAGCTGTGGAATGTTAACAGCTGGTTGGACTGTTGCAGTCCGCATTACATATTGGACTAACTGTCTGTGAATTTTAATTAGTAATTTTAGCTGGGCTAAAAGTTCCTTATCTGACATTTTTTCGATGCCTGGATGTGGTGTGTAGCTGGCTAGAACCGGCCACATTGCTCCTGGTCTACCTAGTGGACCGAGCCTGGTGATGTGATAATTATGTTTTAGGGCGCCTTTAAACCAAAGCAGGTGCTCTTGGTAATTTAGTGGAATTTCCACATCCTCGAAAGGAGTGTATTCATCCGGTAGTTCCTCTATTTTGTAATAAGGGAATTTGTGTGCTGTAGTGTTTGCCGCTGGAAAGTTTATCCATGAATAGAATACCTCTGTCTGCCGATATTTGTGTGCCTCTATCACGAAAATGACTGTACCACCTCGTGATGTCAGTCCGTTTTCTATAAGTTTTAAAGTTATAGTTTTTCTCATGTTTGCCGGGATGATAATTACACCCGGTTCATTTTCATTAAACCCTGTAACATCGAAACCCCATTGATTTGCATCTACTGCGGCTTCATCGGTTTCGCTGTTGTTGCCGTTATTTGACGTTGTTTTAATGAAAGTTTGCAGAGCAGGTTTCCAAGGAAACAAAAGATTAGGTGCACAATATTTTGGAACACTGTATCCTTCAACGTTGACTAAACCAAAAACTCTACATAGGAATCTCTTCCTACTAAGTTCCGGCGGATTTTAACCTTACACCCACTCCAGACGTCTATTGGAGTATTTACGGGAAAAAAGGGTCTGCGTGAAAAAGCACGACTGAGTTACTCTAACGTCTTGCATTAGTTTTATCGCCTTACCAAACGTTGGGCGCCATGTAGTGTAGTTCCTATTTTCCCAATAGGCTCTGCCCATTGGAATAACATAAACAGCAGTATAGACGTAGGACTGAGGTCTTCTAGGTCTCTACTGACTATGTTAGACTTAATTTAGGTTTGCGCCAGCTAGCTCAGAGGTCACTGGAAACGTTCTTGAATGAATAGGAAGGGATCAGCTTCCCTGGCTCAGACAAGAAGGGATTCAGCTTCCGACAACCGCATACACATGACAACTTTGCTCCCTCAGAATAGAGTTGTGTGAAAACAATAGACAGCTATTTCACTCAGTCAGATGTGCATACTTAGTTTCACCAGAGGGCAGAGAATAGAGAGACGTGCATTTTCAATAAAAGGTATTATTTATTGAGCAGTCTTCCTTCTCATGCAAGAGAAATGAATTGCCACAATTGCAATACTTAATATAAAGTAAAGTACGTACAGTAAAAGGAGTATTATGAAATAATACTGTAAAAGCATCGATATGGTTTCTTAGCCATAAAACACTTTAAAATGGATAAAATATATACATACATATATACATAGGCTAACGTGCTCAACTGGTGCTTCTAAAATACGCCTACCCGAGTACCTGACCTAAGCCTAATACGTGTGAAGGAGTAAGTAAGTAGCAGGTTAAGTTAAGTTGGTTTTGCCAAGAATCTGACTCAATAATTCTCTCTAAGGGTTTAGTCAGCACTGTACCTTGGGAATAGAATGTAGGAGGTCTGGTATATCTCTCTCAGGACTCGATATCCCAGTTACCCGCAAGGGTAGGCTGGAAACGCCGGAGCTGGATTTTCTTGGCAGGAGAAAAGACAGCGTATTTCTGAGCGCATCAAAGAGGAGGGGCAGCGTCCGTGGGCTTCTCACATCTACGGGGCTCTCTGCAAGTAGATTAGCTGCTCTGCTCCAAAACCACCACCGTGTGTTTGCTTAAGGCAATGTTGATATATTTATACCTGAAAGGTGCCGAGTTTTGGTTTGTAAGGTTTGGACATAAGATGTCAATAAAGATGTCACTAAGAACTGGCCGTTCTTACAGTGCTCGCAGGAGTTCTATTACAAATCAAAACAAAGCAAGCAGGGGATTTCCCAGGTTGCTGGACGTTTGGTGTGTTGAAAGAACTCGTTGTGCTTTCTAGGAATCTAAGGAAGTAGCTTTTGCCGTGCCTGGACTGCAGGGGCGATTTACTGAAATATGGATCTGATTCTTATGCCATTATAGGGACATTATTAATTATAGCCCTGTAAGGGCATAACATGGTAATATTAATTCAGGTTCCTAGATAAAAACACAATGGAATTACTTTTATCATTCATATTACAACTCTTTGTATGTCACTATATCCCAAATTGTGAATTCCTTTAATGGCCCTCATGATATACCTTTCAATTGTCAATTAGTTACATTCCTCACTGAAACACCCCGGTGTCCCTCCCTCCCACACCCCTCTCCCTCACTATCCGATAAATAATTATTGATTCCTATCCCTTCTGGGAAAGCTGGGCCCTGAGTGTATGCACAAGTTGCACATGACCAGTGCTGGTGCTGCCCATGCTAACCACATACGGGCTAGGGTCACGCGGATTCCATTTCTTGCTGTGGCTGTATTAGCCAATGAATTCCCTGCAACGTGAACGCCATCACGTTGATGACTCAGAGTATGTATCACGTGAGTCTTCTGTAGTTCTTTCTGTAACAGAACTACCTGTTTCCAAAGCATTTTATGCTTGATTGTGGCACCTGTGTCATCATTGTAATCGTTTTGAACCCAGTTCTGCAAATCATTATTGTAAGATTTGACGCAGAAATGCGAATCGCACACTATTAGTGTCGGGAATTCACGATCTGCATACTCAACCGCCATCTTTAAAGATCTGATTTCAGCTCGCTGAGCCGAACAGTTTCTCAGTGATTCAGTTTTTGTTATTTTCGGTCTGAATTTACCGCAGAGCCAGCGACCTTTAACAATCGCGCAGGCTGCATTGTAGGATTTATCATCTACATTGTAATGCTGTACAAATCTGTCCGTATAGATTATACAAGTGTACTGTTGGAGAGGCAGAATTTCGATTGGCAGAGGATATTCTTCTTCATATTTCAAATCATTCCGTTTTTTCATGTTCGGGACAAAATAGTATGTCACGTCTTCTGCAGCAAGAGAATTTTCCCACTGTATCCATTTTGGATTTAGTGCCACCGTTTTTAGATTAACTGGGCTGAATAATGCCTCAAAGGCTGATTCTGCTGTAAAAACAGTTATTCTTTTGCCTTGGGCTTGGGCTCTTTCTTTTGCTACATCCGTCTGAACCGCCTTTACAGTATTTTCTGTAAGACTGAATGTTTTTTCAGCTTGTGTGTACAAATGTGATTTGTAAGCTATTGGTACAGTTTCTCCCTCATTAGAGGTCAGGTACGTGAATCCGCATCTTCTGGGATGACTCGGATTACAAGGTTGCGTGTATTGTCGCGTGTTTCTAATTTTGTTTTACCTAACATGTCTGTTTGCAGTGATCACAAAATTTCTGTATGTTTTTGAGTCCAATTTATTGGTTTGAAATCAGGTTTTATTGATTTGTAGAGAGGTTTAACCCTCTCTGCATAATTTAGAATGTAAGTTCTTCCGAAATTCAGGAAGCCTAGTATTGATTGTAAGTTCTTCAGCGTTTTTGGTGCTTGGAGTACAGCGCACTTCTCTAAGAAGTTGTCTGCTAGGCTTTTGCCGTCACTTTATGATTCATATCCTAAAAATAGGACAGTTAGATGGGCAATTCGTGACTTTTTAAAGTTGAATTTGTAACCCTCTGCAGCGAACCCAAGTATTATGGTGTTCACTCTTTTCAAGTGAGTATCCAAGTCGTCGTCTGTGAGATAGATGTCATCGACATAAGATAATGCCTCATCATCATACATTTGTAGTAACCCTGTTACTCTTGCTGAGAATAATTCTGGGCTATTCTTGAATCCCTGTGGGAGTCGACAGAAATTTTCCTGTGACCCCATTATTGAGAAAGCAGTTAAATACCTGCTTTCTGGTGCAATATTTTGACAAAAGAATCCATTAGAGATGTCTAATGTTGTTTTGTAGTTTTTGCGAACTATGTTATTCATTAGTGCCGCACTGTGCGAATTTTGTACCGCAAATGTCTTGCAACATGAGTTAAGGTGTCTGTAGTCCAAGACTAGACGATATGAATCGTCTGGTTTGGAGACAGGAAACGAAGGATTGTTCATTTGAGAGGTGCATGTTTCAATCACCCCTTGGTATTCAAGTTGATGTAAGATCTACCTGACCTGTTTTTTAGCTTCTTGCTTAATTGGGTACTGTCTTTGTGCAGTTGGTTGACTTTTTAACTGGATTTTGTGAGGAGGAGAGTCCTCATCCCATCCTACATGATTCTTATATAATGCAGGTGCTTGAGCTACTGCCCATTTTCTGGCATATATGTATATTCTATGTATTGGAATATGATTTGAGAAGGCAGGCATAATCATTTCTTCGCCATGAGGGCACTCCCTGACAAACTCTGGTGGACAGTCTTTCTCAGCTAATAGGATATCATAGCCTTTTGAGAGGTTATCCTAAAACAGACCCCTTACCTTCCTAGTCTTATCTCCCTCTATACGCAATGTTATTTCGTATATTTTATGAGGTTCGCTAACTCTGGTATCTGCAGTTTCCACCTGAATGTATTCATTCGTGCCCACTTTCTCCAGATGATTCATCAGGATCATGCGAGCAATGGTGACTTCTGCTGCGCTGTCTAGCATTGTCTGTGCCCACTCTCCACTTTTCAGCTGTGTCCTCAGTATCCTCGGCATGTTCGATTATTTTAATACTGGTTACCTTCTTTGGTAATTGTAATTTTTTACTTTGAGCAGGTTCCTTGTCTTTGGACTTGACGTGCTCTTCCCTGTGTTCTGACCGTCCTCTTCTTTCTGATTTCTGCGAAAAAGATCGAGAGGGACGTGTATCAATATCTTGATATCTATCAGGCTTTTTCAAATTATCCCTATTTCTAAGGTTGTATCTTTTCTCAGAGGGCTCCCTTTGGGAAGACTTGTGTTCTCGGGTCGGAGTTCTTTCCCTCCGCCGAGGAGACCTTCCTCTGGACTAGAATCTTTTTTCTTTGGGAGTGGATTGTTTATTTCCATCCCAGCTCTTTTTTGGAGTGTTTAGATTATTTTTAATAAATATCTTTTCAGGATTTTCACGTAGTTGGGGTTTTACCGGTTTCCCCCCAAACTATCTCTACCTAGTTCTTCATAGGATTTTTCTATGATTCTGGCAAGTTCAATTGGTTGGTCTGCTATATCTGTTTCTTTCAATTTTTGGCGGATCGCCACAGATGCTGCTTCTCCTTTTATGTTGGCTAATAATATAACCGAGACCTGCTTGAAGTCTTTAAGTAATTTCATACCAAGAGTTAAAGCAGGTTCTGGACCGTATTCATTTTGAATCTGTCTTAGTACATCTGGTATCACCGCCAGAGATGGAACACCATGTGTTTTTGTGTAAATGGAAGCAAAGACTGTGCCCCAAGTGTCACAGTCCTCCACATGTGGTGCGAACCCCATTGGAAGGTAGATAGTCAGAATTCTGTGTTTCTCACTAGGGGTAGTATTCGGAAATACTGCCTCTATTTGAGTTATCTTTTGTGCTAGCCAGAATGGAATTTGTTCCCGTTTTGCAGGTGTTTTACCAAGACATGATTGTATGTTCTGTGGTGTAATTTTATTTTTGTTCCCCTGATGAGGGGTCAGCTGTGGAATGTTAACAGCTGGTTGGACTGTTGCAGTCCGCATTACATATTGGACTAACTGTCTGTGAATTTTAATTAGTAATTTTAGCTGGACTAAAAGTTCCTTATCTGACATTTTTTCGATGTCTGGATGTGGTGTGTAGCTGGCTAGAACCGGCCACATTGCTCCTGGTCTACCTAGTGGACCGAGCCTGGTGATGTGATCATTATGTTTTAGGGCGCCTTTAAACCAGAGCAGGTGCTCTTGGTAATTTAGTGGAATTTCCACATCCTCGAAAGGAGTGTATTCATCCGGTAGTTCCTCTATTTTGTAATAGTGGAATTTGTGTGCTGTAGCGTTTGCCACTGGAAAGTTTATCCATGAATAGAATACCTCTGTCTGCCGATATTTGTGTGCCTCTATCACGAAAATGACTGTACCACCTCGTGATGTCAGTCCGTTTTCTATAAGTTTTAAAGTTATAGTTTTTCTCAAGTTTGCCGGGATGATAATTACACCCGGTTCATTTTCATTAAACCCTGTAACATCGAAACCCCGTTGATTTGCATCTACTGCGGCTTCATCGGTTTCGCTGTTGTTGCCGTTATTTGACGTTGTTTTAATGAAAGTTTGCAGAGCAGGTTTCCAAGGAAACAAAAGATTAGTTGCACAATATTTTGGAACACTATATCCTTCAACGTTGACTAAACCAAAAACTCTACATAGGAATCTCTTCCTACTAAGTTCCGGCGGATTTTAACCTTTCACCCACTCCAGACGTCTATTGGAGTATTTACGGGAAAAAAGGGTCTGTGTGAAAAAGCACGACTGAGTTACTCTAACGTCTTGCATTAGTTTTATCGCCTTACCAAACGTTGGGCGCCATGTAGTGTAGTTCCTATTTTCCCAATAGGCTCTGCGCATTGGAATAACATAAACAGCAGTTTAGACGTAGGACTGAGGTCTTCTAGGTCTCTACTGACTATGTTAGACTTAATTTAGGTTTGCGCCAGCTAGCTCAGAGGTCACTGGAAACGTTCTTGAATGAATAGGAAGGGATCAGCTTCCCTGGCTCAGACAAGAAGGGATTCAGCTTCCAACAACCGCATAAACATGATAACTTTGCTCCCTCAGAATAGAGTCGTGTGAAAACAATAGACAGCTATTTCACTCAGTCAGATGTGCATACTTAGTTTCACCAGAGTACAGAGAATAGATAGACGGGCGTTTTCAATAAAAGGTATTATATATTGAGCAGTCTTCCTTCTCATGCAAGAGAAATGAATTGCCACAATTGCAATACTTAATATAAAGTAAAGTACGTACAGTAAAAGGAGTATTATGAAATAATACTGTAAAAGCATTGATATGGTTTCTTAGCCATAAAACACTTTAAAATGGATAAAATTGATAAAATATATACATACATATATACATAGGCTAACGTGCTCAACTGGTGCTTCTAAAATAATATGCCTACCCGAGTACCTGACCTAAGCCTAATACGTGGGAAGGAGTAAGTAAGTAGCAGGTTAAGTTAAGTTGGTTTTGCCAAGAATCTGACTCAATAATTCTCTCTAAGGGTTTAGTCAGCACTGTACCTTGGGAATAGAATGTAGGAGGTCTGGTATATCTCTCTCAGGACTCGATATCCCAGTCACCCGCAAGGGTAGGCTGGAAACGCCAGAGCTGGATTTTCTCGGCACGAGAAAAGACAGCGTCTTTCTCAGCGCATCAAAGAGGAGGGGCAGCGTCCGTGGGCTTCTCGCATCTACGGGGCTCTCGGCAAGTAGATTAGCTGCTCTGCTCCAAAACCACCACCGTGTGTTTGCTTAAGGCAACGTTGATATATTTATACCTGAAAGGTGCCGAGTTTGGGTTTGTAAGGTTTGGACATAAGACGTCAATAAAGATGTCACTAAGAACTGGCCGTTCTTACAGTGCTCGCAGGAGTTCTATTACAAATCAAAACAAAGCAAGCAGGGGATTTCCCAGGTTGCTGGACGTTTGGTGGGTTGAAAGAACTCGTTGTGATTTCTAGGAATCTAAGGAAGTAGCTTTTGCCATGCCTGGACTGCAGGGGCGATTTACTGAAATATGGATCTGATTCTTATGCCATTATAGGGACATTATTGATTATAGCTGTGTAAGGGCATAAAATGGTAATATTGATTCAGGTTCCTAGATAAAAACACAATAGAATTACTTTTATCATTCATATTACAACTCTTTGTATGTCACTATATCCCATATTTTGAATTCCTTTAATGGCCCTCATGATATACCTTTCAATTGTCAATTAGTTACATTCCTCACTGAAACACCCCGGTGTCCCTCCCTCCCACACCCCTCTCCCTCACTATCCGATGAATAATTATTGATTCCTATCCCTTCTGGGAAAGCTGGGCCCTGAGTCTATGCACAAGTTGCACATGACCAGTGCTGGTGCTGCCCATGCTAACCACATGCGGGCTAGGGTCCCGCGGATTCCATTTCTTGCTGTCAGAGTACTCAATGCAGCTTCTTGCCTGTTTTACCGGGGAGACCAGTGGAATTAGTCTATGTAGGACATAACAATGAATTGTTCCCCACTATACACTTGTCCTTTGGCCCGATATTCTCGCCAATTGGGTTCTACACTGGAGCCTTCTTGCAATATGGATGAAAGCTTCACCTCGCATTCACAAGCCGTTAGGTTCTCAACCATATGAATTTTCCATTGGGTGATTTTATGAATGTACAGTCACCTCAATTTCTTTCACTTTCTATTATTTGTGCTTTGCCGGATTTGTTTTTTTATCAGCCTCATTATTTTTAGTTTAGGCCCTTTCCAAGTCAGCTCAATGTAAGTATAAAACGTGTGATTCACACGTGGAGCACCCAGAATAATAGTTTACCACATATATTTATATGCAATATTTCACCGCCTTTTTTCCTGTCAGAGTTCCCTAAAAGTGCTTCATTTGAATGATTGCTCCACTGTAGAGTGAGTACTATGATACCCTACACTTAGGTTGCTCACATATGTCTGACATGGTTGTAACCCACTAATATTAATTTGTTTCCTCCCTTCTTTATTACTTTGTTTCAGTTACCAATCAGTTTTGGTTATTTCAAGTAAAACTCCCACTCTACTTCTCAGCCTACTTCAAGTCTCTTGATCCTACAATTAGTTCCTAATGCTGGCCATTCCCCCTCTTTGTCTCATTCATGGCCTGCCCCATCCACCTTACAGGTTCAGAGCTCTTCCAATTATTCTCTGTCCTGATGATGACCTCACCATCTGCACAGAGATCGAAACGTTGACCACTGTAGAATAATGAGACTCATATGACTAAACCTGTCCTGGAATCTGCCTGAGACTAAAGCCTCTAGTTTTTATTTATACACATTTCTCATTGCATCATGTTTGCTACACTGTGTGATCACTGCTTCTTGAGCACTCAAGAAGGAATAAATAATTCCAGTGACTGTACAATAGTATATGTATTGATTGCACTTGTGTGGCCATGCTTGCTTATTTTCCTATCTTTTTTAAAAATGTAGTAAGTGAGATAATTGTGAATGATTCTAACTTCCACCGTAATTGTTGTTTCCTAAAAAGATTCTACTGTGAAACTTCTTTTCTGTATTACAGTTAATTGCCCATGCTTCCTAGTTGGCGTGTTCAGTATCCCTTGTTGTTGTTTACCAGCTACAGTTTTGTGGCTTCCCAACGTTGAGTTACCTTTTATTTTGGAAAATCATGCTTTAGCCAAAGCTGTTGGTGTTGTTCACTCTCGGAGACTTATAAACACAGAAGCGTTACACCCCGTTGCTTTCGATTCAAGTATATTATCTTCATTTTAATATTTGTTTAAACTTGGACGACATTACATAAAAGGTGCAAAGCATGAAATCACAGTTTGAGATGAACTTAAAAGCATAGGTTTCCGGTTGGGGTGGAGGAGTACGAACACTGGGATGAGGAGGAACGACTTTAACAGTAAAGCTGGCGGCCATAGAACTGTTTGCACTGTTGGAGAGACTCGTATGTCGGGGCGACACTGCAGCTGTTTTGTCCCGGACCTGGTAGACTTTACTATGGCTGTGAACTAAAGATGTTACTTTGGGGTTGGGGGGAGGGGCGGGGCAATGGTTACCTCCTTGTTACTACCTTTAGTAAATTGACCAGGGGGGATATTGGGCGATAGGCACACTGCGAGTTGGGGATGGGCGTTTGCCATATGCAGGGGTGCAGGGAGGGGGGATGGAATGTGGAGTGGGCGAAGAGGTTTGGTTTGGAGATCCTATCGTATGCAGTAATGTTTGCATTGCTTTGTTTTTCTTTAATCTTTTTCTTTTATGCATCGGGTGGCAATGTTACAATTAGACGTTACCCATATTGGTCAAATGTCATATGTAAGCCAGGGATCGGGGATAAAGGTGCTGAGCTGGAATGTGAATGGTCTGGGAGACAGGATCAAGAGAGGAATGGTTAATCAGCTGGTGAGAAGGCACTCTCCAGACGTAGTACTATTGCATGATACACATCTCATTGGCAACCGCTGCATGGCTCTCCATTAAGGGGGGTATAAATTGGTGGCTTCTGCTGGGTTTACCACGGGGTCTAAGGGAGTTGGTATTTTGATGAAGAACTCCTTTCCCTTAACAATCCAGGCTATGTGGTCCGACCAGAGGGGCCGATATAGCGGTGTCTCAGGACAATGGGGGGGGGGCGGTTACCTTCTTATCAATATATGTACCACCTGGCCTCCAATCCGACACTTTTCGCAACCTGGGTGCTGTCTTACTCACCTTGCCCCTGTGCCCCTTGGTATTAGGGGATGACTTTAATGCAGTGCTTGATGGGTAGATTGACAGGCACCCTGGGCGAATACTCAGACCAGTGCATAGGTGGCTCCCGGACTTCCTTGAAACGGTGGGGCTTGTGGACAGTACGTAATCCAACACAGACGCACTTCACACACGTTCCCGCCGCACACTACAGCATGTCCAGACTAGATTACGTGTTGATACCGGCGAT
Source organism: Lissotriton vulgaris (assembly GCF_964263255.1). Taxonomy (NCBI): domain Eukaryota; kingdom Metazoa; phylum Chordata; class Amphibia; order Caudata; family Salamandridae; genus Lissotriton; species Lissotriton vulgaris. The sequence goes on along the minus strand of NC_141687.1, from coordinate 1,871,741,538 downwards.
CATGGCGGCTGCAGTTAAAGAGGCACATTACCTTGGAAGGGGTATCTTGGGCAGCCTGCCGTTGGCAGAGTTGCTCCTGTTAGTGCGTGGCACTTAAAAGACCCCGCCACTAAGAAAGAGGTAATCATGATTTCAGAATGATACTTCCAGGAAAATGTGGGTACTGTTGACTCTGCGCAGTCTTTGTGGGAAGCATATAATACAGTGGTGCGAGGGGAGGTCCTGTCTTTGGTGGCGGGGAAGAAAAAGAAGCATCAGGCAGAAGTAGTTAGGGCGGAGGCAGATGTGATAAGGTTGGAAGAAAAGGTGGCTAGATCGGCCACTCCGGAAGACCTACACGTTTTGAAGTTACGACAGGATGAATATAAAGCCCTAGCCAGAGATAGGTTGATTGCCCACAATAATATCACCCAAAGTCGAATATATGAACATGGAGACAAGGCTGGTAAATTGATTGCGTGGCTTGAACATGCGGAAAGGACATCGAGGCTGGTCCCTGAGCTACAGGGAATAGATTCCGTCATGGTCACAGACCCGCAGGTAGTGGCGGATGAATTCTCTGACTATTACAGAGGGGTCTACACCTCGGTCGGTGGATATACAGAGGATGAGAACAGTGAAATGATCAAGGATATTTGTATGCCTGAGCTGTCGGAAGATGATATGGGATATTTGGACTGCCCTTTTACCGATGATGAAGTGGCACAGGCGATTAGATGGGTAAGATCCGGGAAGGCGACTGGCCCCAACGGAATCCCAATTGAACTATATAAACTAAATGCTCATAAACTCGCCCCATATATTCGATCCATGTTCACAGAAAGTAGAGAGAAAGGTCGACTCCCATATGACCAGCGGGTGGCAAATATTGCGGTTATTTATAAGGTAGGCAAACCTAAGACGTTTTGCTCCTCATAGAGACCTATTTCACTATTTAATGCCGAGCCTAAAACCCTGGCGAAACTACTCGCTACTAGATTGGTTAAGGTAATCACCACTTTGATACACCCCGATCAGTCTGGCTTCATGCCGCGCCGAAACACAGCTCTCAACTTGCGGAGATTGCATGGGATTCTGGGTGGTTCCCCGAAGATTCATGAGCCCGCAGTCCTAGTGTCCTTGGATTCCACCATGGCGTTCGATAGGGTCGAGAGATCCTATATGTTCGCGCTACTGGCGAAGATGGGCTTTAGACCAGAGTTTGTTGGTTGGGTACGTTTACTATATGCTAATCCCTTGACCAGAGTAGTTGTGAACTACTGTAAGTCGGCTGATTTTCCCCTTGTCAGGGGCACAAGACAGGGGTGCCCTTTGTCCCCACTTCTCTTCGCTCTTGCACTGGAGCCCCTTGTGGCGTGGGTCAGATGGGACCGGTCAATACGCGGCCTGCGGTGGACGCCGGAGTGGGAGGATAATATTTCATGCCGATGATATTCTGCTTTATCTCACCACCCCTAGGCTATCTTTGATTGATTTTCTGGATGTGCGAGCCATATTCGGAAGGTATTCCGGATTCTCTATAAATTGGTCGAAATCGGTGCTCTTCGTCCTCTCGGGCGAGCCACCGGTAATCCCGCAATCATGCCCTATTCAGATTGAGCCAGTAGGGTTTAAATACCTAGGTATTTATGTAACACTTGACTCGAAGTTGCGCTAAACCAATAATCTGGGTCCCCCTTGAACCGGTTTAAAAGGGACGTGGAGCACTGGAAGGCTCTTCCACTCTCCCTGTTGGATAGGGCGGTGCTGTTTAAGATGATGGCTCTTCCCGATTTTTGTATGTACTCCAGAATACAATGGACCCGGTACCGGCATCCTATTTCAAAGAAATAGAGGCCCTCCAGAGGAAGCTTCTCTGGGAAGGAAGACCCAGTATAGCATTCTCTAAACTCACTCTCCCTTGGTACGGTGGGGGGATTGGACTGCCAGATCTGCGGAAATACTATTGGGCTTCACAACTTGCGGCGGTGAACCATGTTGTGTACGGAACCCCAGGGGATCCAGGCTATGCCATGGATCATGGGCAGGCGCCAGGTGGGGATTTCACCATGCTGCTTTATGCCAGGCCTAGGCTGTTCTCACTGGCAGGCCCAACGGCACATGCAGTCCACGCGTGGCATGCAGCCAATAGATATCTTGCCTGGGAAGGGAAACTAACCTTGGCCACCCTCTTATGGAATTCTGAGAGACTTGGGAGCTTGTGGAAATCTAAGGGATTTGACAAGTGGAATCTCATCGGGATCACTCAGATCAAAGACGTGTGGGGAGGGGACACAATACACACATTTGACTCTTTCAAAAAGCAAAACAGCCTATATGATAGTGATTGTTATCATTACCTCCACGTTAGACATGTCCTCCTCACACACATACTTGGAGACACCACGCTTCCAAGCCTTTCCTCTCGAGGATCGAATGTTAGACAGGCACCTCCCCGAAAAGACTATCTCTTTATTTACAAAAAGCTTATTGATAATATGGAGAACCCGCTGGGACTTATCAAAACGCAGTGGAGTGCAGATGGGATAGAGCTAGATGACGAAGACTGGACAGAGGCGATTTCCTCCCCGAGAATGGTGGCGATCCAGATGAGACTTAGACTGGCGTAACTAAAGATCTTGCATAGGTCATATATTACAGGGCCTCGACTGGTACGAATGGGGCAAATGGAGAGTGCCGAAGGGGGTGTGGAGAGCTTGGCACCTTTATGCATATTCTTTGGCACTGCGTGGAAGTCCAGGAATATTGGACGAAGGTTCGTGATGAGATACAGGACGCATTGGAGGAGGAGATATGAAGAGGAGGCCCAGAGGTGTATACTGAATGTGTGGGAACCCATGGACTTGAATGTATCTGAGAAGCAATGGGTGACACTGGCATATATGGTAGCAAAACAAAATATTGCTCAGCTATGGGAAGCCAGCCAGACACCCCGGGTTTCCAAATGGGCGGAGGACATGGATTGGTGTATGTTTAGGGAGAAGTCAGTATATGTGGCCAGGGGTTGTCCAGATAAGTGGGGAAAAGCCTGGGGGGGCCTGGAATAGCCACCGCGGAGAGATTTGTGCACCCCCGGCGCGACGAGTAGAGGCGGAAGCGCTGGAATCTCCGTGATCCATCACTCATAGATTGTCTTTGTAATTCTGTACGCGCTACACTTTATTTTGACCAATGAGGAAACTGTTGACTCACCTGATGTTTTTATTTTCTTTGCCAATTTGTTAATAAAAAGATTGACAAAAAAAACATAGATTTCCTGACATGACTGAGACGTGGAAACCATAGACATGCCAGATGGATGTTTTTTTCCTATTATGATTTTCACATCAACTACGGCACCCTGGTTACCGACATGGGAAGGGTGATGCTCTTTCCCGTGATATCCAGGCCTGTAAAGACTTTGAAACCCCTTTGATTTCAGCGCCTACGCATCAAGGGTGTAAGTCTGCGGGTGCAGGTTTGTAACTGTTTTCGTCTGCTGGGCCCAGGATCCCACAAAGCAATCGAAGTATTATGATTAAGGCTCCCGGTTTTCCATATTTTCGGAGTTTTACAGACAAATACAGACAGAAAACTCAATGTGTTTTCTGTCTGCATTTAATTTAAAAAGCGGATAAACAGAAAATTGTGCTTCTTTTAAGTGACTCTTCAAGCTGTCTTTCATGATTTGTAGCCTAACAGCTGAGCAGATGGACAGCATGGAAAAATGAAAAACAGGATGAAATGTAATTGAATAATGTCATATGTTAAAATACATTTGGGGTAAAATTCTAATATTTAGTGGATATATTGTTACGTAGTATTTCTCAGCCTAAATACCTAAATCATGACAGACCTCAAAGAATGAGTGTGTGTCCTATCAGTTAAATAAATATGGAAATTTACAGTTTTACAACTTCATTTATACACAAAACAAAATATGGATAATTACATATAAAATGGCCCATAAATAAATATGGGTAAATACAGGTGGAAATGTTAAAAAAATAAATACCATAAATCCGGGAGCCCTAATTATGATATTGGGCAGCACCAGCCATGTCTGAGGTCTGAACATGTCTGTGACTGTGCTTCACTATATGAAGGCTGTGCCTGAGGTTGTGGGCAGCTGAAGACTGAGCCACGCTAGCACATGGTAGCGCCCTCATCAAAATTTTTTTATATAAAATATACATTCGCCTATGTTATTAAATCTTGCACTCATTGTGGGGTTTCTAACTTCAATGATGTCAATAACTGTCACATGATTTCCTTGAAAGGTTGGGGCAAGTGTCACATTGATGTCACTTCCACTACCACTGGCAATTTAGTAAACTGATGTCCTTAGTATGTGCCAGTACAGGATGTATGACGTTACAACGCATGCTTTTACCACGCATGCCTTTACAACGCGGTTTTTACATCGCAAACCTTTACAACGCATAGCGCTTAGAGGTGCTGGATAGTGAAAAGTTTAATTTTCTATTCCAACTCCAGTCCCCGTGGACACTAGGGAAGGTGTTGGATAGAAAATTAAACGTATTCCCTATCCTAGAGCGCCCCCCAGCGCAATGCGTTGTAATGGTTTGCGTTGTAATGCCTGCGTTGTAATGGTAGTGCGTTGTAAAAGTTTCGTTGTAAAGGTTGTTCACCGCCAGCAGGGCATTTACTCTCAGATAATTAAAAGTACAATAGGAAACACACCATTTTCATGTGGATAAGAAAGCTGAATTTACAACTGGCAATGGAGCCCGCGAGATTTCAAAAACAATCGGAGAGTCCCAGGAGTACAGGTCTGTGTGTTAGGCGTAATATTGCTTGAAGTCAGTGTGTTAGGCGGAATATTGCTTGAGGTCAGTGTGTTAGGCGGAATATTGCTTGAGGTCAGTGTGTTAGGCGGAATATTGCTTGATGTCAGTGTGTTAGGCGTAATATTGCTTGAAGTCAGTGTGTTAGGCGTAATATTGCTTGAGGTCAGTGTGTTAGGCGGAATATTGCTTGAGGTCAGTGTGTTAGGCGGAATATTGCTTGAGGTCAGTGTGTTAGGCGGAATATTGCTTGAAGTCAGTGTGTTAGGCGGAATATTGCTTGAGGTCAGTGTGTTAGGCGGAATATTGCTTGATGTCAGTGTGTTAGGCGTGATATTGCTTGAAGTCAGTGTGTTAGGCGGAATATTGCTTGAGGTCAGTGTGTTAGGCGTAATATTGCTTGAAGTCAGTGTGTTAGGCGGAATATTGCTTGAGGTCAGTGTGTTAGGCGGAATATTGCTTGATGTCAGTGTGTTAGGCGGAATATTGCTTGAAGTCAGTGTGTTAGGCGGAATATTGCTTGAAGTCAGTGTGTTAGGTGGAATATTGCTTGAAGTCAGTGTGTTAGGCGTAATATTGCTTGAAGTCAGTGTGTTAGGCGGAATATTGCTTGAGGTCAGTGTGTTAGGCGGAATATTGCTTGATGTCAGTGTGTTAGTCGTAATATTGCTTGAAGTCAGTGTGTTAGGCGTAATATTGCTTGAAGTCAGTGTGTTAGGCGGAATATTGCTTGAGGTCAGTGTGTTAGGCGGAATATTGCTTGAGGTCAGTGTGTTAGGCGGAATATTGCTTGAGGTCAGTGTGTTAGGCGTAATATTGCTTGAAGTCAGTGTGTTAGGCGGAATATTGCTTGATGTCAGTGTGTTAGGCGTAATATTGCTTGAAGTCAGTGTGTTAGGCGGAATATTGCTTGAGGTCAGTGTGTTAGGCGTAATATTGCTTGAAGTCAGTGTGTTAGGCGGAATATTGCTTGAGGTCAGTGTGTTAGGCGGAATATTTCTTGAGGTCAGTGTGTTAGGCGTAATATTGCTTGAAGTCAGTGTGTTAGGCGTAATATTGCTTGAAGTCAGTGTGTTAGGCGGAATATTGCTTGAGGTCAGTGTGTTAGGCGGAATATTGCTTGAGGTCAGTGTGTTAGGCGGAATATTGCTTGAAGTCAGTGTGTTAGGCGGAATATTGCTTGAGGTCAGTGTGTTAGGCGGAATATTGCTTGATGTCAGTGTGTTAGGCGTAATATTGCTTGAAGTCAGTGTGTTAGGCGGAATATTGCTTGAGGTCAGTGTGTTAGGCGGAATATTGCTTGAAGCGGCTTCTAGTTATATCGCTGTTGTGGACATGGAAGACTTTCCCGACTGATAAAAGTTAGAAATGCGTAGACAGCAGTACACAAATGAAACCCCCTTCTCTGGCTAGAGCAGTTCCTTTAGTGAGTGGATTATTTATAAGACATTACCTTTACATGCTGTCACGAGAAGGGCCTGGAGGGAGACAGGGTGGCAAAGGGAGACCAGCAGGTCCCGTTTGAATTTGCAGGGCACTTTACTGTTCTGCCAGGGAGTTGCCAAGGCAGCTTGGCTGAGGCAGTGATATGTGCAGCGTGGGCCTGAAGGGCAGCGCGCCCTTCACAGGGACTGGTGATGTGCACCGAGAACTAGGTGTGCCGAGAGATGTGACAGCGCTGAGAACAAATGGCATGCCCAGACTCTGGAAGGAGGGGTGGTGGGCATCTCTGAATCCCGGCTCACTGCAGCTGTCCTCCCTCCATACCCTCGCCCCCACGGCGGCACTTTCATTTATCCAAATGTTTCCGACAGCGCAATGTGTCGACTTAAAAAGATGGAGTGTCTCCAAGCTCAGCTAACAGCATCTGAAATCATGGCAATGCCCCCCCCCCCCCCCCCCCCCACACACACAAAAACTGAAACTGATAAAAGTAACCCTAAATTTGCTTGATTTAAAAAAAAGGCTCACTCCAAACTGGCAACGAGATGTATACAAATGTTAGCAATGTGGGAAAGCAGCTACTTCCCATTGGATTGACACCACGCAGCATGGCTGCATGAGAGAACGGAGTGCATAGAAAGGAGTTTTATTTTTTTAATTAATCGTTTAGGGAAGATTTCTCAGCAAGCTTCATACACTAAAAATACAAGAACAATGTGAAATGGAAACAGTGAGATTAAAGAAAAAAATGTGCGCTTGAAAAGAGGAATAAGCAAAATGAACACATGATTGACGGGATGCTGAACAAAGCAAACATTCACCCCCTAGTCACAAAGATCTGGGTTTAATCCATTGCTATGGCGTCCCAGTTTTGACCCAGCCAATATGCAAATCAGGCTTGACCCTGCTCCTCACTGGAACAGTCCAGCCCAAACAGCCAAGCCAGATCCTCCTTGAACCGGAAACAAGCGTCCTGTATCACCCCTCATCAGCCATGTTTAAAATTGTTAAATCTTATTTAATCCCTGGATCATGTAACCCGCCTATCAGTGCCTCGGGCGAGCTCTGCGAGCAATTATCCTCTTTAATTGAGGATAAGATATTAAAGATTCATGATGGCCCCAACCCCCGTTACCAATTTATTGGCAGTAGCAGCATCCAGTATAAATCTCACTGTGTCTTGCTCCCAGAATAAACTGGAGCGCTTCTCCTTCGCCGAAACTCCATCTGCTCTATTTCATTGCGTCTCTGGCTCCCCTCTGGTCCAGGTTCCTCTAGCCCTGTTTAGACTATTCAGCACCTCTTTTGCCCCAGTATTAAATAAGATTTTCAGCTATTCTTTTGAGTCAGCATCTGTCCCAGTTTAAATGAAAAGGGCCAAAGAGATCCCCCATTTAAAAAAAGTCTCTTGCTGATCCAGCTGTTCAGTTTAACTATCAGCCTATTTCCTTGTTCCCTGCAGACACTTAAATATCCAGCTGTCTAAATACTTGGAGGCCCTTAAGCTTCTCCATAGTACTCATTCAGGGTTTTGGCTGAAGCACAGTATGGAATCTGCCCTTCTCAAAATGATAGAAATCATCAAATCAACTTTGGATGACGGAAAAGTACTGCTTTAATACTGCTTGATATATCTGTGGCCTTCAACCCCATATCCCTGCTCATGCTGTTGCTGCAGGAGAAGAGACATAGGTGCCAGTCCAGTCAGAGGAGGGTGCAGACGGAGCTGCTAAATTAGTGCTACAAGCATATTTTGAAGTAGTGTGGTGACTGGCATAGGTTTATCTCCCAGCCATTCCACTGCACCCACCTATGCTCATCTACTCACAGAGCTGCATCAGATGTACAAGCTCCACAGGCATCCCTTCATGCGATGCATGTCGGAACCATGACTACATTACAACCAATGGCTTTACAATTGAGGTATTACAACGAAAATAGTAAATTTTAGAAAACAGGAATAGTCTACCCCAATTAATTTAAGGTAAGGCTCACAAAGAGTCCTCAATAACCATACAGCAGGTATAGACTAACAATGACCAGAAACAAGAACAACTGATGTCCAGACAATACATTATATCATGATAGTCAGATTTTTATTTTCATTTTTTGTTTTAAAAAACACATTTCTTAGAAAACCAAATTAATACAACGTAAGCATTTCTGAAACATTACACCTTAATTCAACAAACATCCCACACATCCCCAATGCAAATCACTCATACTACTCAAACATCCACATCCTTAATGCATGTACTCATTCACAGAAATTCTCACATCATCATTCATTCACCAGTCATCATATATACATAGTACTCATATAGCCCGATGTTAGACAACAATGGTGTCCTGAGACGCTTCCAAACTCAAGGTCGGGTATTAGTTGACAAAGTATCAGGACACAAGAAAACAACGCCAACGCGCGTTTCGGTGCACGGCCAGTTGCAAGGCCGCACCTTCTTCAGGGCACACAAATGGGGGAAGGGGGACGAAGAAACTGCATACATTATGTAGAATTCTTATACTCAGGAAGAGCTTAGTAGACACCTCCGGTAGCAGGATGCGGTGTCGGAGCAATCCTTAGGGGAAAATCAGAAGGGGCAAGCTCACAGTAAATAAACCTCGGCGGTGGTAGACGTGTGCCACCGTTCCAAGATTCGGTCAGTAGACTGGGGGCATTCACAAAACTCAGCCCACAGGTATTAGGGTGCCCAGGTCCAAGGAGGGAGTAGGATCCAAACTTTAGCATTCAGCAGTCTGTGGTAAGGCGCAAAGCGGTAACGTCGGTTCACAAGGCGCCAAGGCAGCAAGATTTCTTAGGTCAAAACAGCTCCTTCAAGTTCGCGAGAGCGTGTCCGATGCGATCTTTCCTCTGGCAAGTACTGGTCAGAGAATCTGAGAGCAACAAAAATACCTTTACCACGAAAGCCTTATAAAATAAGTTATTTTTACGATATGCCTTTACAGTGGATTCCTTTACCTCAGAAATGTAAGTATTGTACAGGTAAGTCCAACACCTTTTTTAAAATAATAAAAAAGTATATATATATATATATATATATATATATATATATATATATATATATATATATATATATATACATACATATGCATTTATATGTATATATGTTTTTCACAAGTACATTATTATTCTTACGATCCAATGGAATCAGGGTGGACTTTTTTCAAAAGAGTTGTATTTCATCTTAACACCAGTGCAACAAGGGACAGTCCATGCGTTTCGGCAATTTGCCTTCCACAGGACCATAGAGTCCTGCTGTCTAGCTAGTCCTTTTAAAATATTTGCGACCATAGTCCACAAATAGTGTTTACTATTCAGGTCGTTAATTAGACCTCACATTTTGTTTTCCTCATTAGGCAATTAATCCACAATGTATCACATAAAATTCATGTAAAGTACAATAATTTGACACAGCTTAATTGTTTTTTTTGCAATTCATGCAGAAGTGAGACATTTCAATTCATTATCACAGTAAATAACTCAAATTCATGAGTTCTCTTTATATGCAGTGCAAATATTAAGTAGCAGTCGACAGATGGAGCCCCTCCTATCCATTTAGCTACAAGAGAGCAAGCACATGAGAGTGAGAGTATCCTGGAGCTGGAGGGATGAGATGAGATGCCATCGATCATGTGAACTTTTATAAAGTGCAAATGCCATGTTGTTATTAGGATACTGATTCAACATTCTCTATATGAGGTTTATTCAAAGGTACAGTTCACATTGATTCCTGAAAAAGTGCAAGAGCAATGTTGTTAGTAAGGTGCTGTTTAAGAATTGTTTATAAAGTCAGATGTGGCTACAGTTTGTTTCTGCAAATTGCATTTTATATTATACTGTTGGAAATGCAAAGTAACATTCCATTTAGTATTGGCTTTTATGTTAGCAGCACTTTATCACAAAGTGTCAATGGCATATAAAGTGCAAAATGTGCATGATTCATGGATGGTGAAGTACGGACTGCATTAATATATGTGTGTGTGTGTGTGTGTGTGTGTGTATATATATATATATATATTTATATATATATATAGCCACACGGTCCAACCAATTAGGTTGAAAAGAAACGGCAAGCACTCCAGTGTAAAGATGTTTCAAAGTCTATTTATTTTCCAAACCCCCTTCACCCCCGACAGACGCGTTTCGCAAAAAAGCTTTGTCAGTGTCAGTTTGTGCAAACATACGATCGCCATTTTAAACCCACCGCACTTTTTCATTTCATCAACATAGAAGATGGTAAATTCCATGGAAATGGCGGCCATCTTGTAGTGTAGTATTACAAAGATTCCAAATTAGTTCAAACAGCGAAAATAAAGTGCTCTAGTGCAATATTAAAATCGTTGACAACAACAAACATTACATTATTGTTATGCACATTCTGTGCATGTATGTATTTCATAATGTTGTATCAATTCATATATGTATATTTTGAGATTATGTACATTTGGATTCACATAACTCGTTATGTAGGAGTGTATCTCCTAGTTTTAGATAGAGTTTAACTACATGAGTGTCTATATTCGTTATTGATTAGTTGGCTGAGTATTTGTATGGGAGACTGAGTGTGTGTGTGTGTGGTTGGTTGGGTGGTGTAACTCTGCATAGATGTGTGAGTGGTTGATTGACTAGGTGTATGAGTTTAAGAGTCCATCTGGAAACAGTTGTTGGGGTGAGTGAGTGAGTTTAGGGTGTGTGAATATATGTCTCAGTAGTACATCTCCAATAAAGTACAAAAATAAAAGGCAGTGTATGTGAGAGTTGGTGTATATAAATAAATATACGTAAGAGTCATTGATTGTGAGAGTGACTGTATTGATGAGTGTACACTTGTAATAGTGATTTTATAACACACTAAGTATTAGTTACTATCTGTATGAATAAATGAGGTGGTGTGTGTATAACTGTGTAGGTGAGTAAATGGAAGTGAGATTGGTTCTTTGCATGAGTGAGTAGGATAACTGCATAACCAACTAGGATGAGTGCTGGTGTGTCAATGTCTGTACAGGTGTGTGAGTGCATTTGATAGTGTTCTATTGATCAGTGACTGCATGTATGTGGGATTCTGTGGGTGAATGAGTAAATGTGTGTATACACCTAGGAATCAGTGAGTGGGTATGCAGTAACTGGTATTGGTGTGTCAATGGTTTAAAAAATGGTACTCTGAATTTTACAGTGAGTGATCAAAGGTTGTAGTGTGTGATGAGGTGCATCAGATTGTCACATGGATGATGTAATCAGTGATGTCATTTGAGATATCATCAGTGATGTCAATGACCATGTCACGAATGATGTAATATGTGACATCATCAGCACTGCATTGCGGGGGCGCGAGTTATAGTTAGCTGAACTAACTATAACGGAGGAATTTCTATGTTTTTGTACAAGTGAAATGTCCAGCTAACTATAACATTCCTGAAATCTATGGTTTTCTCTGTGAATTTCTAAGGTTTTCAAAATGCTAATTTCTAACAATAACGTCCCTGAAACCTATGGTTTTTTCAGTGAATTTCAAAGGTTTTTTAACTGCTACTTTCTGACTATAACGTCCCTAAAACCTTTGTTTTTTTCAGTGAATTTCAATGGTTTTTTAGATGCTAATTTTTAAGTATAATAGTAGTTATACCTATGTTTTTTACTGAATTTCTAGAGTTTTTTAACTGTTTATTTGTAAATATAATATTTACTAAACAATATTATATACTTTTCTGGAAATTGCAATTCTTTTTTAATAACATTTTTAAAAGTGAAATATTGTATAATTATTTTGTTTTTATTTTTGTATTTTAATATAATTATGTTAATTCCTTTTTTTTTAAACTTAAATATTTTTTTTCCAAAAAATGTCTGGAGTCGCGCACCCAAAGCGCACCTAACATGGCGGGTGTGCGTATTCAAGCAACCATTTTGGAAAAGTCGTGAAGGATCCGCGTACGGTCTGTGATGGGTGCGTGGCTTCCAGTTACGTCATATACATATATTATCACGTGGTGTGCGCGCTTGGTATGCACTCGGTGCGCGACTCCTTCTCCCGCGTATTCATGACATATGCGCATTACGGTATGCAACGTTTGCACAGTGGCAGGCCCCGCACGACATCATATACATGCTGGGGCACGCTGGGTGCGCGACTCCCGTAAAAGTTTTTATACTCTAAAATGATATGTATTTGTCTTTAATGTACATATTAGGGCAAGAGAATATCTAAGGTATTCATAAAAATAATATATTTCAACTTGTTATACACTTATATTATTGTTAAATATATTTTTGCAGAGTTGCGTTGGGAGCGTTCCTTGCGCGCTTTGGGTGCTTGATTTCCATGTGACCTCAAAAAAAGGATTTGATTGGTTCATAACATTTCCCACTGTAACTATTGAAGGACCCCACCCATTTTAATCATTCTTGTTGGAGCATCTTCAGAGGAACATCTCTTCTTCTACAAGAACCTCTTTGGCTTTTTTTTGGAGTTTTTACAAAACTTTAAAGGAAAATGGCATCAGGACAGCAGCAGCAGGTGCAAGTATCTTCAGATGAAGAACTGTTGGAGGAGGCACCACCTAAACAGAGGCCAGAATCTGTTGTCTTGAAGTTCTTCACTTTTCCTGCAGGTGGAAAAAAGTGAATGACAGGAAGGTGACCTGCACAATTTGCGAGAAGGTCCTCTCAAGAGGGAGTGACAAAAAGTATTCATGCAGCCCTGACAGCATGTACAAGCATCTGCGAACTCTCCATCCTCGCAATCTTGCTCGGGAGGAAATGAGGCGAGCTGCTCAAAATCCACCAGCAGCTGTGGCAAGCACATTAGGAGCGTCGCCAGCACAACCTCCTATGGACATAAGATCAGAATTTGCCTTCCTGGAGCAGGACTGTGTAAAGTGCAGAAAAAAATCATCTGCTATGGTGAACAGTCAGTAGATACTTTTTGTGCTGCCCAAAGAAACCACTGCTGTTAATTGTTTTGTTTGTTTTTTGTTTTTGGAATGATGTTTAATTCCAAAAGTTACCTGTTTACTTTGTTCCTTTTTTTGTTCAGTTTTTAGAAAACACCATAAAAAATACAAAATTGTTCAAAAACTACAAAATAAATACAAAACAAAAAAGAAGAAAAGAAAAGTTTCTTGTCAGAACTACTTTATCTGGTTAAAAAAATACATATATATAATTGCATGGTAATGTCTGAAAGTTTGGTTGAATATATGTGTAGAGCATGATTTACTGAAAGAATGCATTAGTAGTGTATGCCTGTATGGTGAATTTATAAGTGCTGAGGTATTTACGGAGTGATACGATAAGAACATACTGCTGAATGGGTGATTGAGGAAGTGCATGAGATTGGCAGGAGGAATCATAGGCTGCATGGATACTGCTTCAGTATTTAGTGGAGTGTACCAATAGTATGTATCTGGTTACAGGGTTGTAGGCATTGTGCACAGAATATTGTAGGTGTACTTGTGTTAGTGCCTAGGCTATTCCATAAGAACATCACTAGTTATTGGAATGATTACAGTGCTGCAAACAGAGTGCATGGTTAATTTATAAGTGTTTATGTATTAGCAAAGTGATAGGATAAGTAGATAGTGCTGGAGGTGGGATTGGAGAAGTTCATGAGAGTGACAGAAATATTTCTAGGCTGTCTGGGTAGTAAGTGGGTATTTGCTAGAGTGTATGAATACTATATGCCTGGTTGGAGGTCTGCATGCATACTGCACATAATATTGTAGGTGCACTTGTTTTAGTGGTTAGGCAATTCCATAAGTCCATAACTAGTAACTAAAATGATTACTGTGCTGCAAACAGAGTGCATAATCAATTTATAAGTACTTAGGTATTGACGGAGTGATAGGATAAGTAGATAGTGCTGGATGGGTGATAGGAGAAGTGCATAGGACAGACAAGAGGATTCCTAGACTGCATGGGTACTAACTGGATTTTTAGAAGACTGTTGCAATAGTATGTATGTGGTTAGAGGTATGCATGCATTGTGAACAGAATATTGTAGGTGTACTTGTGTTAGTGGCTAGGCCATTCTATAAATACATGGCTAGTAACTAGTATAATGACAGTGCTGTAAACAGAGCGCCTGGTGAATTTATAAGTGTTTAGGTATTGATTGAGTGATAGGATAAGTAGATAGTATTGGATGGATTGAAGAAGTGCATGGGACTAACAGGAGGATTTCTAGGCTGTATGGGTACTACTTGGGTATTTAGTGCAGTGTAGCAATAGTATGTATCTGGTTAGAGGTGTACATGCATTCTACACAGAATATTGTAGGTGTACTTGTGTTAGTGACTAGGCCATTCCATAAGTACATGACTAGTAACTGGAATGATTATAGTGCTACAAACAGGGTGCCTGGTGAATTTACTAGTGAATAGATATTAGCAAAGTGATAGCATAAGTAGATAGTGGTGGATGGCTGATTGGAGAAGTGCATGGGACTGGCAGGAGGATTCCTAGTCTGCATGGGTAGTATCTTAGTATTTACCAGAGTGCTCCAATAATATGTAGCTGGTTAGAGGTCTGGAAGCATAGTGCTTAGAATATTGTAGGTGTACTTGTGTTAGTGGCCAGGCCATTCCTTAAATACATCACTAGTATTTGGAATAATGACAGTGCTGTAAACAGAGTGCCTGGTCAATTTATAAGTGCTTAGGTATTGGTGGAGGGATAGGATAAGAAGATAGTGATGGATGGGTGATTGGAGAAGTGCATGGGTTCGACAGCAGGATTGCTAGGCTGCATGGGTAGTATATTAGTATTTACAAGAGTGTTCCAATAGTATGTACCTGGTTAGAGGTGTGCATACGCAGTGCACAGAATATTATAGGTGTACTTGTGTTAGTGGCTATGCCATTCTATAAATATATGACTAGTAACTAATAAGATTATAGTGCTGTAAACAGAGTGCCTGCTGAATTTATAAGTGTTTAGGCATTGGCACAGTGACAGGATAAGAAGATAATGGTGAATAAGTGATTGGAGAAGTACATGGGACTGACAGCAGGGTTCCTAGGCAGCGTGGGTACTACTTTGGTATTTATTGGAATGTACCAATAGTGTGTTTCTGGTTAGATGTCTGCAGGCATTGTGCACAGAATATTGTATGCATACTTGTGTGACTAGCTAGGCTACTCCATAGGTACATCACTAGTAATTGGAATAATTACAGTGCTGAAAAAAGAGTGCATGATGAATTTATAACTGCTTAGGTACTGGCGGAGTGATAGGATAATTAGATAGTGCTCGATGGTGATTTGAAATGTGAATGGGACTGACAGCAGGATTGCTAGGCTGTATGGGTAGTATATTAGTATTTACAAATGTTCCAATAATATGTGCGTGTGTAGAGGTGTGTATGCATGCTGCAGAGAGTATTGTAGGTGTACTTCTCTTAGTTGCTAGGCCACTCCATAAGTACATCACTAGTAATTGGAATGATTACAGTGCTGCAAACAGAGTCCATGGTTAATTTAAAAGTGTTTAGGTATTGGAAGAGGGATAGGATAAAAACATAGTGCTCGATGGGTGATTGGAGAAGTACATGGGACTAACAGGAGTATTCCTAGGCTGCATGGGTATTACCTTAGTATTTAGAAGACTTTTCCAAACGTATGTATCTGGTTAGAGGTCTGCATGCATAGTACATAGAATGTTGTATGTGTACCTCTCTTAGTGGCTAGGCCATTACATCAGTATATCACTAGTAACTGGAATGTTTATAGTGCTGCAAACAGAGTGCTTGGTGAATTTATAATTGGATAGATATTGGCAAAGTGATAACATAAGTAGATAATGCTGGATGGGTGATTGGAGAAGTGCATGGGACTGACAGAATGATTCCTAGGCT
The DNA here is from genome assembly GCF_964263255.1 of Lissotriton vulgaris. NCBI lineage: Eukaryota > Metazoa > Chordata > Amphibia > Caudata > Salamandridae > Lissotriton > Lissotriton vulgaris. The sequence continues at coordinate 1,871,725,436 of NC_141687.1, read as the reverse complement.
GCATAGGTAGTACCTCAGTATTTATAAGAATGTGTTCCAGTAGTATGTAGCAGGTTAGGGGTCTGCAAGCATAGTTCATAGAATATTGTAGGTGTACTTGTGTTGGTGGCTAGGCCATTCCATAAGTACGTCCATCACTAGTAATTGGAATGATTACAGTGCTGCAAACAGACTGCATGGTGATTTTATAAGTGCGTAGGTGTTGGCGGAGTGATAGGATAAGTAGATAGTGCTGGATGGGTGATTAGAGAAGTGCATGGGACAGGTAGGAGGATTCATAGACTGCATGGGAACTAACTGGGTATTTACAAGAGTGTATTAATAGTATGTACCTGGTTACAAGTCTACATGCATTGTGTACAGAATATTGTATGTGTACTTGTGTTACAGGCTACACCATTCCATCAGTACATGACTAGTAACTAGAATTATTACAGTGCTGCAAACAGAGTGCATGGCAAATTTAAAAGTGCTTAGGTTTTGGTGGAGTAATAGGATACCTAGATAGTGGTGGATAAGTGATTGGAGCATTGCATGGGAATGATAGGAGGATGCCTAGACTGCATAGTTAGAGTGGTGGTAGTTAACAGCAGTGTAAGTTTATACGTGCTTGTGTTTTAACAGAGTGATTAGATGAGGACATGGTTCTGTCAGGATGATTGCAGGAGTGGACAGAGAGTGAGTGTGATTCCGGAACTGCATGGCTCCTACCTGTATTTTTGCAGGAGTGAATCAGTAGTCTACAGGGGGTTAGGGGACTGCATAGATTGTGAACATTTGATTATAGCACTGCGTCTCTTAATCCCTGAGGCATTGTACAAGTGCATGAATAGTGACTGGATAGTTAGAGTGCTAGTAGTTGACAGCAGGGTGAGTTTATAAGTGGTTGTGTTTTGGCACAGTGATTAGATAAGGTCATTGTTCTGGCTGAATGATTACAGTATTGCAAGGAGATCACCTGAGGAAATGCATAACTTCTTGGGTATTAACAGAGGTATTGAATTTGTTCATGCTACTAGTAGATGACTGAAGAACTGTATTAGCAGTAACAAACCAATTAGTGGACTGTATTGTTAGTACCTGAGGCATTTTACATATTAATGAGCAGTAAGTAGATGGTTAGAGGTTTAGATAGATAGTGCACAGGTGAATGTAGTAGTGGATTGATAGTGTTTGGATTACTTAATCTTACCTTTAAAGTATTAGATATCAAAATATTCTAAACATTTTTAGCAGTTGTTTTTAAATTTACATTTCAAGTATTTCGAACTTTAGAATTAGGATCTGTGAAAGAGAAGAAGAAATACAGATATAATATTATAATTTTATAAACACAACATAATGTAAGCATTATATAAATTATTTAGTTTGCCCTTTTTTGCTGTTCTCAGAATATATTGAATTTACTTTTATCAGTTCTCAATTTTTCAAAAATAGAATGCAACAAGGAACAAAATCTTTTTTCTCGATTCTCCATAATTTACTGTTGCAGATTTTCTAGAAAAAATACAACATTTACCACTACATTAGCATAGCAGTTGATACCTGAACTATTTTCGAACTGATATCCGACAATCTCTTCAATAGTGTCCTTTTTCTTTTTGCTTGGAATCTCAACATTATTTTGATTTTTTTCTTCTCTTTAACTTCGCTACAGATATTCACATATCTTCTTTTGATGTGTTTTACCTAGGAACCCGATTCAATATTGTGACTTTATGTCCCTATACGGCTATAATCAATAATATCCCTATAATGGCATAATAATCAGATCCATATTTCAGTAAATCGCCCTTGCAGTCCAAGGCTCGGCAACAGCCACTTCATTGGATTCCTAGAGAGCACACCGAGTTCTTTCGACACACCAAACCTCCAGCAACCTGGGAAAGCCCCGCTTGCTTTGTTTTGATTTGTAATAGAACTTCTGCGAGCACTGTAAGAACGGCCAGTTCTTAGTGACATCTTTATTGACGTCTTATGTCCAAACCTTACGTCAAACTCGGCACCTTTCAGGTATAAATATACCAACGTTGGCTTAAGCAAACACACGGTGGTGATTCTGGAGCAGAGCAGCTAATCTACTTTCCGAGAGCCCAGCAGAAGCGAGAAGCCCACGGACGCTGCCCCTCCTCTTTGACGCGATGAGAAAGACGCTGTCTTTATTCCTGCCGAGAAAATCCAGCTCCGGCGTTTCCAGCAACCCTTGCGGGTGACTGGGATATCGGGTCCTGAGAGGGAGATACCAGACCTCCTACATTCTATTCCCAAGGTACAGTGCTGACTAAACCCTTAGAGAGAATTCTTGAACAGATCCTTGGCAACAAACCTACTTAACTTAAACTGCTACTTACTTACTCCTTCCCACGTATTAGGCTTAGGTCAGGTACACCGGGGTAGGCATAGTTTAGAAGCACCAGTTGAGCACGTTAGCCTATGTATTTATGTATATATGTTTTATCCATCTTTAAGTGTCTTATGGCTAAGAAACCATATCAATGCTTTTACAGTATTATTTCATAATACTCCTTTTACTGTAGGTACTTTACTTCACAATAAGTATTGCAATTGTGGCAATTCATTTCTCTTGCATGAGAAGGAAGACTGCTCAATAAATAATACCTTTTATTGAAAATGCCCGTCTCTCTATTCTCTGCACCCTGGTGAAATTAAATATGCACAACTGACTGAGTGAAATAGCTGTCTATTGTTTCACACGACTCCAGAGATTGACTCTTATTCTGAGGGAGCAAAGTTGTCATGTTTATGCTGTTGTCGGAAGCTGAATCCCTTCTTGTCTGAGCCAGGGAAGCTGATCACTTTCTATTCAGTCAAGAAAGTTTCCAGTGACCTCTGAGCTAGCTGGCGCAAACCTAAATTAAGTCTAACATAGTCAGTAGAGACCTAGAAGACCTCAGTCCTACGTCTAAACTGCTGTTTATGTTATTCCAATGCGCAGGGCCTATAGGGAAAATAGGAACTACACTACTTGGCGCCCAACGTTTGGTAAGGTGATAAAACTAACGCAAGACGTTAGAGTAACTCAGTCGTGCTTTTTCACACAGACCCTTTCTCCCGTAAACACTCCAATAGACGGTTTAGTCAACGTTGAAGGATATAGTGTTCAAAAATATTGTGCACCTAATCTTTTGTTTCCTTGAAACTTGATCTGCAACAAAAACCTTTCTGACAGTAAAAATGCCAGGGAGTGAAGACGAAAGGGAGGCAGCTAGAATAGCAGCCCAACTAATGGAGGATGACACGAGTCTCCTACAGAATGACCAGAATGCTATCCTCATTCCGGTCAACATAAGAAAAACTATAACTTTAAAACTTATAGAAAACGGACTGTCATCACGAGGTGGTACAGTCATTTTCGTGATAGAGGCACACGAATATCGGCAGACAGAGGCATTCTATTCATGGATAAACATTCCAGCGGCAAACGCTACAACACACGAATTCCACTATTACAGAATAGAGGCACCACCGGAAGAATATACACCTTTTGAGGATATTGAAATACCACTAAATTACCAAGAACACCTGCTCTGGTTTAAAGGCGCCCTAAAACATAATGATCACATCAACAGGCTCGGTCCACTAGGCAGACCAGGAGCAACGTGGCCGGTTCTAGCCAGCTACACACCACATCCAGACATTGAAAAAATGTCAAGAGAATAACTTTTAGCACATCTAAAATTACTAATTAAAATTCACAGACAGTTAGTCCAATATGTAATGTGGACTACAAGAGTCCAACCATCTATTAATATTCCACAGCTGACCCCTCATCAGGGGAACACAAATAAAATTACACCACAGAACATACAATCATGTCTGGGAAAAACACCCGCAAAACAGGAACAAATTCCATTCTGGCTAGCACAGAAAATAACTCAAATAGAGGCAGTATTCCCGAATACTACCCCTATTGAGAAGCACAGGATTCTGACTATCTGCCTTCCAATGGGGTTGCACCACATGTTGAGGACTGTGACACTTGGGGCACAGTCTTTGCTTCCATTTACACAAAAACACATGGTGTTCCGTCTCTGGCGGTAATACCAGATGTGCTAAAACAAATTCAGAATGAATACGGTCTAGAACCTGCTTAACTCTTGGTATGAAATTACTGAAATACTTCAAGCAGGTCTCGGCTATATTATTAGCCAACATAAAAGGGGAAGCAGCATCTGTGGCCATCCGCCAAAAATTGAAAGAAACAAATATAACAGATCAACCAATTGAGCTTGCCAGAATCATAGAAAAATGCTATGAAGAACTCGGTAGGGATAGTATGGGTGGGAAATCGGTAAAACCCCAACTACTTGAAAATCCTGAAAAGATATTTATTAAAAATAATCTAAACACTCCTAAAAAGAGCTGGGATGGAAATAAACAATCCACTCCCAAAGAAAAAGGTTTCCAGTCCAGAGGAAGTTCTCCTCGGCGGAGAGAAAAAACTCCAAATCGAGAACACCAGTCTCCCCAAAGGGAGCCCTCTGAAAAAAGATACAACCTTAGAAATAGGGATAATTTGAAAAAGCCTGGTAGATATCAAGATATTGATACACGTCCCTCTCGATCTTTTTCGCAGAAATCGGAAAGAAGAGGACGGTCAGAAGACAAGGAAGAGCACGCCAATTCCAAAGACAAGGAACCTGCTCAAAGTAAAAAATTACAATTTCCAAAAAAGAAGGTAGCCAGTATTAAAATAATCAAACATGCCGAGGATACTGAGGACACAGCTGAAAAATGGAGAGTGAGCACAGACAATGCTAGACAGCGCAGCAGAAATCAGCATAGCTTGCAAGATCCTGATGAATCATCTGGAGACAGTGGACAGGAATGAATACATTCAAGTGGAAACTGCAGATACCAGAGTTAGCGAACCTCATAAAATATACGAAATAACATTGCGTATAGAGGGAGATAAGACTAGGAAAATAAGGGGTCTGTTTTGGGATAACCTCTCAAAAGGCTATGACATCCTGTTAGCTGAGAAAGATTGGCCCCCAGAGGTTGTCAGGGAGTGCCCTCATGGGAAAGAAATGATTATGCCTGCCTTCTCAAATCATATTCCAATTCACAGAAAATATATATATGCAAGAAAATGGGCAGTAGCTCAAGCACCTGCATTATATAAGGATGGGATGAGGACTCTCCTCCTCACAAAATCCAGTTAAAATGTCAACCTACTGCACAAAGGCAGTACCCGATTAAGCAAGAAGCTAAAAAAACAAGTCAGGGAGATTTTAGATCAACTTGAATACCAAGGGGTGATTGAAACATGCACCTCTCAAATGAACAATCCTTTGTTTCCTGTCTCCAAACCAGACGATTCGTATCGTCTAGTCTTGGACTACAGACACCTTAACTCATGTTGCAAAACATTTGCGGTACAAAATTCGCACAGTGCGGCACTAATGAATAACATAGTTCGCAAAAAAATACAAAACAACATTAGACGTCTCTAATGGGTTCTTTTGTCAAAATATTGCACCGGAAAGCAGATACTTGACCGCATTCTCAATAATGGGGTCACAGAAAAATTTCTGCAGACTCCCACAGGGATTCAAGAACAGCCCAGGATTATTCTCAGCCAGAGTAACAGAGTTACTACAAACGTATGATGAGGAGGCATTATCTTATGTCGATGACATCTATCTCACAGACGACGACTTGGATACTCACTTGAAAAGAGTGAACACCATAATACTTGGGTTCGCAGCAGAGGGTTACAAATTCAACTTTAAAAAGTCACGAATTGCCCATCTAACTGTCCTATTTTTAGGATACGAATTATCAAGTGAAGGCTAAAGCCTAGCAGACAACTTCTTAGAGAAGTGCGCTGTACTCCAAGCACCAAAAACGCTGAAGAACTTACAATCGATTCTAGGCTTCCTGAATTTCGGAAGAACTTACATTCTAAATTATGCAGAGAGAGTTAAACCTCTCTACGAATTAATAAAACCTGATTTTAAACCAATCAACTGGACTCAAAAACACACAGAAATTTTGAGATCACTGCAAACAGACATGTTAGCTAAAACAAAACTAGAAACATGTGACAATACACGCAACCTTGTAATCCGAGTCATCCCAGGAAGATGCGGATTCACGTACCTGACCTCTAATGCGGGAGAAACGGTACCAATAGCTTACAAATCACATTTGTACACACAAGCAGAAAAAACATTCAGTCTCACAGAAAATACTGTAAAGGCAGTTCAAACTGCTGTAGCAAGAGAACGAGCCCTAGCCCAAGGCAAAAGAATAACTGTTTTGACAGCAGAATCAGCCTTCGAGGCACTATTCAGCCCAGTAAATCTAAAAACATTGGCACTAGATCCGAAATGGATACAGTGGGAAAATTCTCTTGCTGGAGAAGACATGACATTCTATTTTGTCCCAAACATGAAAAAACTGAATGATTTAAAATATGAAGAAGAATATCCTCTGCCAATCGAAATTCTGCCTCTCCAACAATACTCTTGTATAATCTATACATACAGATTTGTACAGCATTACAATGTAGATGATAAATCCTACAATGCAGCCTGCGTGATTGTTAAAGGTCGCTGGCTCTGCTGTAAATTCAGACCGAAAATAACAAAAACTGAATCTCTGAGAAACTGTTCGGCTCTGCGAGCTGAAATCAGATCTTTAAAGATGGCGCTTGAAAATGCGGAACGTGAATTCCCGACACTAATAGTGTGCGATTCGCATTTCTGTGTCAAATCTTAGAATAATGATTTGCAGAACTGGGTTCAAAATGATTACAAAGATGACACAGGTGCCACAATCAAGCATAAAATGCTTTGGGAACAAGTAGTTCTTTTACAGAAAGAACTACAAAAGACTCATGTGATACACACTCTGAGTCATCAACACGATGGCGTTCACGTTGCAGGGAATTCATTGGCTAATACAGCCACAGCGGAAGCACCTCAACGGGCTTCCGTAGCCACAAAAAGCGTTCAGAAAAATACATAGACGGGGAAACGATGCTGGCGGTAAAAACGTCCTCAAAAGGCAACTGTGCAGCACTACCCGTGAACTATCCACTCAATTATACATACATAATTGACGCAAACTCCGTTCCTTTTGCTCGAATCCCTGGAGTGGGGGAGGGTAATTCCAAACACGAACCAGAGAGTCTTATTAATAGCAGACGCACACATGGGTGAAGGTCCAAGGCACAAACAGATGAAGGAATCTCTGACAGAATTACAATCAGAATACTGGTGGCCGGGGATGAGCCTGCAACATTATAAATTTGCGAAGAGGTGTCCATACTGCAACAGAGACCGCAGTAACGAGCCAACCGGAGTATTGCCATGGCCATTTCTGTAGTTGGCATAAGGCTATCTATACATAAAATCCAGCATCCTATTAATTCCTTTTAAGACTAAAATCACTTAAGAATGTAGCCCCAGCGCTCGGCTGATGCCAGAACTGTTATAAAAGATTTGCGAGTCTTTATCGGCACATACGCAATTGCCATGCTTCATTCTGACCAGGGTCCTGCTTTTAGCTCTCGAGCTTATAAAGAGGCCATGACCAGCATGGGCATTGGGTTGCGGTACTCTTGTCCCTTCCATCCTGAGGGAAACAGGGTTGTGGAAAGAAAAAACCGAGACATAAAGCAATCTATAACGGCAAAGGTATTAGGTTCGGGTGATGGGTGGGTCCAGCATTTAACAAGTGTCCAATGTAGTCTTAATAATCTGCCAAGAAATTCTCTAAAAGGTTTCAGCCCATACGAACTATTGTTCGGAACTAGAATGTATGTTCAGGACTTAGATAGTCATGCTTCAGTGGTAGAAGATAAGAAAAAATGCTTTGACATCAAAGATCGTTTGGCTGTTTTACAGGACTTAAATGAAACAAGAAAAGCCCTGAGCAACATAAAGTTAAAACCGCAGCCAACAACCACTGAAGACACACCACCTGTCCCAGCAAGAACTGTCTGGATTCCAAAGATTGGGGATCTGGTCAGAGAGAAAATAGCGGTGAAGAAGGAATTTGGGCCTTCTTACAGAAAAGCAGTACCTGTCTTAGCAATCAAGGGAACAAGATCAGTTGTACTACCGCCCCTTGCTGGTAAAAAGGAGAACCGAGTTGTATCCATCGACCTGGTAAAACCACAATCATGTGGCCAATAATAAGTAGTAGGCCAAGTGGACTCCCAAGAAATAGCAGAATCCCAAAATTTGTTACAATCCAAGAGGTTCAAACTGAGAGACTAATCACATTTGATAAACCTGCAGTGAATAAAAAAGGACTATGCAGCAATGCCATGGAACTTGTGCCTCTTGAAACCCAAATTGAAACAGTTTGTCAAGAAACACTAGTCTACAATGATGTAGCATCAGAATGTGCTAATGAAATGCAAATTGAAAAAACAATTCCAACAATTGACAGAACTGCATCTGGCTACTTCATCAATTTCGATAACTTTTCTGAAGATCAAAGCGAGCCTGAAGTAACGCCAGCAACAAAGACTTTTAAAGACAAAGCAATAGTACTCTTTCATCAACTCAAAGAAACCTATCTCATTTCTCCATGGTTAGAATTTTGGATTGTGCTAGGGGTATTTTTCCTCCTGCTTTGGCTCATCATAGTACTTTGTTTGGGAAAATTCAGTGAGGGAAAATACAGTACAATGGACACAACAAGTCAGAACATCAACTTAGTTCTGAAGCCACACAAGTCATCTCACATCGAGAAAAGAGAACTATCATCAGTGAATGTCACAGCAATTCCAATACCCGGCGGGGTAGTTTGGGACAAAACCAATTACGAAATATATGGACCGGTCGAACTCTTGAAATATCCTCATCAGTTTAAGGTTTCATTAAGTGACTTTGTAAAACCAAGTATTCTCTGATGATTGGGATTTTGAAAGCATAAATAATATGATGTCAGATTTAGTATTATCAGCAAAATTTACAGAACATGATTATTTGCAAGGTTTATCAAATTATGAACAGATGTATTGCTATACCCACTATGCAGACCACTATTTGCATAAATCTGCTCAACCTAGAAATGTTTTTAAATATAATCAATGGGAACATTGTGCAACTCCACCTAAAAGCAGTTCAAAAACATTCCATGAGAAATCCCAACACTTCTCAGAGTTTAACTCAAGTGATGCAGAAACATTTTATTATAAACTGTTAGATAAAACAGGGACAAAAAACATGCTGACAAATACCAAACTGATTTATTCTGAAACATTTTATGAAAAAATGATTACATTTGATTTTGATTTCTGGAAAAACAACATTGAAACAAAAACCATCTGTGGTACAAAAGAATGGCAGGTACAAGGCCTAGAAGCATTATTTCGAGCCTGCATGATACCAGAACAAATAATGTTCTTGAATGACACCATTCAACAAACTACCTGTTTTGGCCTAGCCAAAATCAAAGACTTAAACAAACCGTCTATTCCAAAGCCAATACCTGATAACACAACCACAGATATTGAGATAGACGTATCCCAAATTTTACATCAAAATAGAACACATCCTGATTGGAAAAAGTGGTTAATCTGGCCAACAGACACAAATAATTGTCAAGATAGATTCCTGAGCAAAATACAGGGGTTAAAAATGACCATACCAGACCCTAGATACTCCCAGAGACAACATCCAGGGATAGTAACAACATACAGTGTAGGGAAACTATGCATTGGATGGCTACAAACATCCACACTGGCAGAAATTAAGCAACACTTATCTTTACTTAAAGATGGTGCTGCCTTGCGCGATTTCATAATGGGACCACGCAAATAGCGTCAAAAACGTTTCATAGCGGCCAGTATATACTCTGCTTACAACGAGGCATGGAAAGTGACTCAAATTGAGACAGCAGAGAAAATACGAGAAATTGATCGTATTAATTTGGAAAAATCACTTTCTGTTGTGGACCACGGGTTAATGACTCTGTCCTCCAGAATATATTCACTGGACAGTATTGTATCATCTGCTATAGATATAATAGATCAGGACTTGCTAAGAGACCCCACCAAAAGAGTTCAATCCACCATTCTTTCTCTGACCACCAAAGCCCTCAATGATAACATCATCTGTGAAAAGGAATGGCAATTCCTCAATGTTCACCAACCCAAAATGGCAGCAATCTATGGAGTCCCCAAGATTCATAAGGACAGCCTTGATCCACCCTATAGACCCATAGTTACTACTATTGGGTCTATCACGGAGCCATTGTCCAAATACATTGATACCATCTTAAGGCCACACATTCCTAGAACTCAATCTCATATTAAGGACACCAGAGATATCATCAACATTGTGGAATCACTTACATTTGATCCTGATAGACAATGGTTAGTCACTATGGATATAGAGGCCCTTTATTCCAATATTCCTCAACCGGGAGCAATTTCAGCTATCTCCTGGTTTATTGACACTTATGAAATCGACTGTCCTAAAAACTTCATCTTGGACTGTTTGAAAATAGTCCTATCAGAAAACACTTTTGACTTCAATGGTTCCCTTTATCAACAGACAAAGGGAGTCAGTATGGGGGCTTCGTGTGCACCTACGGTAGCCAATATATATATGGCTGAATTTGAATTCAAATTCATTTACAATGAAGTTGCCCCCTTTAGCGAGTCCATTTCATCATGGGCCCGCTACATTGATGATATTTTTTTCATCTGGACTTCGGAAACAGAACCACTGTCTACCTTTGTGTCCTGGCTGAATCTCTGTGATGAGAATATACACTTCACTGCTACATTCAGCCAGGCACATGTGGAATTTCTAGACATCAATATCATCAACAACAATAACCACCTGTATGTAGATCTGTATGTGAAGCCCACTGCTCGCAATACACTTCTACACTACCACAGCTATCATCCGAAAACCCAAAAATCCAGCATCCCTTTCAGTCAGTTCCTTCGAGTCCGAAGGAATTGCTCTTCGGTGACAGACTTTGATAAAAGGGCAGCCGAGATGAAACTCAAGTTTATATCCCGTGGATATCCCAAGCGCCTAGTTCGTGACTCATACAAAAGAGCAAGGTTCTTTGACAGACAACATCTACTAACACCTCAGATCAAAGAACCCCAATCCAAGATGGTCTTTGTGACCAGACATTCCACCATGAATGCCAAACTTCAACACATTGTGTTTTCAAATTGGCACATTCTCAACGCCACGAAACCCAAAGAAAGTCAGCTCCCCAAGCCGGTATTTGCATATAGGAAAAACAAAAACCTTAAAGACCTTGTCGTAAGATCTAGAATGGAACCTAACAAGAATCCCATGACACAAAGAACGCTAACCGACATGACACCTGTGGTAGGCAATTACAAGTGCCTTACCTGCACTGCCTGTGAATTTGCCATAGAAGCCAAAGAATGGAGTTTTAACAACAGAACCCTCCGATCTCAAACTTTGACCAACTGCAAAACCACAAATGTGGTGTATCTCCTACTATGCCCATGCAACATGGGATACGTAGGTGAAAACGCACGTATGATGTCAACCCGCCTGTCTGAGCACAGGTCAGCCATACGCACGGACAAAACACAAGCTCCACTAGTCAAACATTTCCTTGAGGCGAAACATAATCCTAATGACATACGTTGGTTCATTTTAGAAAAAATAAGAAAATCATCAGGCGCCCAAAGCATGCAGGTACGCAAATGTTGAGAAGTGTACTGGATTTTTACCTTGGACACCTATACTAAAGGGATGAACAATGAGATACCGTGGGACCAAGTCCTCAAATATAACTATGGCTAAATTATACATTCGAAGATTTCCTGTATCACCCATTCCTAACACTTTGTGCCATCCTACAATGACCAACTATGCATACGTTGATTGCCTGTGTCAACCAATTCTGACACACTGTGTTACCCAACACTGACAAATATTCCAACAATACCCGATTTATGTGGGTTCAGTCTTGTCTATATATTTCCCTTTCCAATATGTCTGCCCTTTTTCAGCATTGCCGAGTTATGCTGTTTTGTAGAGTCCGTCTTTCATCTCTTTGACAGAAACGTCAGACATTACTATCCGGTTCGCGCATTGGCTCTACTATATGAACACCACCCTTAAAACACGCCCATTTCCACCCGGCCATGCTTACTCCTGGTCTTATCCACTGAGACGCCGGCAGACCCCCTTATCGGAAGGCGAGCTGCAACTTCCTAACAGGTATTCGTCCGTTTCCAAACCCCGTCTGCATATTTCCGCACTACCTTGTGCACAGCCGCTTTTAATATAGTTTCATTAATGCCTCCATTAATATCGTTTTTGGCCCTTAGATTCCCCGCGCATTACTGCTCTGATGGCGGCACCCGTCCGGTAGTTGTCAGCGCCCACAAAAACAGCCATAGACCCTACAATTGGAAGGCCAGCTGCAACATTATAACAGGTATCTATCAGTACATTCATCCCTCAGACACGGTCTTTTTTACAGCGTGCATAACCACTTCCAAAATAAGCTTTATTAATGCTTCCGTCATTTTCGTCTTTTTGGCTCGCAGATTCTCTCGGTACCTTTACCCAGATGACGGTGGCCGTTAATTAGTTTCCAGCACTACAATTTTCGGAGGACTACCTTGACAGGTACTTCTCCGTTCCACCTAGTTTCACAATTCAGGTAGTGACTGGATCTTAGCGTATTATCAGTATCCTTACCATATGCCTATGTTTTATCCGGCAGCTACCAACCATGGTAGGATCCTCACAGGCATCATAATACTCCACTACTGGAAGGCAGGCGGGACCCTCACCACAGGTACTTATCCACGTTAGGGTCCCGAAATCACACCCATCTCACCCCCATATAAAAATGGTTATGACCCGGTCTCTCTAACATCTTCAATTTGGCCCCCAGGCTCCCTTCCATCGATGAGAGTACCCGACTTGCAATATTTATCATCTCAACCTTTGCAGGACCAACCCCAATTATCTAAGGATTACCTACCCGGATCACTCGTCTGCTCAATATCCATACCTTTACATACTCTGGCATATTAAGACAGGTAAACGCTCAGTTTTATCTAGTCCCTCTCCAATACTAAGGGTGCCCGTATGTTTATAATCTGATATACCTACATCCTCAATACCTATCCCTTTATCTGTCACCCCCCACCAGAATCTCAAGAACATCACCCCATCTTCTGGACCACTTTTGATCTCTGTCTTCGTGAGAAACTGTACTATCCACATCCAGGTACAATGCTGCATTCTAAATAAACCACCCCTTCTCTCCCAAAACAAAACCCCGGTCCACGCCTCCCTCCCTTTCTCTTTTTTCTTCTTTTCTCTTTTCTTCCCCCGCCCTAAACCCCTAACCCCTTCCCCTTCCCCCCCCTTTTCCTTTTTCCCTTTTTCTCTTCCCCCTCCCCCCCCACCACAAAACGTAGTGCAACACATAACAACATGTAGTTATTTAAGTGTATAGCAATTCAGGTCTTTATTAAAACATCATGTATATAGCCACAAATGTATATTTATGCATAAATTGGTCAGAATAGGCAACATATTGTATATAATTGTAAATAGCAGGACAGGCATGAATTTTCAGTAGACATTGTTGTCTCTCTCTTTTTTTGTGTGTATTTTTTATCACTGTATAAATGCACTGTATGTTTTTCTTCTCTTTTTTTTTAATATGTAAATATTTAGGACAATTTACTGACACTGACATGCTCTACTATCTCTTTGTGTGCATAGGTTCATTCGGATATTTACATGGCTTCCTGATGAAGGCCCTCAGCCGAAACGCGCGTAGTTGTTACATTTAGCCATGTTTTTAAACTGCAATGATTAGTGTGTTTAAACAGCCTCCATACAGTTCCCAAATAATGAATTTTCTTAAAATGTATTGAACTGTGACATGAACAAAAATGTATATGACTCTGTATAGGTAGATTGACCATCACATGTACAGTGGAGGCACACATACACGGAGAAAAACACAAAACAAAACAAAAATGTTTGCATTTTAATGACAAAGATACTTCTTGAATAAAATGTATATATATTTTTGTACCATGCACGGTGTTCATCTATAGTTATTGCTGTCTGATGTCAGGTCTTGTCCATTAGTTAAAACTGTTCCTAATTATCCTGTTTTTCCAACCACTGTATACATCCCGAATTAGGAACTCTAGTCGGGGATACCCCTTCCTTTTTTGCATATAATTTCTCCACAGCCTGTCTGTGCGGGGTTTAGCTAGTTCTAGTTTTAGTTTTGGTTAAGCACCAAGCCTCAAGCCTGTACCTATTCTGCATTTCACATCTTGCACCAAGTTGATTTATTCACCTCACTTTGAAACCCCTTTTGCCCTCTGACTTCCCATTTACCCACGATGGATAAATTACTTACGTTCGGATTCTCTGATGAGGACTTCGTGTCCATGGTGGGAGAATTAGCTGCTCCGGAAAACCCAGTAAGCAAAAATTTACAAAACACTGACTATCAACAACTGTTAGCTTTAAAGAAAAAAACAAAAAGAATAGAACTGCATGGTCATTTCATGCTCCAATATCTAAAAGCAGGAGTCATCCCCCAGGGTTTACGAGTCAAAAACATCCCTGGGCTTTTTGTACAAATAAGAAGATTCCTAGAAAGATGGTCCCTCATAGCAAACAGATGCTCGAGGGATCTCATGATGCTGATAGTCGAGACTGCCAAACATCTAGTAGAAGCTCTCCTATTAGAAATAGCAGACCTTGAGCTCAAACTTAAGAACAGTACAGCAGTAGATGACGCAGTAAAGAAATTGGAGGACATGGAAAAAGAACTGCAGTCATATAATGATTACCTCCTAAAAAGAAAAATGGACAAACTAAAAAAAGATGTCCAATATTTCAGTAACGAAAAATTCTACCCTTATTTAGCGGAAAACTATTACCAGCCTGAACCACTGGGTGATGCATCCTATACTCCCAACCAACAATCCATGCCTAGAAAAGTGACCACCTTCTCCAATACATCAGGGTCAGATAATGAAAGTACTAACAGTGATCCAGATCAAGGATTACAACAAAGAGGAGGACATAACAGAGGCAACAGGCCTTTTTTATCCAGGCGAGGGAACCCACAGGGACGCTGGAAACCCAGATATCAGTCCCGATACAGAGGCAACCCCCAACAATACAACCAACACTACCCACCGCCCCCAAATCCTCAATATCTAGGCCCATTGATGCATGCTTACCCTCGACCTCAGAACTACCAAGAAGCTCCTGCAACATATTCCAACCCCAATCAGTATCTAGTGACTCGCCATGCACAATATTGGCGCGATTAGAGGAAATACCAATTTTTAACTTGAGTAGCAAGTCACTCACTCCGGCCACTGAAAAATTACTAACTAAAGGGCTCTCTTTTGTCCCCCATTGTAACATCAACAAATTTGAACTCTTTAAGGACCTTATGAACGTCTTCAGAAAAATCAGACTCCAAAATTTCTTTGAATCCACCACCCAGGAGGCAGAAGACAACATAAATCGATCAGGTCTAAAACCAGCTTCCACTTTTCTACCCACCCTGGAGCAAGTATCTCCAGAAATTGCCACATTCGAACATGTAGTATATAACAAACTTACAGCTGCCACTAAATATATACCGTCTCCCAGTTTCAACATCTCATATGAGGAACATCAAGCCCTTGCAGCACTAAAAACTGATAAAGATATCACGATCAAATGCTGCGACAAAGGTGGAGGCATAGTGGTAATAGACACCAATCAATATGTACTTAATATGGAGAAACTTTTACACAATACCAACCATTATACTCCAGTTCAAAGAGACCCCACCAAAAGAGTTCAATCCACCATTCTTTCTCTGACCACCAAAGCCCTCAATGATAACATCATCTGTGAAAAGGAATGGCAATTCCTCAATGTTCACCACCCCAAAATGGCAGCAATCTATGGAGTCCCCAAGATTCATAAGGACAGCCTTGATCCACCCTATAGACCCATAGTTACTACTATTGGGTCTATCACGGAGCCATTGTCCAAATACATTGATACCATCTTAAGGCCACACATTCCTAGAACTCAATCTCATATTAAGGACACCAGAGATATCATCAACATTGTGGAATCACTTACATTTGATCCTGATAGACAATGGTTAGTCACTATGGATATAGAGGCCCTTTATTCCAATATTCCTCAACCGGGAGCAATTTCAGCTGTCTCCTGGTTTATTGACACTTATGAAATCGACTGTCCTAAAAACTTCATCCTGGACTGTTTAAAATAGTCCTATCAGAAAACACTTTTGACTTCAATGGTTCCCTTTATCAACAGACAAAGGGAGTCAGTATGGGGGCTTCGTGTGCACCTACGGTAGCCAATATATATATGGCTGAATTTGAATTCAAATTCATTTACAATGAAGTTGCCCCCTTTAGCGAGTCCATTTCATCATGGGCCCGCTACATTGATGATATTTTTTTCATCTGGACTTCGGAAACAGAACCACTGTCTACCTTTGTGTCCTGGCTGAATCTCTGTGATGAGAATATACACTTCACTGCTACATCCAGCCAGACACATGTGGAATTTCTAGACATCAATATCATCAACAACAATAACCACCTGTATGTAGATCTGTATGTGAAGCCCACTGCTCGCAATACACTTCTACACTACCACAGCTATCATCCGAAAACCCAAAAATCCAGCATCCCTTTCGGTCAGTTCCTTCGAGTCCGAAGGAATTGCTCTTCGGTGACAGACTTTGATAAAAGGGCAGCCGAGATGAAACTCAAGTTTATATCCTGTGGATATCCCAAGCGCCTAGTTCGTGACTCATACAAAAGAGCAAGGTTCTTTGACAGACAACATCTACTAACACCTCAGATCAAAGAACCCCAATCCAAGATGGTCTTTGTGACCAGACATTCCACCGTGAATGCCAAACTTCAACACATTGTGTTTTCAAATTAGCACATTCTCAACGCCACGAAACCTAAAGAAAGTCAGCTCCCCAAGCCGGTATTTGCATACAGGAAAAACAAAAACCTTAAATACCTTGTCGTAAGATCTAGAATGGAACCTAACAAGAATCCCATGACACAAAGAACGCTAACCGACATGACACCTGTGGTAGGCAATTACAAGTGCCTTACCTGCACTGCCTGTGAATTTGCCATAGAAGCCAAAGAATGGAGTTTTAACAACAGAACCCTCCGATCTCAAACTTTGACCAACTGCAAAACCACAAATGTGGTGTATCTCCTACTATGCCCATGCAACATGGGATACGTAGGTGAAACCGCACGTATGATGTCAACCCGCCTGTCTGAGCACAGGTCAGCCATACGCACGGGCAAAACACAAGCTCCACTAGTCAAACATTTCCTTGAGGTGAAACATAATCCTAATGACATACGTTGGTTCATTTTAGAAAAAATAAGAAAATCATCAGGCGCCCAAAGCATGCAGGTACGCAAATGTCGAGAAGTGTACTGGATTTTTACCTTGGACACCTATACTAAAGGGATTAACAATGAGATACCGTGGGACCAAGTCCTCAAATATAACTATGGCTAAATTATACATTCGAAGATTTCCTGTATCACCCATTCCTAACACTTTGTGCCATCCTACAATGACCAACTATGCATACGTTGATTGCCTGTGTCAACCAATTCTGACACACTGTGTTACCCAACACTGACAAATATTCCAACAATACCCGATTTATGTGGGTTCAGTCTTGTCTATATATTTCCCTTTCCAATATGTCTGCCCTTTTTCAGCATTGCCGAGTTATGCTGTTTTGTAGAGTCCGTCTTTCATCTCTTTGACAGAAACGTCAGACATTACTATCCGGTTCGCGCATTGGCTCTACTATATGAACACCAGCCTTAAAACACGCCCATTTCCACCCGGCCATGCTTACTCCTGGTCTTATCCACTGAGACGCCGGCAGACCCCCTTATCGGAAGGCGAGCTGCAACTTCCTAACAGGTATTCGTCCGTTTCCAAACCCCGTCTGCATATTTCCGCACTACCTTGTGCACAGCCGCTTTTAATATAGTTTCATTAATGCCTCCGTTAATATCGTTTTTGGCCCTTAGATTCCCCGCGCATTACTGCTCTGATGGCGGCACCCGTCCGGTAGTTGTCAGCGCCCACAAAAACAGCCATAGACCCTACAATTGGAAGGCCAGCTGCAACATTATAACAGGTATCTATCAGTACATTCATCCCTCAGACACGGTCTTTTTTACAGCGTGCATAACCACTTCCAAAATAAGCTTTATTAATGCTTCCGTCATTTTCGTCTTTTTGGCTCGCAGATTCTCTCGGTACCTTTACCCAGATGACGGTGGCCGTTAATTAGTTTCCAGCACTACAATTTTCGGAGGACTACCTTGACAGGTACTTCTCCGTTCCACCTAGTTTCACAATTCAGGTAGTGACTGGATCTTAGCGTATTATCAGTATCCTTACCATGTGCCTATGTTTTATCCGGCAGCTACCAACCATGGTAGGATCCTCACAGGCATCATAATACTCCACTACTGGAAGGCAGGCGGGACCCTCACCACAGGTACTTATCCACGTTAGGGTCCCGAAATCACACCCATCTCACCCCCATATAAAAATGGTTATGACCCGGTCTCTCTAACATCTTCAATTTGGCCCCCAGGCTCCCTTCCATCGATGAGAGTACCCGACTTGCAATATTTATCATCTCAACCTTTGCAGGACCAACCCCAATTATCTAAGGATTACCTACCCGGATCACTCGTCTGCTCAATATCCATACCTTTACATACTCTGGCATATTAAGACAGGTAAACGCTCAGTGTTATCTAGTCCCTCTCCAATACTAAGGGTGCCCGTATGTGTATAATCTGATATACCTACATCCTCAATACCTATCCCTTTATCTGTCACCCCCCACCAGAATCTCAAGAACATCACCCCATCTTCTGGACCACTTTTGATCTCTGTCTTCGTGAGAAACTGTACTATCCACATCCAGGTACAATGCTGCATTCTAAGTAAACCACCCCTTCTCTCCCAAAACAAAACCCCGGTCCACGCCTCCCTCCCTTTCTCTTTTTTTCTTCTTTTCTCTTTTCTTCCCCCGCCCGAAACCCCTAACCCCTTCCCCTTTCCCTTCCCCCCCTTTTCCTTTTTCCCTTTTTCTCTTCCCCCCCCCGTCCCCCACCACAAAACGTAGTGCAACACATAACAACATGTAGTTATTTAAGTGTATAGCAATTCAGGTCTTTATTAAAACATCATGTATATAGCCACAAATGTATATTTATGCATAAATTGGTCAGAATAGGCAACATATTGTATATAATTGTAAATAGCAGGACAGGCATGAATTTTCAGTAGACATTGTTGTCTCTCTCTTTTTTTGTGTGTATTTTTTATCACTGTATAAATGCACTGTATGTTTTTCTTCTCTTTTTTTTTAATATGTAAATATTTAGGACAATTTACTGACACTGACATGCTCTACTATCTCTTTGTGTGCATAGGTTCATTCGGATATTTACCTGGCTTCCTGATGAAGGCCCTCAGCCGAAACGCGCGTAGTTGTTACATTTAGCCATGTTTTTAAACTGCAATGATTAGTGTGTTTAAACAGCCTCCATACAGTTCCCAAATAATGAATTTTCTTAAAATGTATTGAACTGTGACATGAACAAAAATGTATATGACTCTGTATAGGTAGATTGACCATCACATGTACAGTGGAGGCACACATACACGGAGAAAAACACAAAACAAAACAAAAATGTTTGCATTTTAATGACAAAGATACTTCTTGAATAAAATTTATATATATTTTTGTACCATGAACGGTGTTCATCTATAGTTATTGCTGTCTGATGTCAGGTCTTGTCCATTAGTTAAAACTGTTCCTAATTATCCTGTTTTTCCAACCACTGTATACATCCCGAATTAGGAACTCTAGTCGGGGATACCCCTTCCTTTTTTGCATATAATTTCTCCACAGCCTGTTTGTGCGGGGGTTTAGTTAGTTCTAGTTGTAGTTTTGGTTAAGCACCAAGCCTCAAGCCTGTACCTATTCTGCATTTCACATCTTGCACCAAGTTGATTTATTCACCTCACTTTGAAACCCCTTTTGCCCTCTGACTTCCCATTTACCCACGATGGATAAATTACTTACGTTCGGATTCTCTGATGAGGACTTCGTGTCCATGGTGGGAGAATTAGCTGCTACGGAAAACCCAGTAAGCAAAAATTTACAAAACACTGACTATCAACAACTGTTAGCTTTAAAGAAAAAAACAAAAAGAATAGAACTGCATGGTCATTTCATGCTCCAATATCTAAAAGCAGGAGTCATCCCCCAGGGTTTACGAGTCAAAAACATCCCTGGGCTTTTTGTACAAATAAGAAGATTCCTAGAAAGATGGTCCCTCATAGCAAACAGATGCTCGAGGGATCTCATGATGCTGATAGTCGAGACTGCCAAACATCTAGTAGAAGCTCTCCTATTAGAAATAGCAGACCTTGAGCTCAAACTTAAGAACAGTACAGCAGTAGATGACGCAGTAAAGAAATTGGAGGACATGGAAAAAGAACTGCAGTCATATAATGATTACCTCCTAAAAAGAAAAATGGACAAACTAAAAAAAGATGTCCAATATTTCAGTAACGAAAAAGTCTACCCTTATTTAGCGGAAAACTATTACCAGCCTGGACCACTGGGTGATTCATCCTATACTCCCAACCAACAATCCATGCCTAAAAAAGTGACCACCTTCTCCAATACATCAGGGTCAGATAAATGAAAGTACTAACAGTGATCCAGATCAAGGATTACAACAAAGAGGAGGACATAACAGAGGCAACAGGCCTTTTTTATCCAGTCGAGGGAACCCACAGGGACGCTGGAAACCCAGATATCAGTCCCGATACAGAGGCAACCCCCAACAATACAACCAACACTACCCACCGCCCCCAAATCCTCAATATCTAGGCCCATTGATGCATGCTTACCCTTCACCTCAGAACTACCAAGAAGCTCCTGCAACATATTCCAACCCCAATCAGTATCTAGTGACTCGCCATGCACAATATTGGCGCGATTAGAGGAAATACCAATTTTTAACTTGAGTAGCAAGTCACTCACTCCGGCCACTGAAAATTTACTAACTAAAGGGCTCTCTTTTGTCCCCCATTGTAACATCAACAAATTTGAACTCTTTAAGGACCTTATGAATTTCTTCAGAAAAATCAGACTCCAAAATTTCTTTGAATCCACCACCCAGGAAGCAGAAGACAACATAAATCGATCAGGTCTAAAACCAGCTTCCACTTTTCTACCCACCCTGGAGCAAGTATCTCCAGAAATTGCCAAATTCGAACATGTAGTATATAACAAACTTACAGCTGCCACTAAATATATACCGTCTCCCAGTTTCAACATCTCATATGAGGAACATCAAGCCCCTGCAGCACTAAAAACTGATAAAGATATCACGATCAAATGCTGCGACAAAGGTGGAGGCATAGTGGTAATAGACACCAATCAATATGTACTTAATATGGAGAAACTTTTACACAATACCAACCATTATACTCCAGTTCAAAGAGACCCCACCAAAAGAGTTCAATCCACCATTCTTTCTCTGACCACCAAAGCCCTCAATGATAACATCATCTGTGAAAAGGAATGGCAATTCCTCAATGATAACCAACCCAAAATGGCAGCAATCTATGGAGTCCCCAAGATTCATAAGGACAGCCTTGATCCACCCTATAGACCCATAGTTACTACTATTGGGTCTATCACGGAGCCATTGTCCAAATACATTGATACCATCTTAAGGCCACACATTCCTAGAACTCAATCTCATATTAAGGACACCAGAAATATCATCAACATTGTGGAATCACTTACATTTGATCCTGATAGACAATGGTTAGTCACTATGGATATAGAGGCCCTTTATTCCAATATTCCTCAACCGGGAGCAATTTCAGCTGTCTCCTGGTTTATTGACACTTATGAAATCGACTGTCCTAAAAACTTCATCTTGGACTGTTTGAAAATAGTCCTATCAGAAAACACTTTTGACTTCAATGGTTCCCTTTATCAACAGACAAAGGGAGTCAGTATGGGGGCTTCGTGTGCACCTACGGTAGCCAATATATATATGGCTGAATTTGAATTCAAATTCATTTACAATGAAGTTGCCCCCTTTAGCGAGTCCCTTTCATCATGGGCCCGCTACATTGATGATATTTCTTTCATCTGGACTTCGGAAACAGAACCACTGTCTACCTTTGTGTCCTGGCTGAATCTCTGTGATGAGAATATACACTTCACTGCTACATCCAGCCAGACACATGTGGAATTTCTAGACATCAATATCATCAACAACAATAACAACCTGTATGTAGATCTGTATGTGAAGCCCACTGCTCGCAATACACTTCTACACTACCACAGCTATAATCCGAAAACCCAAAAATCCAGCATCCCTTTCGGTCAGTTCCTTCGAGTCCGAAGGAATTGCTCTTCGGTGACAGACTTTGATAAAAGGGCAGCCGAGATGAAACTCAAGTTTATATCCCGTGGATATCCCAAGCACCTATTTCGTGACTCATACAAAAGAGCAAGGTTCTTTGACAGACAACATCTACTAACACCTCAGATCAAAGAACCCCAATCCAAGATGGTCTTTGTGACCAGACATTCCACCATGAATGCCAAACTTCAACACATTGTGTTTTCAAATTGGCACATTCTCAACGCCACGAAACCCAAAGAAAGTCAGCTCCCCAAGCCGGTATTTGCATATAGGAAAAACAAAAACCTTAAAGACCTTGTCGTAAGATCTAGAATGGAACCTAACAAGAATCCCATGACACAAAGAACGCTAACCGACATGACACCTGTGGTAGGCAATTACAAGTGCCTTACCTGCACTGCCTGTGAATTTGCCATAGAAGCCAAAGAATGGAGTTTTAACAACAGAGCCCTCCGATCTCAAACTTTGACCAACTGAAAAACCACAAATGTGGTGTATCTCCTACTATGCCCATGCAACATGGGATACGTAGGTGAAACCGCACGTATGATGTCAACCCGCCTGTCTGAGCACAGGTCAGCCATACGCACGGGCAAAACACAAGCTCCACTAGTCAAACATTTCCTTGAGGCGAAACATAATCCTAATGACATACGTTGGTTCATTTTAGAAAAAATAAGAAAATCATCAGGCGCCCAAAGCATACAGGTACGCAAATGTCGAGAAGTGTACTGGATTTTTTACCTTGGACACCTATACTAAAGGGATGAACAATGAGATACCGTGGGACCAAGTCCTCAAATATAACTATGGCTAAATTATACATTCAAAGATTTCCTGTATCACCCATTCCTAACACTTTGTGCCATCCTACAATGACCAACTATGCATACGTTGATTGCCTGTGTCAACCAATTCTGACACACTGTGTTACCCAACACTGACAAATATTCCAACAATACCCGATTTATGTGGGTTCAGTCTTGTCTATATATTTCCCTTTCCAATATGTCTGCCCTTTTTCAGCATTGCCGAGTTATGCTGTTTTGTAGAGTCCGTCTTTCATCTCTTTGACAGAAACGTCAGACATTACTATCCGGTTCGCGCATTGGCTCTACTATATGAACACCACCCTTAAAACACGCCCATTTCCACCCGGCCATGCTTACTCCTGGTCTTATCCACTGAGACGCCGGCAGACCCCCTTATCGGAAGGCAAGCTGCAACTTCCTAATAGGTATTTGTCCGTTTCCAAACCCCGTCTGCATATTTCCGCACTACCTTGTGCACAGCCGCTTTTAATATAGTTTCATTAATGCCTCCGTTATTATAGTTTTTGGCCCTTAGATTCCCCGCGCATTACTGCTCTGATGGCGGCACCCGTCCGGTAGTTGTCAGCGCCCACAAAAACAGCCATAGACCCTACAATTGGAAGGCCAGCTGCAACATTATAACAGGTATCTATCAGTACATTCATCCCTCAGACACAGTCTTTTTTACAGCGTGCATAACCACTTCCAAAATAAGCTTTATTAATGCTTCCGTCATTTTCGTCTTTTTGGCTCGCAGATTCTCTCGGTACCTTTACCCAGATGACGGTGGCCGTTAATTAGTTTCCAGCACTACAATTTTCGGAGGACTACCTTGACAGGTACTTCTCCGTTCCACCTAGTTTCACAATTCAGGTAGTGACTGGATCTTAGTGTATTATCAGTATCCTTACCATATGCCTATGTTTTATCCGGCAGCTACCAACCATGGTAGGATCCTCACAGGCATCATAATACTCCACTACTGGAAGGCAGGCGGGACCCTCACCACAGGTACTTATCCACGTTAGGGTCCCGAAATCACACCCATCTCACCCCCATATAAAAATGGTTATGACCCGGTCTCTCTAACATCTTCAATTTGGCCCCCAGGCTCCCTTCCATCGATGAGAGTACCCGACTTGCAATATTTATCATCTCAACCTTTGCAGGACCAACCCCAATTATCTAAGGATTACCTACCCGGATCACTCGTCTGCTCAATATCCATACCTTTACATACTCTGGCATATTAAGACAGGTAAACGCTCAGTTTTATCTAGTCCCTCTCCAATACTAAGGGTGCCCGTATGTTTATAATCTGATATACCTACATCCTCAATACCTATCTCTTTATCTGTCACCCCCCACCAGAATCTCAAGAACATCACCCCATCTTCTGGACCACTTTTGATCTCTGTCTTCGTGAGAAACTGTACTATCCACATCCAGGTACAATGCTGCATTCTAAGTAAACCACCCCTTCTCTCCCAAAACAAAACCCCGGTCCACGCCTCCCTCCCTTTCTCTTTTTTTCTTCTTTTCTCTTTTCTTCCCCCGCCCTAAACCCTTAACCCCTTCCCCTTTTTCCCTTTTTCTCTTCCCCCCCCTCCCCCACCACGAAACGTAGTGCAACACATAACAACATGTAGTTATTTAAGTATATAGCAATTCAGGTCTTTATTAAAACATCATGTATATAGCCACAAATGTATATTTATGCATAAATTGGTCAGAATAGGCAATATATTGTATATAATTGTAAATAGCAGGACAGGCATGAATTTTTAGTAGACATTGTTGTCTCTCTCTTTTTTTGTGTGTATTTTTTATTACTGTATAAATGCACTGTATGTTTTTCTTCTCTTTTTTTTATATGTAAATATTTAGGACAATTTACTGACACTGACATGCTCTCCTATCTCTTTGTGTGCATAGGTTCATTCGGCTATTTACATGGCTTCCTGATGAAGGCCCTCAGCCGAAACGCGCGTAGTTGTTACATCTAGCCATGTTTTTAAACTGCAATGATTAGTGCGTTTCAACAGCCTCCATACAGTTCCCCAATAATGAATTTTCTTAAAATGTATTGAACTGTGACATGA
Organism: Lissotriton vulgaris; assembly: GCF_964263255.1. Classification (NCBI taxonomy): domain Eukaryota; kingdom Metazoa; phylum Chordata; class Amphibia; order Caudata; family Salamandridae; genus Lissotriton; species Lissotriton vulgaris. The sequence goes on along the minus strand of NC_141687.1, from coordinate 1,871,699,958 downwards.
ACAAAAATGTATATGACTCTGTATAGGTAGATTGACCATCACATGTACAGTGGAGGCACACATACACGGAGAAAAACACAAAACAAAACAAAAATGTTTGCATTTTAATGACAAAGATACTTCTTGAATAAAATTTATATATATTTTTGTACCATGCACGGTGTTCATCTTAGTTATTGCTGTCTGATGTCAGGTCTTGTCCATTAGTTAAAACTGTTCCTAATTATCCTGTTTTTCCAACCACTGTATACATCCCGAATTAGGAATTCTAGTTGGGGATACCCCTTCCTTTTTTGCATATAATCAGGACTTGCTAATGTTACAACATGGTCAGTCCCAATTACGTTCTATTGTACAACTAGGCTGGACGTTGCAAAACCTGCGTTCAGGCTATGTGCCTTGGCATTTAATCAACACAATGTCATTGTTCTCTATCTTTAACCTTACTGATAAACAAATCAGTTTGGCACAGAAAGGAGCAGCCTATACGATTCTGAGCATTGAAAAACTTGAGAAATTACCATTGACAATGTCAGAAAGACCTGTCATTGAATGGATAATACACTGGGTTATCACAATTCCGATAACAACTTTCCAATTTAAAAAATGCCAAGAGTATATACCAGCAGGCCAGTATGAAAGGTTGGGTAAAGGGTACATTAAGTCATCATGGAAATTACCTTATACACACACATGTTGTAGTGACAAAAACCAGAATGTATTTCTTAGTGGTAATAATTGTAAACAATCACTAAGCAGTATACTTCTGTGCCAAGGTATTAATTTACATGGGGCCTGTGAGGGGACTTCCAAAAACCTTTCATGCCACCAGCACGCTACACCTGCAACACAGATAGAGCCATTCTTTAGACAACTTTCTAACGGGAGTTACGTTCTAATAATGGACCACAGCTGTTTTGGCATTGTGCCAGGGAAAGCATATCTCGTAAGCGTTAGTTCCATGGTCACTTGCTGTATGCAAGCATTGTATCCAAACGGCCCTGGAGACTCAGAGGCGACGATTTGGCCTCCGTTGAATATCTCTTCTATACGAATTGATACTTTAAGCTGAATGAAGTCTGTGCTTTTACAGACAACAATGCCCATCACGTCATCAAAAGAAACGTATGATCTTCAAGTTGCAAGGACAACGGCAGAGATACATACACTTTTATCAACTAATTGCCCCGTGCATTTCGTAGAAATGCTAAGCCAAATCCTAAATATGTCAGATGCCAGTGGTATCTCAAATGTATTTAAGACTATTTTTTCGGGACTGTTAACACCCTTCGAAGCAGTCCTGGGCATCTTTCCCAATTTTGTCCATTCGGTTTTTGGTGGCCTACCACTACTTTTGGGACTCGTAGCAGGAATCTTATTTTTGACTCTTCTGCTCCGATATGGCAAACCAAAATGCAGACATGACTCCGGCAACGATGGAAGAAACGATCCTAGCAATACGCTACCGGGACTGCATAACTAAAGTCCTTGGATTAGAGATCTGAATATGACCTGGTTTCTTTCATTCAGACCTATATGGCAGAACTGCATCTTACCTGTGCTTCCATGTATGCTATGCAGAGAAGAATGCGTGTTAGACACCTGTCTTACACTACAATCAGCAGTGCCAATGGATGTTGATACTTTGCTAAGTCCAGTAACGGCTCATGAATCGTGTTGTCCCCAGCGGTTACCAATCCTGATGACGGCATTCGTTGAGACTTCTGCACTACGATTAGGTGGTGGCAGTGAAGCAAGAAATGATAGCAACATCACCCAGGTACGACCTTCTGTGAGCATTGCTGATACTGAAATCGATGACAGCAATCATTCTCACGACTGCCCGATAACAGCCTTTTCAACCATGGTCGAACTTTCACCTGAAGGTGTAGACTGTTTTTTTGCACATCTTTCTGAAGTCATGTTCTCCCCTGAACCAAAAGAATAACTTTTAAGCCAACCGGCACACAGCGTTCCCCTGAACTCTGAATTCGGCCTTCAGCTTTGAATAACAAAAGCTACTGAAAACATTTGGAACTATATTTTCCCCTGAAAAGAAATAATTTTTTTCCAAAATTTCAAAATATTTACCTTTTTTTGGCACACGTACTCTGCTTACAGTAGAATTATTCATAAAGAACAGAGCTTCTATTTTTAGCAAATCTAGAGACAATATATTACCGCAGCCTCTAGCACTCTCACAAGCAATTTCATTTATATGTGATGAAATAGTCTCGACCTTTTTTTCTGTAATTAAGAGACATTTCATGTGTAATTTTTGCAAATCGTTCAGTTAAAGATATATGCAATTTTTTGGGATGATTACACTGCGGAAAAACGTACAGTACCTATAACGTTCCGTGTATTTCGCATACACCATTTCGAATACAAAATGTATTTTGGGGTGGGTTGGAATACACATGCATCTTTATTGCTTAATTTTTAGTAATTGATGGACATAAAACCGTGGAGTGGGTGATGTGTTTTATCTAGGAACCCGATTCAATATTGTGACTTTATGCCCCTCTACGGCTATAATCAATAATATCCCTATAATGGCATAATAATCAGATCCATATTTCAGTAAATCGCCCTTGCAGTCCAAGGCTCGGCAATAGCTACTTCCTTGGATTCCTAGAGAGCACACCGAGTTCTTTCGACACACCAAACCTCCAGCAACCTGGGAAAGCCCCGCTTGCTTCTTTTTGATTTGTAATAGAACTCCTGCGAGCACTGTAAGAACAGCCAGTTCTTAGTGACATCTTTATTGACGTCTTATGTCCAAACCTTACGTCGAACTCGGCACCTTTCAGGTATAAATATACCAACGTTGCCTTAAGCAAACACACAGTGGTGATTCTGGAGCAGAGCAGCTAATCTACTTTCCGAGAGCCCAGCAGAAGCGAGAAGCCCACGGACGCTGCCCCTCCTCTTTGACGCACTGAGAAAGACGCTGTCTTTTCTCCTGCCGAGAAAATCCAGCTCTGGCGTTTCCAGCCTACCCTTGCGGGTGACTGGGATATCGGGTCCTGAAAGGGAGATACCAGACCTCCTACATTCTATTCCCAAGGTACAGTGCTGACTAAACCCTTAGAGAGAATTCTTGAACAGATCCTTGGCAACAAACCTACTTGACTTAAACTGCTACTTACTTACTCCTTCCCACGTATTAGGCTTAGGTCAGGTACACCGGGGTAGGCGTATTTTAGAAGCACCAGTTGAGCACGTTAGCCTATGTATATATGTATATATGTTTTATCCATTTTAAAGTGTCTTATGGCTAAGAAACCATATCAATGCTTTTACAGTATTATTTCATAATACTCCTTTTACTGTACGTACTTTTACTTCACAATAAGTATTGCAATTGTGGCAATTCATTTCTCTTGCATGAGAAGGAAGACTGCTCAATAAATAATACCTTTTATTGAAAACGCCCGTCTCTCTATTCTCTGCACCCTGGCGAAATTAAATATGCACAACTGACTGAGTGAAATAGCTGTCTGTTGTTTCACACGACTCTAGAGATTGACTCTTATTCTGAGGGAGCAAAGTTGTCATGTTTATGCGGTTGTCGGAAGCTGAATCCCTTCTTGTCTGAGCCAGGGAAGCTGATCACTTCCTATTCAGTCAAGAAAGTTTCCAGTGACCTCTGAGCTAGCTGGCGCAAACCTGAAATTAAGTCTAACATAGTCAGTAGAGACCTAGAAGACCTCAGTCCTACGTCTAAACTGCTGTTTATGTTATTCCAATGTGCAGGGCCTATAGGAAAAATAGGGACTACACTACACTTTTTTGACCTACTACACGCTTTTCATATACAGGATATGCACCTAAATTGGGAGCATACAGTCTTCTTAACCGATTATACTCTCTTACACAATTTGCATCTGCACTAATCTTTCTCTCATCAAACTCAATCAAATGCAATCCAGATACATTTCTGACTCGGGACAAAGCAACATATGCCATACCCTCTTTAAATACGGTACTCCAATGTTTACCAAAGCACTGTCTACACTTAAACCTTGAGATCTATGAATAGTCACCGCATATGCCAAAGAAAGAGGAAACTGTTTTCTACGAACATGCAAATCTTTAACAAGCAAAAAACAAACTGAACAACGACCAATTTGTTTTACTTCTTCAATTTGATCAAATTTGATTTAAAAAAATTCAATTCCATCTCTTTTTTGATAATTAACAAAATCAACAACTTTACCCATTGCTCAATTTACTAAACTTTTTTCCACATCCAAATGATGCCGTAAAATTACCCGACAGTTTACACATAGATATAAATTCTTTTCTTCAAAACCAGCAGTTTTAGATATAGATTTGTCTAAAGAATCCAATTTTGTTTTTAATTTTTCCTTCAAAATAATAGTGAATCCTCCATGCTCTATTTTATCAATGGCTTCCATTTTTATTATTTGTTCATTTTCTAGCTTTAAACGTTCTTCATTGAATGTAGAACACTCTCGCGGTGTTGGCATTAGGCAGATTATAGATTTCTTTTCTGCAATTTTTTTGTATATTTTTTTTCGGAACTTTATTTTTATTTGGAATCAAGTTTGTAAGTAGCCGACTTTGCAAAGCTTTTTTGCCATGTTCTATCAATACTCCAATTCTTGGAGTTCTTTGTATTCAAAATATGACCAAATGTTAACGTTTCCAACACTTCCCAAAGACTTTCTGGTGTCTTCATGCACAAGCGTTTTAAATACAGGTTGAACTTTTTACAGGAGTAAGTTGCAGTAGATCACCAAAAACAATCACATGTTTTCCTCCAAATAAGACATCGTATTCTGTTTTTAGAATTTGCTGCATTCTTAAATGCACAAAGGCAAGCATTAATTTTGAGACCATGCTCAACTCATCAATAAACCAGAAGTTTCATTTTCTTTAACACTCTTGAAACTTCATAACAAGCTTCTCCAGATAGCTTATGATATTCCAATTTCATGCTCTACAGGTAGCATTAGTAAACAATGTAATATAATTTCTTTAATGTTGTGTGCTGCCAATCCAGTGGGAGCAGTTACAATACAAGACAAATGTGAGCCAGTTGTTTTCTGTAGGTAACTGGTCAAAACTTTAATTAAGAAACTTTTTCCTGTACCAGCTTGACCACTGACATACATTCGGAGAGGTTGAAATGATGTGCATTCTTTCTTTTCATGAAGAAAGCCACGGTCGATCTGTTGTCTCACTTGCTGATATATTTCTTTCTGTTCAATGTTTAGTTGTTCTTCCAAGTTTCCTACGTCTTTCTTTTCATGAAGAAAGCCACGGTCGATCTGTTGTCTCACTTGCTGATATATTTCTTTCTGTTCAATGTTTAGTTGTTCTTCCAAGTTTCCTACGTCAATAATATCTTCTTGAGCTTGATGCATTGCTGTTTCCACTTCACTCATGGTGATTGCTGCTTCATTTTCAAGAATTGGTTGTCCTAGTGGATCTTGACTCAGTGAAGGAGAAGTTTGACTGTCTTGAGAACTGTCTCTAGCAATCTCAGCTGCAATAATAGCTTCTTGATCAATTTCTTCATTCAACATTTTGAGATAATTTGCAAAAACTGTGCATTCAATGCTATCTTTACATGTATTGAAAGAATCTTTATAGCACTGAAAATCTCCAAGTAATTCCAATTCCGTACGCCAATGCTTGAAGAGTTGTAAAAGTGCTAAATAGTAAAATTCTCTTCTATCAGGAGTATCACAACTCAGTTTTCTATGATTAAACAGATTTCCTTTATTTTGTTTCACCAAACATTCTGAACCAATCACTGCATGTTTTCCTTCATTTATGTTTTATGTAGCATTTCACTTAAAACTGTAATATTGCAGCACTTCATAGAGACATATGTTTTCAATATGATGACTTCTATTTGGATAGTATGTATCCAACATGTTTGTTTTGACAATATCTGTGCTTTTTGGTTCATTTACTGATAAATATTCGATTTCTTGTATAGATTTAAGTACTCGATTTAGCAAACAGCAAGACCTAGACTCTAAATATAAACTTGCAGACGACAACCGATCCGAACATTCGTACGCTCCAATCTCTCGATGGGATAACATCTTCAAACTAAGACTATACAATTTCTTACTAAGACTCTTCTCGTGGGAAATTTCTTCCTACATTTCTTTCAACTCCGTCTTTTCTGATTTTGTTAAGTATGATGTTACATACCGAGCAACAGCAATGAAATTATCTGCAACATACTGGATATCCAAATTAGCATTTCACATTAAGAGAATAACTGGATTATAATCATTGATGTGCTTTGATTCTTCACTTCTTCTCAAATTGTACGTAATTTTGGGAGATTTTCTAGTGATGGTATGTCTCACTGCTGACATGAAACTGTTTACTCTTCCTTTGGATATTACTAGAAGTGGAAATCCAAAATGACATTTGGTATAAAACTATTCCTTCGACTTGTATTTTCGGCAACAGTATTTGCCACACCGATGACTTTGGAATCGTAACACTTGTTGGCTTAAGATGTTTTCTTCCGTTCTTTTTGGTATAGCACATGTAACATAATCTTCGATAAAAGATTAAACAGTGTCATTCGAATCATTTCCAAATGTGCCTGCATCCTTGATCCATAACAGCATATGTATATGAGGAGCACCTCTAGCTTGATACTCCTTTCTCCAAAAGAAATCAATAACTTCTCCAAGAGGAGGATTTTTTCTTTTTATTGCAGATAAAAGACATCATAGCTTTAAATCTTTGATTGAAATATTTGCGTACATTTACAGGATCCAAAAAACACAATTCTCCAGGTGTCTTGTATTCAATATTTTTAATATTTGAATTTGCTTCTCGAAGAAATTCAAGTAAGTTTCCTGAAAAGCCTTTCCTGATATCTTTGTCAAGTTCTTCAACCATTCACTCTCCCTTGTTATTGTTCCACTGGCTTTCAAAGAAGCAGTGATAGTTCCACTTCAGAAAAAGCAAGGTATAGACCCGAACAAATTAGAGAATTATAGACCTATTTCTATCCTACCTTTTCCAGCATAAATATTGGAAACTCACGTGGCTAATTGCCTTAGCTCCTTTCTGGAAAGGACAACATTTTTGGATAACCATCAGGCTGGTTTCCGGCCAGCCCACTCTACTGAAGCAGTGATCCTTTCAGTATTGGACGATCTTAAAGGCCAGGCAGACATAGGGCACACCTCTGCCCTAATCCTCCTTGACCTGTCTGCGGCGTTTGATACCGTGAATCATAACATTCTGATGGAGCGTATCGCCGCAGCAGGTCTTGGGGTTACTGCCCTTACGTGGTTCAGCTCTTTTTTAGAAGCCTGCAAACAGTCTGTATGGTTATCCCCCTTTAAGTCCACAATTGTCGACTTAAACTGTGGTGTCCTCCAGGGTTCCTCTCTTTCACCTATTGTGTTCAATATCTATATCCGCCCCTTGATCTCAGGTCTATGTCAGATGGGTGTTAAAATCTTTAACTATGCAGATGACATGCAGCTTATTTTCATCCTTGACAACTTGGTGGACTGTAAGAACTTCGTAAAAAAATCTATGGTGTATGTCAAAACTTGGATGAATGAAAATCATCTAAAGCTAAACTCAGAAAAAACTGAGATCATTGTTCCCCACAGTAAACCTGAATATTGGACTCAATCCTATTGGCCCCCTGAGCTAGGTGAGGCACCCACTCCTAAATTTACTATAAAAAGCCTTGGTCTGCATATCGATGCCGACCTTTCTATGTGCACTCAAATTAGCTCAGTGACTTCGGCGTGCTTTGCCCAATTGCGCAAATTGCGCAAAATTAGACGTTTCTTCAGCAAGGAAGCTATAACTCAAATTGCCATCACTCTTATCCTTTCTAAAATCGATTATGGAAACGTCCTATACATTGGACTTCCGCAATACCAGAAACATCGCTTACAGATGATTCAGAACCAAGTGGCCAGAATCATCTTCCTTAACCCCTTCGATGCTCATGACGAGCTCAGCTCATCATGAGGTACACCTCTCGTACGCTCATGACGAGCTGAGCTCGTCATGATTGCATTGTTTTCTGAGTTCTTCAGCAACAGCAGGGGAATTGCTGCAGCAATGATGGTGTTAAGGATAGGCGTTGCCACATCACCCCTTTGCTTAGAGATTTTCATTGGCTTCCAGTCGAACAACGAGCCTTGTTTAAGGCAGGCTGCACTCTCTTTGAAGCCACCCAAAACATTGGTCCTAGCTTCGTTGTATCTTTGATCAATAAATATCTACCTAAGCGCACTCTTAGATCCTCACACCAGAACCTCTTGACGGTACCTAGAATCCGCCGCAAACGTCTTGGTGGGACCAGGTTCTCTTTCCTGGGTCCCAAGATCTGGAACTCTTTTCCTGCTCCTCTCAGGTGTGAAGAAAACTACCTGCGGTCAGGAAGCTGTTAAAGACTTGGCTCTTCACCATGGCCTACAACTAGCTGTCTCTGGCATAACACTGCATTCTCCACTCACCTCTTATCGCCAAGGAACCGGTCGGTGTATGTTGCGCTCTACATATCCCCATTTAACAAAACATTTAACATAACATAAATCATCCAAAGCACATTCAGCACAGCTAGGTGTTCCTAAGTTCCTTAGCATGCATTTAAGTTCTCCATGACGACGATACCAATAATCATTAGTACCACGCTGACATGCCATAAAATTAATCAGTTGAGATTCTAAATGATCGTCTCTCTGAGTTACTTTATCCATAAATTCCTTTGCAGAAATATTTTGAAGATGTACTCCTGTTTTTAATATGTGGTTGACTGCATATGAATGTCCAGACAAGTCACTCCCAAACAAAAGATGAAATATATATGAGATACATTGTTGAAATCTTGGATCTTCTGTAATACAATCTTTTTGTCCGATACTCTGATGCAGGAATCTGCACTGATTGTTCATCATATCGACCACCGTTTCCTGTTGGAAACAGCTGTGGAAAACAACGAGCTTCCAAACTTTTTTCCCATACACTCATGGGAGTCCCCTTCTCTTTCTTCATTTGGAATAATTCAATAGTATTCCCCATCACTTCTTTCGAATGAAGTGGATGTACACTGTAATGTTCATACATTTCTTCACTTTTGGACATGTCCACTTTTTCAATTTGACCACTTGACGTTTCACTATCATCTTCTAAAAGTATTTCTTCTTCTTCCACATACACATTTTTGCAGTAATCATTGTTTTTTATCAAATATAATGTTGCCTTTTGCACTTTCCAGACATCCACTAATTCCTGCCAGATTTTCTTACTTTCCGATTCCGGTCGGAAGGGCCCCGAACCATGTTCGGAGCCCTCCCGACCGAATGGGAACGTGTCGGGCGGGTTCCTTCACAACCGAGCCATTACGATAAGCTCAGTCGGAATGGAATCCGACTCGGATTTCCGGATGGCTTATGACGGGCTCAGAGAGCCTGTCTGCCATCCGGAAATCCTTCAGTACTCCCCTGGTTGCCTCTTTACAACTGAGGGAGGACGATGGCAGTTTTTCACTGCCTTATAGTGCCAGTGTTTCCGGCACGAAAAGGCAGTCGGAAACTGTCTCTGGGAGCCCCCAGCAGGGCCCCCATGGGTGCAAGGCTGCTGAAAGGTGGCCTGGGGGCACCCATGGTGCCTCTCTGTGGATCCCTGCACCCGGAGGCAGGCACCTTGGGGTGCAGGCCACAGGGTGCAGGGATGCAGCACACTCCTGATTTTCTCAATGCAGGCATGCATTCCGCTCGGAAAGCATGCCTGCATTGTGTTGTATGCGAGTGCGACCGAACCCTGTTCGGTCGCATCATATTAGGGCCGTAACCGACGACAGCAGGTGTAGCGATTCTGGGTAGGAAAGCTTCCCCAGATAGGTATACATGTGTGTATGAACATCATTGTTTGACATCTAGGAACCACCGCACTACAACTCCCAGAATGCCCTGGGTTCTGGCGGTTAGGAAAAGGCAAACGGCTCCCTGTAAATCGGATATAAGCACCTCCCATTGAAGAGGAAGGTGCTTATAAATCGTTCCTGATTCGGGCCCCGACAAAGCCTTACTCTCCGTCTTCGTGAACTTCTCCTGAAATTGAGCGGAAGCTTTCCTTCCCACTTTTGGATCCAAGGTTTCTTTCCACTCGAACCTTCTCCTTCCTCTACGTCTGTAACCAACGAAGCGGACGTCCTCTGATTTGCCGCTTGTTGGTTCTCGGACCCTGCCCCGCTGAGCGGACGCTTTCCTTCCCGCTTTTGGACCCGAGGCTTCATTCTCCGTTTCGTGACACCGGCTCCAGACAGAGAAGCCAGAAAACAGAACCGCTGTGCAAACGCTTTCCTTCCCACTTCCAAGGTAGGATTGTTCCTTGTTTATTTTCTTCTGGGAGATAGCGCGGCTGCGCTATTGATACCTATGACACGCGTTTCAGACATTATTTCATTTCCAAGGTACTCTCGTTTTCACCCTCACTAGGTTGCTAGAAGATTCCATAAACTATTACGCAACCCCTGTAAAGACACTATTTACAGGCCTCACGGAGGAAGTTTGCTCCAAAATAGTGGAAGCACCAACTACTTTTCTGTGATAACAGGAACCTATTTCCTAGCTGTGACGTTAACAGCGGTGAACAGTTACTTGGAGATAATTGGTACCGCCCATGAACAGATAAGGGCAGTATAAAGACAATCATTGCTGGGCATAGAGTAAGTGCGCATAGTGACCGGTTCCTAGAGAAGTGTGTATGTGTACTGTTCTGTTGTCCCTGTATACCAATTCTCCTTTATGTCTTTATAGTAACTTCTGCATCAAGAAGATTCCACGCCTTAGACCAGACCTAGGACTTGTGCCATAACGGCAGTGTTCTTTCTTATTTTGTTCCCTTCCCTTTTCCCCAGGGTGCAGCCTGCCTTAGTTGTGTTTCTCACACCGGGGAGGTCTGCATTTACGGGAACTGGGAGGCTCCTCTTCAAGCTGTGGTCTCTGCTGGCTATTACATGAGAGGTTAGTGGCCTATGTGTTTCTATTTTGGGCTACTAACATTCTGGCAAGACTTGACAGCAGGTCGGTCGGTTACGGCTCCTTACCGATGTCGTCCAACATTGGAATAGGCCCCTAAGTAGGAACACCATTAACTAGACCAACTAGTGGTTCACTTTCTACATTCTCTTTACCAATAGTTTCAATATTTGTCTTTAAATCTAGAGGTAAATATACAACTCTTCTTTTAATCCTTTCTGTAAATCTGTAGAAGGTAATTTACCTGTTTTAGGCTCCATACGAACAATAGCCGGAAATGGGTGAACACATTGAATCAGAATAGACTCATACGTGTTTAAATCTATCAGTTCTGTAGGAATAGTTACCAACTCTAGATTATTATGGACAGTTCTAGCAGGAATTTTTATTATCGTCTAATTTGTTATAACAATATTTACAAATACGCTGATCAGTACCCAAATCAAAGCAATCCTCTACCAACAAATGAGTTGCAAATTACTTCCACTCATCATTATTTTCTCTTTCACTTTTTAAACATAAATCAATAGTCCTAGTCTGATTTCTATAGTGAGCTCGTCAGCAACAAATACAGGAATAATTTGGCCTTTCACATGAAATTACCTTAAACTTTATCATTTTTTCTTCAAACTTCTCTGCAGTACTATTTTCCACATTTTCTTCATCATCTACTTCTATTAATGTCTCACTTTCTCCACTCTCTTTTTCAGGACCAAATTAACAAAACTCTATTTCATCACAAACCTTTTTTACATTTGATACTGACCCACGCAACGGCCACTGTTTAACTCATTTAAAATTATTTCTGGACTTTTTGCATAATACAATCTTCTGACTAACTTCCCCATTTGAGAATGATGTACTGCTAACATTCTAAAATGATGAAAAACACTTTGACATACTTTTCTAGAAAGACAAGCCAGAGAATGACCTTGCAAACCAGTATTTTTTCTCACTCTGCAAGGATCTAGTCCTTGCAACATCTTAAACTTTTGTTTAACGCGTTATTTTTTACTATACTCTCGTAAGAAATTGCGTAAAATATCAATAGATTCCTGTTGTATACTACAAATACTACTACAATCCCAAGTATACACTGGGGCTTTAGGATGGCTCCCTAGAACTTCATCAGCTATCACTTTTTCTACATTTCTGGGAACCATCTTCTCTTTCTCAATTGGACAACCATTTCTAACCTCATAAGCTCGACTACTGGTATCAACTGCAAGCAATAATGTATTGGTTTGAAAATAACTCTCTTAATTAAAAAAAGGCTCTGAACTTGAACTGTGTTTCCATTCACCCAAAAAATATCACAAAAGTTACTTCTGTTAATTACTCTCTTCTTCTTACTTTTGGCCTTCAGAAAATGTATTGGCTTATCTAGTGATCGAATTCTGTTTAAAACTAAAATTAATACTTTCCTTTTTAATTCGAAAGCCTTCTCAACAATAGTTTCAATCTGTTTCTTCTTTTTATAACATGCTGATCTTCTTTTATATTTCTTCACATCTTTCAACAATTTTAAGACAACTGTATTGTAAAACATTCTCTTTCTAATTTCTTTATACTGACTCTTCCTCCTTTGACATACAATAGAACGTGATTTTCCATTATTTATGCTTTTTTTCTTATTCTTTTTTGTTGCTGAGGCATTCTTTCTACTTTCCACAATGTGCACACTGTTTCTAGCCTTTGAAACTTTTAAAATAAATTCTTTTGTTCTCTTACCGCAAGACTTTTCCTTTTTTCCCACATGTTGTAGTTCATCTAATTCTTGCTGTGTGTTTTCTTCAAATAATAGTCCCTTTTTTGTTGTTTACTCTTTTGTGTTATTCTAGTCATGATAAGTTTTTTTAATGATGATGAACAATACCTGTTAAAAAAATATATATGACATTATTAAAATAAATGTATACAATATACTATTGTATTACTGAACAAGCACGTTGTATATAAAAATCATTTAAAGGCTTTTTTTTAAAATCACAATCCATTTACTGCAAGACACAGATACTAACTGGATAATTGTAGAACTGAGTAAGTAGTGTTTATGTGTTTAGAGGACTGCATCAATAGTGGACAGATGATTGTAATACTGGATGTACCGTATTTTCCGGCGTATAAGACGACCCGGCGTATAAGACGACCCCCCACTTTGCTTGATCAAATTTAGGTTTTGTGCTATACTCGCCGTATAAGACTACCCCAAGAATACCCCCACTTCCAGCACAGTCCAACGCTCTACTTGTACCATGTACGCTTTTATAACCTGCACACTTATCACTTTTTTCTCTTGTAATGTACCGATTGCTACCTCATGTATTTTGTTATACCGGTAACCTGCACACTTATCACTTTTTTCTCTTGTAATGTACCGATTGCTACCTCATGTATTTTGTTATACCGGTAACCTGCACACTTATCACTTTTTTCTCTTGTAATGTACCGATTGCTACCTCATGTATTTTGGTTGCTCGCTATTGTCACTTTTGAACCATGTAACTTAGGCGGGAAATGTTTCTTCCACCTTGCTTGTATGCTGGGAATATTGCAAGCCTACCGTAATCTCTCCACCCGCTAGTCCTCCGAGTACGCTCAGCTTACCGCAGTGAAGCAGCTCCAGTGCCCGGCGGCGTTCTCCGACTCCGTGGATGCTATCGCGGATCCTCAGCGTTGTCCACCGATGCAATGCTCCGGCGGGAATCCTCCGGCATTATGGCTGCCAATTTCTGCGGGAGGCCTCGGGGTTACCCACCAGGCAGTAGGGGCGAAGTTGGAGCGAAGTTGCGGCTTGAAAGCCAATTGTGCGTGGGAGCCCCCAGGATGCAATGCTCTTCAACTCTTCACCTCTGTGGCTGGCGGGCGGATTAGAGCCACCCTCCCCCACCTCCGGCTGGATTAGAGCCACCCTCCCCCACCTCCGGCTGGGCCGGAAGCGCGAGAACCTTCAGGAGTAGTCCGCGCTGTTGAAAAAAACCTCGAAAACAAACAGTCTAATTTTGTATCCGGCGTATAAGACGACCCCCAACTTTTCAGAAAATTTTAAGGGGTTAAAAGGTCGTCTTATACGCCGGAAAATACGGTATTGGTACCTGGCTCATTACATGAATAAATGGATACTGACTGGACCATTAGAGTACTGCAACGAAACGGTTAATTTATAAATGCTTGCATTTTCGTGCAGTGATTAGATAAGGACATGGTTCTGTCAGGATGATTGCAGGAGTGGACAGAGAGTGACAGTGTGATTGCTGACCTGCATAGCTACTACTTGCATTTTTGCAAAAGTGAATCAGTAGTCTGCAGGGGGTTAGGGGACCGCATAGGTTGTGCAAATTTGACTGTACCACTGCATCTCTGAATGCCTGAGTCATTGTACAAGTGCATGGACAGTGACTGGATAGTTAGAGTTCTGGTAGTTGACAGCAGGATGAGTTTGAAAGTGCATGTGTTTCAGCACAGTGATTAGATAAATACATGGTTCTGTCAGGATGATTGTAAGAGTGCACAGGGAGTGACAGTGTGATTGGGGCACTGTAATAGTACTACCTAAGTTATTGCAGGAGTGAATCAGTAGTCTGCAGGGGATTAGGAGAAGGCATATGTTGTACACATTTGACTGCAGCACAACATATCTTAATCCCTGAGTCATTGTACAAGTGCATAGACACTGACTGGATAGTTAGAGTGCTGGTAGTTGATAGCAGAATGAGTTTATAAGTGCTTGTGTTACAGCACAGAGATTAGATAAGGACATGCTTCTGTCATGATGATTGCAGGAGTGGACAGAGAGGGACTGTGATTGTTGACTTGCATGGCTACTACCTGCGTTTTGCACATAATAACGTACCTGTACTAGTGTTACTGGCTAGGGCATTCTATAAGTACATAACTAGTAACTGGAATAATTGCAGTGCAGCAAACAGAGTGCAAAGAGAATTTATAAGTACTTATTTTTATTTTTTATTTTTTAATTTTTTTATTTAGAGAGTTTTATAAGGCGCAAACGTGATCCTTGGGTATCAGAGCGCTTCACATTCACATGAGGTAGGTTCGATATACATATACATCTTATCTGGCATGAGGTAGGTTTTATACAAAGTAATATATTAAACATTTCACATGGTATGTGGTAGGTTCAGAAATTATATATGTCTGTATAATTCCTGTAAATGTCTGACTTAAAAGTTTCAATGAAAGTTCTTGGACTACTCTATTGTACTGTACTTGGTGTATTGTGAGTCCAGTACAAATAGTTTCAAGTTGTCCTATTCCGTGCATTCTACATCCGTAAATCTGGATTAGTATTGTATCGACACCGGTTATCCTCAGCATAGCCTGTGACTTTCTCTTCACTTCCATTTGTTGATCTGTTTTGGAAACATCTATGTTCCGGTGGTGGTGATGCCCTGTCCTGCCTATTTGAGGAACTTACTCATTAGGAAGATCTTAGCTTCCCTCTTGAATGTTGCAGTGTTTGGAATTTTCCTAATATTTGAGGGTAGTGAGTTCCAAATTCTGGGGGCGGCTTCGGAGAAAGCTCGTTATACGTTTTCTTCGTTCCGGAACATGGGTGGTCTCAGCAGCAGCTCCTTGGCACTCCTGGCTGGTCTGACTGCTCCAGATAGCTCAATCTTCTGGGCCAGGTATCTTGGTGATTTATAGTGGAGCTCTTTGCGGGTGATACATGCCATCTCCAGTTGGATTCTGGCTTCATGCGTTAGCCAGTTTAACGATTTTAGGTTTGGATAGATATGAGTGAATTTCCTCACTCCGGTGATGAGTCTTGCAGCTGCATTGAGGCATGCTTTTAGTGGAGCTGTGTACATTTTTGGTAGACCTGCTAAGGTTGTGCATCCATATTTAATTCTTGAGATAACTAATGATTGTACTGCCAGTTTGAGGTCCGCCATAGAAATGAATGGTTTCACTCTCCTAATGTAGTTCAGGTGAAAACTGGCACTTTTTGCCATTGATTTGATGTGGGCTTTCATGTCTAGGTTCTTATCTAGCGTGATTCTTAGAGATTTTGCTGAATCCACTAGCGTAGGGGTGCAGTTTAATGCAGTGATCAGTTCGGTCCATTCCTTCACTTCTGTGTAGTTCTTTGGTGGTGAAATGAATAGGAATTCTGGTTTTTGTGCATTTAGTTTCAGATGATTGGTAGTTAACCAGAAAGGTGACAGTTTTAGAGCCTCATTCATTACCTTGATGTGTTCCAGGGATGCGATCTTCATGTAAATCTTTGTGTCATATGCGTATATGTGATAGGATATGTTTGCGTCTCGGAGAATTTCTGTGAGGGGTTCGACATGAAGGTTGAAAAGTGATGGAGAGCGGGTAGATCCTTGAGGGAATCCAATTGAGTTAGGACATGATGGGGATAGTGTCTGGTTGACCAGAAATCTTTGCGTTCTATTCTGAAGGAAGGATTCAAACCATTTCAGCGCATTTCCTGACAGTCCCATCCTGTCATGAAGCCTGGCTAGTAATTTTCCATGATTTACCGTGTCGAACGCAGACGACAGGTCGAGAAGGACTAGTAGACATGTTCGATTGCTATCAAGGCCTGTAACCCATCATCAACAATATGTAGGATCGCTGTTTCCGTGCTGTGGCCTGTTCTGAATCCCGATTGGCAGTCGTCCAGTAGCATGAAATTAGCAATGTGTTGGCTCAGTTGATTTTGCACACATTTCTCAATTAATTTGGCAAGTAATGGAATATTGGTAACTGGGCGAAAGTTATTAGGATCTGCCGGGTCCGCTGTAGGTTTTTTGATGATGGGGATGACTTGGCCTGTTTTTAGGCAATTCGGCAGGATCCCTTGTGATAGTGAGGCATTTATTATTCTAGTCCATATTGGGATGACGATATGGCTGATTTTTTGTAGACATTTAGAGGGGAGTGGGTCATTATAGTGGTTATTAGGTTTAATGTCCGAGAACGTTTTGGCGATGGTACTCTGGTCGTATAGCTTGAAGGTATCCCACTGTGCTTTGTAATTTGCCCTATCAAGATCGATTGTCGAGGTGGTTTTGCTCAGTATTTGTGTTTGGTTGGGCATGTTGTCCACTGCCGTCCAGAGCTCTCTTTCAAGCGTGTCGGCCTTATCAGTGAAGAAAGTTGAGAATTCTTCACAATTCAGTTGAGTTTTAGTAGTTTCTTGGAAAGATTTGGCCAACTTGTTGGATTGCTGCTTTAATATCTCGAATAGTTTCCATAGTCTGTTTTTCGTGTTATCCAGTGTCTCAGTACTAACAGGGCAATACCTGCTCTGCAAGGACACTCCTTATAGCATTAAAGTACTGCATACATCTCTACTGATACTGTACCTTTCTACAACTACTTTTAATAATACACCTAGCCAAATACAAAGCAGAAACATTCACATTTATGTGCTATAAGTCTCACCATAGAACTGAAAAACATAAATGAGTGTCTCTCTACCACAACACTATGTACACCACATACATTTTCAGAACAAACTTCAAATTGAAACCAAACACCAAAAATTATGTCTTATATTTTAACTGTACCTCTTTAGAGAATATAAAAACTAGTCTCATCACTGATACCCTAACTCCACATATACATTTCCAATTTGAAATCAACACATAAATTATGCAATATACTACTAATTTACATATCCACACATTAAAACAATTAGTCATAATCAGCAATCCCTATTCTAAAACACACATAATACAGTAGAGAAGTGTGGCTCAATCGTTAGAGCGGCAGACCCTGATGCAGTAGTCTGGACGGGACCAGGGTTCAATTCCCGCCTCGGCGGGTCTCGGGCTCAATTCCTCGGCTCTGATAATTCTCGCCTTGGTGCCTATTCTAATCATGAGTCCCACTCTGCACCTCTGGGCAATAGCTTGCTTAATCTCTACAACGGCCCCAACAACGCCTGACTTCTTCTTGGGGGTGCCCAGGAGTGGGCTCCTCACAAGGAAAGGCCAGGAAGGGTTCCTCGGCGGAATTCGTACAAGCGCTGAGATGCTTACGCGTAGTCGTGCGCTATACAAGTGCGTAATCATTTCATTTCATTTCATTTCACAATACAAAGTGTATTTTAAATAACATTTTAATACATTACAAAAAACTGCAATAAATATTTTTTCATCACAAAATATATGACAAACTTCAAATTTTATGATTTACATTTTATGTTTAAACACAAAGGCACCACATAGTACAACCCAAAAATTGATAACTCACCTTTCAAATTGATTTGTAGATTATGAAGTATCAGAATCACACACCAGGTTTTCTTACACACACAATAAATATAGTGCACTGCTCTTAGCAAAACTAAAAAATTGCAAAGTTTCCCTCTCATTCTCCACACATATACATGTAAATATCAAATCACATTGCTTCCCAGGTAAATTTCAAATTCTAAAACACATTTATATTGGTTACACATATCAACCCTTGCCAACTGACCTCTAACTGAACCGAAATTGCTTCTGGAATTTTCTGGAGTCGCGCCTGGACTGTGCACCATAAGCGATGGAACCGAGGATCCATACGAGACTTAAAAAGTATATTACAAATAATTTTAGCTTTTTTTTTTAATACCACACCACTTCTAATCTTAGCAGTGACTTGGGAAATCTCACTGCAATAACAAATTTCTTTAATATATATATAAGAAATACACATTTTAATGCCACACATAATTTCCAATCCTACCCCATTCTCTTTACTGTTACTCATAGTAACAGTTCATGGACACTCAACTGAACATACAGGTCACAAGTTCAGTACATAATGTTGCAAATTCAAACAGCAAGTGTGCTTGACTTTCCAAAATATCAGCTTATCCTATCTAATGTACCTTTCAAACATTTTAGGTAACCAATAAGGAACATGCTTTTTAAACACAGAAACATGCACCCTATTTTTCCCTCTATAATATTCTTAAACAGCCAATAATTTCTCTTCTTTTTTTAAAACTGCATCTTATCCACCATTTTAGATACCTCTTACTCTACTAACTGACTACTTCACCTACAGACTTCTTTTCAGTGCATCCAGACTTCCCTTCAATATGCTTACAGTGTGGATTGTGGGACACAGCTATGTTTTCTGGTGCAAAAGGTATGCTGAAAGCAGAGGTATTGACAACGACCTAGTTTCGCAAAATGTAGACATTAAGTGGATTGGACAAAGTGGCACCAATTCATGCCATTGGTTAAAACCTTTTTGCATCTACAACCCCCTGACCACATGATTGTCCACTGTGGTGGCAATGACCTAGGCACATTGACTGGGGTAGGTCTGGAAATGCTAATGAAGGACACCTTTGCAGAATTTATGTTATTTTCCCCCAAACTGCCTCTGTCTACTCTAACAGATGCCAAAGACAGTAATGGAACTGGTCCAATCAATTTTGTCCGGATTGAGAAAGCTAGGTAAAATGTCAATAAAGCTGTTTCTGCTTATCTCAGAGACCATAGTATGGGGTCCATATACAACAACAATCTGCATTTTAATATCGATGGCATCTACAGGAGGAATGGTGTACATTTCACAGATAAAGGAAACAGAGTCTTTCTCAACAACTTTAGACTCTGCATCGGCACTTACATGTAGCTACCAATTTCTCCCAATAAACACAAGGGCTCTTTTTAGATCCACCCAAGATCCAAACATACAACCTAGATTCATAATAAAAAAATCTTACATTTTATTTGCTGGAAGTCATGCACCTAGCGCGGCTAGGAGTCGCGCACCCCTCGCGTTCAGACCAGGGTCTGCGCTGGGAGTCACGCACGCCTTGCGTTCACACCAGGGGGCCTCGCTGGGAGTCGCACACCCCTCGCGTTCACACCAAGGGGTTACGCTGAGCACCACGCTAGGGTCGCGACTCCAAATTTTTGGGGAAAAAAACCGGCTCCTAGCAGTAATTTATATTCGCCCCGGGGACCCCATCCTCGGGGCCTATCCACTTTGCTGGGGACCGTGGAGGGAGCCTCAATGCCCACACAGTCCCGCCGGCTCCCCGAGTCCTACAAGAGCCGGCATTGCTTTTCCACATGGGGAGCTGCTGACATGCAGCTCCCCTTGTGGAAAGCAATTCTGCTTTGCTTTATTAAAGCAAGAGCAGGTTTCCCTGCTCTCGCTTCAATGAATCAGAGCAGTTTGCAATGACAGGGCAGGAGGCACACAGCTCCCGCCCTGTCATTGCAAACAGCAGTGTCCCAGGGTGGGCACCACGGGACACTGCAGGAGCCGGCCCTGGGGAGTGGGGGTCCCCAGGGCCTTCCTCACAACTTTTGCAAAGCCCCGGGGAGTTGGTGGTCCCCGGGGCTCGGGGGTCCAAAATGGACCCCTACATTTTAACTGTTAGCACCCCGGGGAGGTGGTGTTCCCCGGGGCATGTGGCCATCCCGCTTTACATTTTCCAAATCCCCCGGGACCTGGCCCACCAGGGGGGTTAAAATTAATGAAGCGGGGAAGCCCTCGCTTTGTTTTTTTAATTTTTCATCCAGATCCACGCACCCAGCTCATATTCTGCTGTTTATAAAAAAAAAAAAAAAAGGGGCCTGGGTGTCCTTGAGGGACCCCCTAAGCAGATCTAGGGGTTCAGGGTGTTTCAACCCTGCCCCCTTTTCTTACCTTTGTTTCCCTGTTTTCTTCTGACTCGCTTCTACCGAGTCACAAGTTGGCTGCCAACACTTCATGGTTTGGATCGTTGACTAATGCAAAAACCACAGTTGATGGACAGAATGCAGAACAATGTCATACGTTCACCCCAGTACAGAGATCTGGGCCTAAATCCATTGTTTTTTTGCACTCCACACCACCCCAGTTCAGACATGACCATATGCAAATCTGTCTGACCCTGTGCCTCATGGGAACAGTCCAGCCCGAACTGCCAAGCCATGCCTTCCCTGGACCAGAAACAAGCTTCCGAGGACCGGTTTCTGGCATTCCAGCCGTCTTCAGCCCGGCTTGCTTCAATCCAGTGGTGTGGAGAGCATGGGACTCACGTCTGAGCATACCCATCCCACTCGGGGTGACAAATGCAAAAACCACAGTTGATGGACAGAATGCAGAACAATGTCATACATTCACCCCAGTACAGAGATCTGGGCCTAAATCCACCGTTTGTTTGCACTACACACCACCCCAGTTTAGAAATGGCCATATGCAAATCAGTCTGACCCTGTGTCTCATGGGAACAGTCCAGGCCGAACTGCCAAGCCATGCCTTCCCTGGACTGGAAACAAGCTTCCGAGGACCGGTTTCTGGCATTCCAGCCGTCTTCAGCCCAGCTTGCTTAAATCCAGTGGTGTGGAGAGCATGGGACTCACGTCTGAGCATACCCATCCCAATCGGGGTGACAAATGCAAAAATTGCCAATTAGAATAAAGCTAGTGCTTGGGAGGTTGCACAGATTTACTGAGCCTCTAAATATCTAAACTTTTATTTTTTGATTTTCTCAGCAACTACTGAACGGGTTTACACTATTTAAAAGAAAGGTCTCTTTCTGAACCAAGGGCTACGTTTGTGCTAAACTTGGTGTAATTCCGTTCAGCAGTTTCAGCTGTAACCGTGTCTAAAGTTTTCTATGGGAAATACATTTTCCAACCTTTATTTTTTTAATTTCTCAGGAACTACTGAACGGATTTACACCATTTAAAAAAAGGTCTCTTATTGATCCAAGGGCTACCTTTTTGCCAAATTTGGTGTAATTCAGTTCAGCAGTTCGGGCTGTAGCCGTGTCTAAAATTTCCTACGGAAATTAACATGGAGAAAACACATTTTGGAACCCCCCTTTTGTCTCAGCACTCACTTGCCGAATAACACCGAAACTTTCAAGATAGGAGCTGACCGGAGCGCTCCACGAGTTTTGAAAATTTCGTGAAGATTTGTCTACCGACGCCACAGTTTTTGGGAGAAATGCTTTTTGAATAGAAGCAAGGTCCTAACTATACCGACCCCCTACCTACTGGTGACCGCCAGTAGGTAATATATATATATATATATATATCTCTCACCAATTTGAAAAAACACGCAGCACTCCCACAGTCTTTCATGCAGAATAACGATTTATTCCATGTTATTGCAGTGCCATATATCCCCCCTCACCAATGCGTTTCACCCTGCTGGGCTTGATCACGGTATAAAGAATTGTTAGTCCCTTCGCTGTTTCTTGATTATATACTTGATCACCAATTTGCACATTATGATGCATTGTGGGTCAGGTAGTTTACACAAAATATATTAACCCCAAGGTGACGTGATTTAAAAAAAAAATACTTTTTTTCTCTTATTGTCATTTTCAAACAAGAACTTTATCGTTTGTTCTATCATTTTCACAATGCAATAGAGCCATTTCATCGACTTCCTTGTAATGAGATATTCTTTTTTTTGTGTTTTGTTATTTGTGGCTAATCACGGTTCGGTTTTTGTGATGATCATGCTTTCACCTAGTTTTTGTCAATATTAATTTTTCGCATTTTTCACAGTTTGAGTGATAGTCTTAGTGACTCTATCTCCTTTCTTACATTCATCGTTTTTAATGTATTGTACATGTTCCAGGGTAACATGATTAACCTTAGGTGTACTTTGTAGGCTCAGTGCCAGATTGTTGCCTTTGTCTCCGTGGTTCTTAGCCTTATTTTCTGCTTTCTCATTATTTCTTTCTATTGTCCAGACTTGGTTCCGCCGTTCAATGAGTTGTTATGTCACCGATGTTAATGCCAGATGTTAATGCCAGATCTTTCCTGTATATCTTATATTTCATAATTGATTTATGTGGTAGTTTTCAGAGGTGAACGTACATTTCTTCATCCCCATTCAATCCTGAAGGAAATTTGGTCCTGAATCGGATGATTAGCTTTGATTCCAATCTCCTTAGTTTCAATCTTCGATCTCCTCCCCTTTCATTGATCGGGTCCCTAAGTAGGTCTGGCGTTAACCATGACCTTTTGTGTTTATTAAAATTCTGTCTCTCGGTCTCTCTCTTTCTGTCTATCGGCTAGCTTGACTGTGATTGACAGCATTCTGTTCATTCACTAGAAGTACATCGGCACACAGGTGTTTTGTTCAGTGCCAGGAACTACTGAGGCAATGTGTGCTTTTTGAGACTAAAACAATTTTTGCTTTTGTCAGTGTTTGTTATAATGGTGAGGGCCCAGCAGCCCCCACACCAATAAGGTTTTACAAAAACCATGCCAAAACAAGTCACATATTGACAAAACCAAAAGGCTAACAATTTCAGATCTACTGGCTTTACCAATGCTTGTTTATTTTTATGTTCCCCATAATCTTATTAAAACTAGTTACACTGATGTTCCATTATGAATATTTTGGGGAAACACTAGCATACATCAACACATTTTACTAAATGATGCTGCAAAGAAGTGTTACCTAAAATTTGACAGTAGTTTAGCAAAATGTTTTTGAATTATTTTGTGAACATTTTATTTTGAAAGCAAAGAATCATCAAACTTGCTTTCAAGCTTCTGCAAATATTTGCATCTAATTAGAGACCATTTCTATGAGCACTATACATAGCCTCATATTGCTAGACATTGAAAAAGTGTGTGCACATTTTTATACTGGAACCAATGTCAGTAGTGCAGTCTGAGTTTACAACATTTACTTAGAGCGCTCACCCTAATAATAAAGGCTTTGCATTATTGAACCATAGATACAAGTTTGAAAAGCAACAACACATGGACACAAATATTACCTTAACTGCAAGCAACACCTTTCCCTGAGCTATAATGTGGTACTGTAAACTGGCAGCCAAAGGGTTTGTGCTGTAGGGGGTTGGGCCTACTTGTCCCAAGGACAAAAAACACATAATAACTTGTTGCCCTTGACCCCAAACAATATGTCCAGGGCGTCGAGCTATAAGATGTAGTGCAGTTCCTATATTCCCAATAGGCTCTGCGCATTGAAATAACATAAACAGCAGTGTAGACGCAGGACTGAGGTCATATAGGACTCTACTGACTATGTTAGACTTAATTAGTTTTGCCAGCTAGCTCAGAGGTCACTAGAAACTTTCTCGAATGTTCAGGAAAGGGTTAACCGTCCTGATTTAGACAAGAAGGGATCAGTTTTTGACAACCGCATAAACATGACAACTTTGCTCCCTCAGAATAAAGAGTATATCTCTAGAGTTGTGTGAAAACAATAGACAACTATTTCTCTCAGTCAATCGTGCATGCTTAATTTCACCAGAGTGCAGAGAAATAGAGAGACGGGTGTTTTCAATAAAAGGTGTTATTTTATTGAGCAGTCTTCTTTCTCATGCAAGAGAAATTAATTGCCACAATTGCAATACTTATTATAAAGTAAAGTGCGTATAGTAAAAGTAGTATTATGAAATAATACTGTAAAAGCATTGATATGGTTTCTTAGCCATATAATACTTTAAAATGGATAAAATATATACATACATAAAAACATTGACTAACGAACTCAACTGGTGCTTCTAAGATACGCCTACCCCGGTGTTCCTGACCTAAGCCTAATACGTAGGAAGGAGTAAGTAAGTTGCAGTTCTAAGTTAAGTTAAGTTTTTGCCAAGAATCTGAATCAAGAATTCTCTTTAAGGTTTTAATCAGCTCCGTACCTTGGTTATAGAATGAAGGAGGTCTTGTATCTCGTTTCTCAGGAATCGATCTCCCAGCAACCCGCAAGGGTGACTTGGGAACACCGGAGCTGGATTTTCACGGCTCGAGAAAAAGACAGCGTCTCTCTCAGTGCGTCAAAGGGAGGGGCGGTTTCCTTCAGCTCTAGCAACAGCTGGGCTCCCGGGCAAGTAGAATGTTGCTCTGCTCCCACCACCGTGTGTTTTCTTAAGGCAACGTTGGTATATTTATACCTGAAAGGTGCCGGGTTTGACGTAAGGTTGGACAGAAGACGTCACTAAGAACCAACAGTTCTTTCTGGACTCCAGGAGTTCTTGTGCAAATCAAAACAAAAGCAGGGGGAATTCCCGGGCTGCTGGAGGCTTGGTTTGTTTAAAGAACGCGTTGTGCTTTCTAGGAGTTTATGGGAGTAGCCTTGCCGTGTTTGGACTGCATGGGCTATTACTAAATATGGATATGATTTCTATGCCTTTATGAGGATATTATTTGTTATAACCACATAAGGGCATGAATCGGGAATATCGAATTAGGGTCCTAGATAGAAACACAACAAGGAATTCCCCATCCCTGTGGCAGCGATATAGAGTTTGGTTCGCAGATTGTGTTTTTTGTTAAATGGTGTAAATGCGTTCAGTAGTTCCTGAGAAAATCAAAAGTAAAATCAAAGTGATATCTAGAGACGAAGTTCAGTACCCTGTACTGTACTTTGTACCTTCCCGAGTACGAGCTGCATGCTGATAGAACCGGTAGAACCGAGGCACAAGAAAGCAGTGAAACAAACGTGCAAAACACACAAAGGGGGCAGGGTAGAAACACCCCGACCCCCCTAGGCCTGCTCAGGTGGTCTCACAAGGACCCCCAAGGCCAAAACAATATTTATATATATATATTTTTTTTTAATCACGGGGTACGAAGTACGGTACTCTGTACTGTACTCTGTACTGTACTCTGTACCTCCCCGAGCACGAGCTGCATGGTCATTGGCTGTCAACTGTCTGTCAACACTCCAAATCAGGAAGTGTTGGCAGCACCGAGGCACAAGAAAGCAGTGAAACAAACATGCAAAACATGCAAAGGGGGCAGGGTAGAAACACTCTGATCCCCTAGGCCTGCTCAGGGGGTCCCACAAGGACCCCAAAATGTATATATTTTTTTATCGCGGGGTACGAAGTACCGTACTCTGTACTGTACTCTGTAATGTACTCTGTACTGTACTCTGTACCTTCCCGAACGCATCCTGGAGGTTCCTGGTGGGCTAGTTGGCCCCCAGGGACCCCCAGTATGCAAGGGGAATTAGTTCCCCCTCTGCAAACGCGCCAGGGGGCTGCGTTGCAGAGAGGTGTAAAAAGGAGCGTGGCCTCATTACACATCTCTGCAATGCAGCCCCCTGGCGCATACTGGAGGTTCCTGGTGGGCTAGTTAGTTGGCCCCCAGGGACCCCCAGTATTCAAGGGGAATAAGTTCCCCCTCTGCAAACGTGTCAGGGTGCTGCGTTGTAGAGAGGTGTAATGAGGCCACGCCTCTTTTTACACCTATTTGCAACGCAGCCCCCTGGCGCATACTGGAGATTCCTGGTGGGTTAGAAAAAAGTCCTCATTTTTGCAAAGAAACTCTAAAATTACCATTTACATATATAGACAAACACAGACATATAAGTATCTATATGGATATTCAGACAATATCCTGGAGAGTAATCTAGAGAGTAAAATCTGGCCATGGCAGTAAATCCCCATACAAGTAGTGTAGGATTATCTCCTGGAATCTTAACGGAATAGGAAGCTTCAAGAAACAACAGAGAATATGCGACTTTTTAAAGAATCTCGAAGCCAGTATATACTTACTTCAGGAGACACATCTTGAAGAAAAAGAGTGTAAAAAGGTTTTCGAGAAAAGGCATTGGGTTCAGGACATTCTATGTTCAAGGCAAAAGGGAATATCTAGAGGAGTTGCAATAATCATTAGAGCAAATAAGGGCATTACAATACAGAGATGGGATACAGACCAGACCGGGAGGTGGTTGATAGCCGAACTCCTAATTACGGGCTCACCATATACTCTTGCAGTATTTTATGGCCCGAATGAGGACAACGAAATTTTCTTGGGCAAACTTGAAAGGGCCTTAATCCCGAGTAGGGCTCTTTTGATTCTTGGGGGGGACTTCAATCTTATTTTAGATATTCAACTGGATCGCACCTCTAGAGCAAATATAACTTGCCTAAAAAATGCCTCTCCGCTCTTAAAAATATAATGAAAGACCATAACTTGATGGATGCCTGGATAACTAAGAACGGCAGCCTCAGAGAATATTCCTTTTACAAGCAATTTTCGAGAATTGACTTTTTTTTGATAGACCAGTCTTTGAAAACAGTCTTGGTATCTGTTATTCATATTCCCGTGGGTCTTTCTGATCACTCTGTAGTACAACTCAATATTAATTTCACAAATATCGCCACTGAACGAAGATGTATTCTAGATAGAACTATTCTCTTAGATGACAACATTGGAGTTAAAAATCAAAAATAGCATAAGGGAATTTTTTCCATTTAATGAGGGCTCAGCACAGAAGCAGTTTGTTTGGGAATCATTTAAGTCCTTTCTTAGAGGTTTACTGGGATATCACATGAGGGTAAAAAGAAGAGAGATAAAAGATATAGAAACTAAAGAACTAGATTCTATTAAAAAGAAAGAGCAGGAGCTCCAGTACGCAGTCTTGGAGGAAAGGGAGAAGATTCCAGAATTAGAAAAGGAGCTTCAAAAATTACAGCTGAGTCTTAAAGCTAGAGCTGACAAACAGATCCATGATAGATGGGAGATCAGTAAATTAAAAAACTTTGAATATGGAGAGAGGTGCGGGGCACTTTTAGCGTGGAAGGCCAGAGCAGACAGGACCAGAAACAACATCGAAACTCTAAACCAAAGGTCCTCCGGAGAGCAATTAATTGAGGAAGAAGAGATCAGGGAGGAAGCTAGAGGATTTATGGAAGAACTCTATCGGGAAAACATCAAGGTTGGAATAGAAGACTTGGAGAAATGGTGGTACCAAAGGACTTTACCCCAATGGAATGAAGAAGATAAAAAGACCCTGTCGAGAGACATTACTGAGGGGGAAATTAGAGCTCAGTTGAAAAAGATGAGCAGGAATAAAGCCCCAGGCCCTATGGCTTGCCAACTGAGATTTATAAAGATAATGAAGAGGTGACTATTTCACACCTACTGTCCCTTTTTAACAATATTTACCATCAAAGAGGAGATATTCCACCCTCCTGGTTTGAGGCAACCATCACTTTAATAGCAAAACCAAATAAGGACCCAAAGAACATAGAGTCATACAGACCAATATCCCTCTTAAATTCGGACCTTAAAATATTCTCGGGGATTTTGGCTGAGAGACTATCCAAAGTTATCAGATCTGTCATTCACCCTGATCAAAGGGGTTTTATACCTGGGGGACAACTGAACAAGTGCAATCGATTATGCTGAAGTAAAGGGACTGCCACTTACCATCATGGCAATAGATGCCGCGAAGGCTTTTGACCAAGTTAACTGGGTGTTTCTGTGGGACACCCTTACAAGGTTTGGCTTTCCACCACTTTTTATCCAGGCTGTCAAAAACCTATATGGGCGTCCTCGAGCTAAGGTTCTAATTAACAGGACCTTGTCAGATTGGTTCGAGATATCAAGAGGGACGAGGCAGGGTTGCCCCCTGTCTCCTCTCCTTTTTGATTTGTATATTGAGCCTTTTGTGATAGCGATACGTTCTGACCCAACAATTCTTCCTTTTAATATGGGGGGGCTGGAACTAAAGACGGCATTGTACGCTGATGATTTGTTGCTATACACCACTAACCCTTTAGAGGCCATCCCGAAGTTATTTAATCTTGCAGAGGAATTTGGAGCAGTCTCAGGTTATGGTATCAACAAAAATAAAACTGATGTAATGAGTTGGAATAGTCCCGTTCCTATACCAGATACAAAAACAAAGATCAGGTATCTGGGTATATATATTACTCAGAAACTACAAGAGACACCCAAAGTATCCTGGCAGATCGTGGTAAAAGAGATAGCTAAACTTCTCCATAGATGGTCCAATCTTCCTCTTAGTATCTATGGAAGAGTTAATTTAATTAAAATGGTAGTATTACCCAAAGTGACTTTCCTATTTAATAGTATTCCACTAACATTTTGTAATAAAGATATTTCAAATCTTCAGGGAAAAATTGGTTCATTTATCTGGGCATCTAAGTCACCAAGAATAGCATGGAAGAAGTTGAGGAGGGGGCTAAAAAGAGGAGGATTAGCTCTCCCAGACTTGTTATTTTACTGTTATGCATTCCAGTTGAAAAATGTTAGACTCCTAGCTAATAAGTTAGATTCATCATCACATGGTCGTTTGTTTCAAGCTCTGTTATCCGACCTTCCCAAGGGTCTTGAATTTTTCTTGTTTAAATTTGGTGCCCAAAAATTTTATAAAAAAGTCCGCCTTAAAATTTTACTAACAGCCTTAAAATTGTGGCAAGCAGCCTGCAAAATTTGGAAAATCCCCTATTATAATTTCTTGGCACCAATTTGGGACTCCCCCGGAACACCTGAATGCTTACTAGACCGACTCTCCCTTCCCCTGAGAGAGGCTGGATTAAAACGATGGGGAGATGTCCAGATAAATCAAGAACTATTAGATTGGACATCT
Organism: Lissotriton vulgaris; assembly: GCF_964263255.1. Taxonomy (NCBI): domain Eukaryota; kingdom Metazoa; phylum Chordata; class Amphibia; order Caudata; family Salamandridae; genus Lissotriton; species Lissotriton vulgaris. Next base: position 1,871,670,619 of record NC_141687.1, on the reverse strand, counting down.
ATATCTAATCGACGGGAGGGTCCCTAGCGAGGTTTAAATATTATCAAATATCATCATGGTGGGGAAGCCAAAATTGGGTGTCAGAAACAGTGGGGTGCGAATTTTTAGATCTAGTTAACAGACAAGAAGGGTGGAAGGGTGAGGTTTCAGCATGGTATAACATACTAATTGGGGCAAAGGACAGACAGGAGGACGAGATTTCAAAACTTTGGGGGGATACAATAGGAGATAACCCGGAGAAACAATCGGAGGTCTGGTTAGACTCATTTGCAATATCTCAAAAAATAGTGAAACCTGCTAACCTCAAAAGAAATCATCTCTACACGGCATACAGGGTCTATTGGACTCCCTCCAAGCTTTCAAAAATATCGGGAATACCACACCTCTGTCCCAGATGTAAAAACACAGAGGCAGACGATGTACATATTTTTGCAGACTGCATAAAGATTAAGAACTATTGGACATCGGTCTGCACCTTTTTAGAGGAGGTATTGTCCAGATCAGTCACGTGTAATCTCAGACTGATATTGATGGGTTTGCCAGAGGAATATGATGTTAGAGACAGCATCACCCAGTTTATATTCTACGTGATTATAATTGCCAGGAGGGAGATATGTAGAGAATGGAAATCCTCAATTCCCCCTAGGTTTGCAGGTTGCCTAAAAAATGTTATGACTGTTAGTAAAATAGACCTGTTGTGTGGAGGAGAGGAGGTGGCAAAGATCTGGGCTCCACTGATAAGATGGTCGGACAGTTAGACAACAAACGTCCAATGATTATGCCAGGGGTTTGTGGTCCGGTCCTCCCCAAGACAAGGTACAGTGACGTTGATCAGGGGAGTTGGACTGGTAGAGAACCTACCTCTGGGAGACCTCTTGATAGCTAAACGCAATAATAGAATACTCCAGGACGCACCGTTAGGTATTGTGTTTGCAGAATTGAGAGTTTCCATCTAGAGTTATTCCATCTGTGGCAAATATGAGGACACAAAAAAAAATATGTAATGTAAATTACAAAATAAAATATCTAAAAGTAAATACTTTAAAGCAATGTAGTAAATTAGTATAAAAAATATAACAATTAATACATTTAAAAATTATCGTTTACAAAACCTTTGAAATTCACTGAAAAAACCATAGGTTTCAGCCACGTTATAGTTAGGAATTAGGATTTAAAACCTTGCAAATTCACTGAAAAACCATAGGTTTCACACATGTTATAGTTAGCTGGACATTTCACTCATACAAAACCATTAAAATTCCCCCATTATAGTTAGTTCAGCTAACTATAACTTGCGCGCCCGCAATGCACTGCTGATGACGTCACATATTACATCACTCATGACATGTTGAGTGACAATCATAAAATACATATTTACATACATTTCGTATATATACAATAAATATGCTACAATCACTGTACAATATACAAAAAGAAATATGCCTGTCCATATAAACATTTTTAAGAGTCATTCAGAATTATTGTGGGAGGCCTCTCTTTTAGATTTATTCCGCACAGCAGCCACCAACAAACTAGCAACACAAAAAATGTTGCGAGTACTACTTAGCATCTGTAAGTACGTGAGAGCAGGCCTAACTTGTCAAAAACCTGCCTCTCTTAAAAATGGTAATAAAAACGTTCTCCGGATATCAGAGTAGAACTCGCAAAACATGATAAAGTGCATAGTGTCCTGTGTAGAAAAATTATCGCACTGACAAGGTTTACAATTCTCAGGTTTACCCCAGTTTGGGAAATCACCTAGGGCAAATGGATTAGGTTAAAACGGAATCTGGTCAGGAGCTGGCGATGAAAAGGTCCTATTACTATTTTTAGATATGGCTCAAGTGAGGAGGAAGTTTTTTTTTTTTTTTTTATTTAAAGACCTTTATTAGCAACAATACCAGCGTCGTTACAAATACCATAGCAAGCGTACAGTTCGTGACTACCGGGACCAAACATGTCCTCAGGCAAAGATGTTACACAGCCATGCTTGCCGGCATCCCGGGGGCCCGGCGGCGTCATTTAGTGGACTCAGCTCAGCTGTAGCTATAGTAGATTCCCCGTCAAGGCAGCACTCATCACAGCACGACTCCTGATTATTCATTAACAACAGCTCGAAGGGAAGGTCTTGTGTGTGCAAGGTCAATAGTAGAACTAAAATGCCCATAAACCTACCCTAACCCCAACTCCCCACTCTACCCTCCCTCCCCAGTGTGTTCCGTGGAATGCCCAGTCAGTCTGATTCAGAGTAAACCTGCCGTGTAACGTGTCGTGTAAAAGCCATGTCTCGTGCTACTTCCCAACCCATGTCTTCAATGGCCAAACCCTCTGGTGACCCCCCCTGTTAAGCCCCCCCATGTAGGTGACCACTGGTGTGTCCCAGCGCCCCCCCCGGCAATCTCCCCACTTTCCTACCCGTAGGGGAACCCCCCCGTCCGCCCAGCCCATTATTCCAAAACTTGGTCCTGGAGATCCACCACCTCTGATGTGTCAGAATCACCTTCCTCCCCCTTCCGTAAGTACTCCTTGTAGAGGTCCCAGAAGTTTTTTGGCCTACTTCTAGGTGGCAACAGGTCACTGTACAGCTCAGTTTGGGTACAGCAAAAGCGCAGATCCCTCTTCCACCTCGCCACGGTGGGCAGCGGACCGCGCATCCAGCAGGACGCAACTACTCTCCTGGCGAGCAACAACGCCATATCTGCTAGTCGGCGAAGTGATGGCGGTAGCGGTTTAGAAAAGCCCAGCAAAGCTAGCGCCGGTGTCCTGGGGAGCGTTTCTTCTAGCATTTGATCAAGTTCCGCAAATACCGCATTCCAGAAGTCTTGCACACCGGGGCAGAGCCACGCCATGTGGAAGAAGTCGGCGACCTGGGTGCGACAGCGCTCACATTCCGCCGTGGGCCGCAGGCCATAGCGGTGCAGTCGCTCTGGGGTATAGTACACCCTTTGGAGGAACTTAAAGTGCACCAGCCTGTGCCTGCCATTGAGTGAGATCTTGCGGGTGCTGGAGCAGCAATATCTCCACATGGCATCATCAATGGGTGATAGCAGATCCTCCTGCCATGCCTCTCTGGCTTTAGACTGCGTTAGTTTCTGGTGTGCTACGCCTAACTTGTTGACCGACGAGAGCAGTTTAGCCGAGGACTTAGTTTTAATAATATAGGACAATTCCAGGATCTCCTCAGGTTCTTCCATAGACGGGCCCAACCCGTCTCGGTAAGCCGATCGCAGTCTGTGAAACTGAAACTGTTGAAGCAGTGTGGGGCTCGCAGTCCTCAAAGCTAACTGACCCCAAGTTTTAAGTGTGCCCTCCTCGAACAGATCCTCCATCCTCTCCAGGCCCAAAGTTCGAAGGGACTCTACAACGCTCTTTTCTTTCAGGGGGCTCAACCACAGCGCCCATTCAATCGGCATCAGGGGTGAATACAATCGATCACAATCACGGGCGCGCACCAGTGCATGCCAAGCATGGTTAGTCGCCTTAAGGGAGTCAAGGCGCCCGACCGACCGATCAAGCGGAAGACTAATCGTTGCTGGCAGTGGGAGTGGGTCCGCGAACAGTCGCTCCAGGAGCAAGTGCGGTGTACGCGCCTCTCCGTGAACCCAGGAGTGCAAGTGGGTAGCCTGTGCTACGCGATAGTATCGTTCCATGTCAGGGGCCCCCAGGCCCCCCATTTCGCAGGGGAGAATGAGTGTCGCCCACCGTATCCTGGGCTGTTTGCCAGCCCATGCCAGCCGAATGAGAACCTGCGTGAGTTGTTTAAAGAAGGCCCTCGAGAGCACTACCGGTAGATTCGTGAATAAGAACAGAAACCGGGGCAGGACAATCATCTTCATTATAGCTATTCTGCCCAATAAGGACAGTGGGAGCCTGCACCAAGCGTCCACATCCTCCACCAGTTTGGCGAAGGCAACGCCGTAGTTATCTCGGACAAGAATTTCCGGGTCGGTGTGTAAGTGGATGCCCAGGTATCTCACCGAGTCAGTCGTCCATTTTAGCGGGTACTCCATAGGGAAGGGCTGCGTCACAGGTGTGAGGGGGAATGCGATAGATTTGTCCCAGTTCACACGTAGTCCTGAGAGCGCGCCGAACCGAACCACCTCTCTGAGGACCGATGGCAGGTTAGCCTCTGGGTCACGGACGTATAGTAAGGTGTCATCTGCGTACGTAGATATGCCTATCTTATAGCTGGGGAAGCTGATCCCCTCCAAGCTGTGGTACTCCCTGATGGCACAAGCAAGAGGTTCCGCCACCAGCGCATAAAGAAGAGGTGATAGGGGGCAGCCTTGCCGCGTCCCTCTGCCGATCTGGATCGGTGCTGACACCCTGTCCCCCAGTTTCAGTCTGGCCGACGGTCGGTGATACAACGCGCCAATCCTTTGCAGAAATGGTTCACCCAGACCTAGCTTCCGAAGCACCCGGACCATGAACGGCCATTCGACAGAGTCGAACGCCTTTTCCATATCCAGGAAAATCGCCAGTGCTTTATTCTCCTGTCGCACATGTTGCATGGTACCCAGGACTGTGCGTATATTGTACGTCAGATTTCTACACGGTACGAACCCAGACTGCTCAGGTGCTACCAGTTCCGGGACTAGGAGGGCTAGCCGATTGGCCAGTACCTTCGCGTATATTTTAGCATCCACATTCAGCAGACTGAGGGGCCTGTAGGAACTGCACATGTTCAGTGGCTTCCCCGGTTTCGGGATTGTAACAAGCAGTGCCTCCCGCATCGTGAGGGGCATTTCCCCATCCTCGCAAATCTCATCAAAGAGAGTGATCAAATGAGGAAGCAAGATCCCAGCATAGGCTTTATAGAAGCCCACCGTGAGCCCGTCAGAACCCGGAGCGCTGCCCGCCCTCATGCCCGCCAAGGCTTCCAGTATTTCGTCCCCATGAAAGGGGGCCATAAGGAACTCTCTGTCGGAATTCCGCAAAAATGGCATAGCTATATGCCCCAGGTAGTCGTCTATAGCGTCCTCTACGCCCAAGGACCTGGATTGGTAGAGGTCCGCATAATATCGGCGGAAAGTCGTCAGGATTTGCTCCTCATCCGTGACCACGCCTCCCTCGGGGGTGGTCAGTTCTTCTACAACTAGCGGTTTTCGCGAGTTCCGCACCATGCGTGCCAGGAGTGCGCCTGGCCTGTCCCCTTCACCGTAGGCGCGGGCCGTAGCATATTTCCCCATGAAGAGGACCTCCCTGTCCGCTAGGTCCTGGTATTCTGTTAACAGAGGAGCGAATCTTGAGTCAGCCTCTGGGCCAGGGTCTCTGAGCAGTTTTTCCTCCAAGTCCGCCAATTTGGCCTCCATCACAGTCAACTCCCTTCTAATAGAGCGCAGTGTACTGGAGTGTTTGGACATAGCCATGCCTCTGGTGAAGACCTTAAACGACTCCCAGACCGTAGAGAAGTGATCTACCGAGCCCAGATTCGCGGCAAAGAACCCCTCAATATCCTCCGCCAGTTCACCCCGGAACACCTCGTCAAGCAGGGCAAAGGGGGGAAACCTCCAGGTAAACGCTGGAATACCTTTCCTGGTAGTGGTGATATGTAACATCACAGGAGAGTGATCCGAGAGGGTGCGTGGCAGCACCTCACATTTGTCGATACTCCGCTGGACCGAAGACGACGCCAACCAGTAGTCTATACGTGTGTGGACATTATGGAAGGCCGAGTAGTGGGTGAAGCCACCGAGCGAGGGGTGCTTCTCCCTCCAGACATCAACCAAGTCTAGTTTGAGCATTTCGGTGGTCATATAGGCAGCTGAGGCCACCGGCCTTCGGGCTGGTCCTGAGGAGCGGTCTTTCTCGGGGTCAAAGATAAAGTTAAAATCACCTCCCCACAACAACCCTGGGTGATTGTGCTTCCTACATAGTGCAGCCAGGGCTGCATAGAAGTCAGTGTTGACATAGTTAGGGCCGTAAACATTAACAAGCATGAGATCAAGCCCCTTGCCTACACATCTGGACAGGACATACCGCCCCTCAGTGTCTACCTCCACCGGGAACAGTTTCAGTTGTGAGGACGGGTTAACCCAGGTCAGTACCCCTCTAGAGTGTGTTGTAAAGCCAGATGCCACTATGTGTCCCGCCAACCCCCGCGTCTGTAACATCCTGCTATGTATGGGTAGATGAGTTTCCTGCAACAGGGCTATATCCACCTTATGGCGATGCAGGTAACTGGTAACCTTCCTCAGTTTGCGGTGATCATTTAGGCCCCGTACATTCCACGTCATCAGTTTGAGAGAGTGCGGGGCATGTGTGCGATCAGTCAGGGCGACATCCGACATTGCAAATTCAACTGTTCAATCATTAGACCACGGGCAGCAGGGGCAGTCTTCCCCGCCATAAGGGCAGCCACCAAGGGCGTCCGATAAGCAGCAACACACAGCGTTACACATTGCGTCCCCCCGAACCATGTACACTCCTTGTCATGAGCGTTTCCACAACTACGAACACACAAAAACCCTCCCCGAACACCACCCACATACGTCCCCCACAACAGACCAAACAGGCGAACCAAAGAACAGCCACCCACCCACCCACAGCCGACCATCCCCAACCCGGTCAGACAGGACTCATCACCACCCACCATCCCTCCCTACTCAACAATGATTTCTACTGAACCCCAAGTAGCCCCCGAAGGAGCTAAAAGCCAAAAGCGCAGGGGCAGAGGAATCTAGCCAGCCAACGACTCAGCAGTGAGACCAGAGCTAGTAACCACACGCGTGCTCCCGTCCCGCCCCCCGCCCAGTGGCTTTGAGCCCTGCCAGCTCCAGTCTTTGCAGTTTGTTAAGTCCAGACCCTTATGTGCAGCGGGCTACCCCGCAGCTGACCCCCCGCCCATCAGGCAGCCCCCCACCCCCCCAGACCACAGCGCAAATAAACCATCCCGGTAAGAACCAGGTAGATCTCACCCCAAAGTCACATCTCTACAGGGCCGCAGTGACAGCGTGCCATTCCAGCTCCTCCTTGCGCCTCCAGGTCAGAAGCGACGCTCTCGAGTCCGGCTACTCCTGTTCATCCAAGCGGGATGTGTCCTCCAAGTCCTCCCGCTGACTTCTCTGGTTATTGCGGATGTCCTTCTCCCATTCCTTCAGGGATTTCTTAAGTTCAGCGGGGTCGGTGAAGAAGTGGGAGTGGCCCTGTCTGTTGATGCGAAGCCTCGCAGGATACAGCATGGCGTAGTCAAGGCCTAGGTCTTTCAGCTGCTTCTTGTAGGGGGCAAATCGCTTTCTTTCCTCCTGTACTCTCGCCGTGAAGTCTGGGAATAGTGAGATGTTCATGCCCTCGTACTGTAGCTTCCCCTTCTCTCTGGCCAGTCGCAACGCCAAGTCCCTGTCCCGGTAATTTAATAGTTTCGCTATAATCGGTCGCGGGGGGAGGCCCGGTTGTGGTTTCGGCCCCAGGGTGCGATGAGCCCTCTCAATAATGAACATAGGGGAGAAGACATCTTCCCCCAGCAGGGTCTGAAGGAGCTTCTCCACGAACAGCTCCATTTTACCGGTGCTTGTGGATTCCGCTACTCCCGTAATGCGTAGATTGGAGCGCCTCGAGCGCGCCTCCAAATCCTCCGTCTTATCTTGTATCACCTGAAGCAGTCGGCCAAACTGTCTGCGGTCCTTATCCCACTCCGTTTGGGCCTCTTCCGCCTCTGTAAGTCGTCTCTCCGCCATGTCTAGCCTCTCCGCGTGCTTGTCCACCCTCTCGGACATGCGGTCCATCCGGTACGTCAACGCATCAATCTTGGTGCTGATCTCCGCCATGCTGCCTTGCAGACCTCTTTCCATGCTGCCCAGCATGTCCCGGATCTCCGTGCACAGAGAGTTCTCGGATGCCGCCGGGCGTGGAGGGGTGGTTTGTGTTGTCCCCTCAGCCCCCTTCGTCTTCCTCTGGTCGAAAGAGAGCTTGGGCTGCGATCTGTCCCCCTTCCCCATGGTATTTCTAGTAGACATACAGACGTCCGGCCAGAGGTGTGAGGTCCACCACACGTGATTAGTGCCCAGGCTCTGCGGTGGGCGAAGCGTCAGGGGATCCCCACGACCAGGGTGGTACACCGCGGGACCGGCGCCCAAGATGGCGGCTGCAAGCACCGGATTGCAGATGTCAGTCGCCCCGTGGGCCTCACCCCAGTGCAGTGCCCCTCGCTGGCTGCTTCTCTAGCGGGTGGCCGAGCTGCTCCGGTTCCCGGGAGAGAGCACTCACCGTCCCTCCAATGGCCCTTCACCACGCGGTGGTAGCTAGCTGTGCTTCTCGCCTTCGGGGGTGCTCACACCGCCAACATGCGCCCGCACTCCGTGTGCTCCTTCACACCGTGATTACCGGGTCGAGCCGGGCCTCTTTACTGCTTCCAGCACCGTCCGAGTGCGCGCCAACCAACAAGTTGTCTTTGTAGGCGGCCGGGACCGCCTCGATCACATGCGCCGCACGTACTGCGACGTAACCCGGGCAGCTCTGCAGCGTAGGTCGGGGATCGCGGCCTGGGCTGCCGCTGCTCCGTCTGTTCCGTCGCCAAGTCTCACCGCCCTTGTTCTCCGCCGGACAAAGGGGTCGCCGTCCTGCCGGGGCTTTGTGCTGAGGTCCGCCACTATTTTGAGCGCCGGCAGGGTAGTTTCGGATAAGTTTTCAGGAGTTTGGCGGGTTATCGGCGAGGAGCTCCGCGCTCGCGCGTCTTACATGGACGCCGGCTAGCTCCGCCCCAAGTGAGGAGGAAGTTAATAGCACGTAATTGCACGTAATTGGCTTTCAAATACGATTTCTTAAGTTCCTGCTCCTCACGTTCCATTGCAAGCATGTTTAAGAAACTAGTCTTCGTCCAGTTTACGTCCTCCCTTCTGATGCACTCCGGTGTAGTATAAATCTCAGGCCGCCCTAATCTTGTAAACATTGATTTCACATATACAAGCCAGGGAACGCTGTTAGCTTTGTCCATGGATGTGCAATACCCTAAGATCTGATGATTCAGGGTAATTTCCTGATTTAACCAGGTCTTAACTCAACAGATCAAAGGAGCAACTTTCAACTGGTCTGTGACGTATCCTAACCCTAATTCCTTGTGTACTGAGAAAGTTGGGGTGGACTGGGGCACCGCAAGAAGAGCTCTTAGAAACTTTTTTTCCCCAATTTGTATCTTCTCCTGCGCTTTATAGCCCCATATAGAGGAGCCATATGTAGCTATAGCAAGGCATTTAGATTTATAAATTTGCAGGAGTGCCTCAATAGGTCTCGCCCCCAGCCGTTTGGCAAACCCCATAAGTGCCGCGGTGGACCTGGCTAAAGCATCACTTTTAAGATTCTGTTGAGGGCCCCAGGACCCTCTTTCATCAAAGAGTATCCCTAAATATGTAAAAACTGGCACCCTTGATAACTCAACTTCCTTACAGAAAAAGGATTTTATCTTAGGATTCCTACGATGTTTCCCCACTACCATAACGTGTGATTTCTTAGTATTCACTTTCAGGTCTAATGACTCCATGAAGTCCCCAAAGGAGTCCAACAATCTCTGAAGACCAAGACCAGTACGTTGCAACTTGACTCTTCTCAATCAGGGTTCGGAGCGGCACATAGTACCGAAACGGCGGTAGTTGACATGGTAGATAACATCAGGTGTGCCTTAGATAAAAAGGAATCAGCTATCCTGGTTCTTTTGGCCCTTACGGCCGCTTTTGACACCATCTCCCATGACATTTTGTTACAGCGGCTCTGGGAGATGGGGGTCCAAGGGAAGGCCCTGGACTGGTTCAATAACTATCTAAAGGACCGTTTTACTACAGTGCCTCTAGTCTCGATGGCAGCGTGCAGCAGACCAGTATGTATTGGAGTGCCCTATGCTCTTTAATCTCTATGTCACCCCCATGGCCAAGATAATCAGGTCTTATGGTTTCGAGACAGTATTGAATGCCGATGATACCCAGTTAAAAAACTGTATGGCCCACATTGACAGCTAGCTGGGGCAAAATACATTACAGTTGAATAACAACAAAACCGAGATCATTCTGTTCGGCAGGGCCGAAGATCGCTGGTCTAGTGACTTGTGGCCCCAGACACTGGGCTCCTGTCCTCTTCCAAAACAAACCATCTGCAATTTAGGGATTACCATCGACAACAAGCTCTCTAGGAGAGCGCATGTTAACCGTGTATTAGGCACCTGTTATGGCATTCGACGGAAATTACGGAAAATCTTCAAACGGTTACCAATTGAAACCCAGAAGCGACTTGTACAGGGCCTAATCGGCAGTCGCATGGACTAAGAAAATGCTTTACTGGCCTCCATAAACGAAGACCTCTTCTCCAAACTACAGACTCTGCAGAACACAGCGGCCATATTAATCCTGGACTTACCTTCAAGATCGCCGTCCTGTCCCAACTTAAAAACCCTTCATTGGCTGCCAATTAGGATGAGAGGACAATACAAAATGTTGTACCTCACACACAAAAGCATCCATGACACAGGCCCTGGTTATCTAGGAAAAAACTGAAAAAATATCAGCCCGCCAGAACTCTGAGATCAAGTTCTAAACTTCTCTTAACTCCTCTGCGGGTGCGTACTGTGCAAAATGGCGGCCGCTCCTTTCCCTATCTTGCCCCCATCTCTGGAATAAGCTTCCGTCATACATCTCGTCTATTCCAGATAACCTGCGCTTTCTCAGAGAACTAAAAGCATGGCTGTTCCGTAAATGATGCAAGATAGAACCTTGGTGTGTCGACCTGTCTGCAAGCGCCCTGAGACCTAACGTTGATATGTGCGCTACACAAGACTGTTTGACTTTGACTTTGACATTGTGATAAAGTCCTGCCCAAATTCGACTTTGATGCTAGGAGCCCTGTGGATGGAGGATATTGAATATTTCTACAGATTCATGGTTTTGTAAGTCCTGGTGCTGGAAAAATTGCCCAACTCATTTTTCCCATTGCAAATCTCCTGCCACATAGGTTAACATGGCAGGAAGTTAGTAACTAACAACTACCGTTCAAAGTCTTCCCCGAATGGTATTAATAAACTCAAGAATATGATATTGTTGAATTTCTCCTAAAGTGTACATACAAGAAATTATAAGACTTTCTTGTTTGTAAGTCTAGATTCAGCCTTCGAGTGGTCTGTCCTGATTGGTCAGAGTTAAGTGGATCAGCCAGGCTTCTTTGAAGAGGTGATAAAGAGCCCCTGGGGTTAACCAGCTCTTCTGGGAGGGCAGTGTGCTGTTCCACAGGAATGCCAGAGCAACGGGAGGAGTTGCAACCATGGTTTTCAAAGAGAAGGGAAGAAACCAGTGTCATTTACAACTCTAAACTTTTCACCTCAGCCAGAGCTAGGCTTATGGAAGGAATGCACAGATGCAAGGGGGAGAGTTTATTAAAAGTAGCCATCCTAGGGGTGTATTTAGCCAGCTCTCACCTCCGTACTGGAAAATCAGCCATTATGAATTTGGAGGATTTGGTGCACTCTAGAACAAAATAATGCCACACTCGACAGGATGTGGTCATATTCTTGGGGAGTTGCCCTGCTCCCATTGGTCAGCAGTGACCTCCTGCTTGACCCAGAGAACTTGGAATAAGTATCTGAGAGGTGCAGAGTCTCTCAGATCTGCTGCTTGAAACTTAAGAGAATCAGAAGGGTATGCGCTGAAGATTTCTGATGCACATTTCCAAAGGCCAGGACTCTGTGATTGCACCTTTTTGCACCATCTGACATTACAGCCCTGTGGATCAAACCTGCTGCAAAATAACCAAAGAGTGGACTCCCTGCAAGCTACAGGTTAACAGAGCTCACCTGAACATCCCCACAAAGAATCCCAAGCCTGGAGTACCAGTGGATTTGTGAGGGTTTTGTTCAAGTGGATTGCGGAATCGAAGTTTCACACTTTCAAGGACCCTCTTGGAGATTCCAGAACCTTGGATTGTGTGTTGGATACTTTGGGACCAGCAAGAAAAACTTCAGGAAGGAGTTCCAACTGCACCCAGCCTGCTGGAGAAGGCTGCACAACAGTGGTGAGAAATTCCCCAGAACAATTTCTAAAGGTGTGTCCCTGTCAGAGAAAATGAAATGACTAAAATGGGTACTGTTGGTTTCTAAGCACTAGAAAGTTACTAATCTTTAAAAATTCATATCTCTGGTTCCCTAGAGTGTATTTTTTTCATTTTGTTGTCATTTGAAAGATAAAAATATTTCCTATTATTATAAATTGGTGTTGGATTTTTATTTTGTGTTGTGTCTTAATTATTTATTGATTTGGTGTTTTAAATGCTTTACATACCTGTCGTTGAAGTTAAGCCTCCCTGCTTGCAGCCAAGTTACCAAGGGTTGAGCATAGGAATAATTTTTTAAGACCTATTCTGAGTCCTATACTGTGTTTGTGGTCTTATTGCCAGTGGCGGACCTATATTTGCCCCTAACATTAATCCACGTTCCAACAACGTGGAACGTGCGTCCAAGAGCAAGAGAAAAATTAATAAATCTCCCACTGTATGTATTACAAAGAAGCTTGCCCAGCCCCATAAGTATTTAGAAGGACATGGGTCATCAGAAATAAAATACTTGACTGCTCTCCCTAACTCACTGTGTTTGAAATTAAAGTGTTGTTGGATGAATGTGCTTGTTCACTCCTTTATTTATCTAGAAGCAATTGAGGGTGAGTTTGTAAAATTGGAAGATGGAAAGCCGGAGTCTAAATCGTTTGGGCCTAATGCTGAAGACAATACATTTTTAGAGAGCATGTTCCGTGTCTCGCAAGACAATATGTTTGCTACAACAGCAATTGCCCCCGTGAGAACAGTGCGGACCCAGCTGTCTACATTGAGCCCTGAGGGGATTATTTAGTGGCAATTCAACTATTACCTTTATACCATTAGTCTGAAAATCAGTTACAAAATAAATCGACCCGACAGACTATAACCCTCCCCCACTAGCTGCTTGCCCATACATACTGAGTCAACGGAGCCCATGAACAAGCTAAAAAATAAAGGCATGCACTGAATTAACAATAATAGTTTTAGTCTGAGGAATTCTTTTGATATTTTGATGATGCGTAGAGTCGCCTGGACAGGGCCTTTAATGAAATTGTATGAGGAGGATTGTTTTTTCACTAACATTAGACATCCTTACCAAGCGGAAAGCATTCTAAACTAGACCTAACTGACATCCAGGAAGAAATCTGTCCTGCTGCAAGGCTTTTTTAATAGACATTTGAGTCGTGACAGCTGTGATATATGGGGTGATCAAGAAGGGATGTCGACAGCAGCCCCACCCAGAAGCATGCAGTTGACATCCCTATCTCTAATAGGTATTCTGCTCTTCCAAACTTGAGTGCAGTGATTAACAAGATGACCCCACTGGAGCCCTTAAACTCTTGCCTAGAGATCTAAACCATTTACCTACCGTGAAACTGCCTTATGCGAAGCCTGCACATATAAAAGGGTGTATGACGTTACAACACATACCATTACAACGCAAGCCGTTAAAACGCATACCTTTACCCCGACTTGATGTCGGGGGTGCGATGGAAGTTGGAATAGTATAATTTACTATTCCAACTCTAGTGTGTGACCAGTAGGGAAGGTGTTGGAGTTAACTCCAACTCCTTCTACCACCTGCAACAAACCTTTCACATTGTAACAACATGCGTTGTAATGGCATGTGTTGTAACACTGTAAAAGCTGTTTGCCATATTGAAGTGGTCAGCTGAATCATTGAAGGTGTTAATCTTAAATTCAGTGATGGGAAATGGCTAGAATATATCTACAAATTTTAGGTTGTGCTTTTGCAGGAAACCGTAGGCCTATACTGTGAAGGCTAAAAATGCCAAACCCTCCCCATAAGGCAGGGATTTCTTAGTGGTTTAGGGTCACCCTACCTTGAACATTTACCCCTTTACCAGTGAATTACCCACTTATTCAGGTCAATTTTCTTAAATGGCCAGGAAATTTTAATTTAGTGGGGATTAACTTCCATAACAATTACTTTTCATGAAATGACATTTTAAACTTTAGTACCATATTTTAGTTCATTGATGATCCGCCAAATCTGACTTCTCGTCTAGGAATGGGATATAATTTGCGGGTGGTGGGAGATTTCAATGCCAAAATGGGGTCTAGACTTTTATTGCAGTTTGATCATTCTTTTTTCTGTTTGAACCAGAAAGCAGAGGCTCCCTCAAATTATTTAGCGAGGGTGGGATTTGCTAATTAATTATTCAATTGAACAAGATTTATGTTAAGTTTTTGACTCATTCAGCATTAAAAGCCTACCACCTACGTATGTTGGTTATGGGTCCAGCTAAACTATTGGTTATATCTTCACCTCAGAAAATTTGAGTAGTTATATCCTAGAGGCAGACGCTGTCCCCAGTATATACAGTGGCCGTAATCCACTGACCTGATGACCACCGTAATGGTACAATGCTTGTAACTGAAAGTGATTGGATTAAGCTGGGGACAGAGGATAACAACACAAGAGTTGTGTTGTAATCTGCCGATATGGGAAAGTTATTGCATAAGCTGATTGGAGCAAATTTAAATCTTGTGTGTTTTTGTTTATCCCTAGATTGGATCCAATCATAGTTTATGGAAGCTTTTTCTAACTTGAGTGTTACCACAAGGGATCTACTCATGAAGTATATTAGACACCTGTCGAGACCCCATCACGTGGTTCAACAAAGCTTGCAGTCTAGCAAATACAAGGCTACGTTCAGCACTGAAAAGAGAGCCTAAATATAGAAACATACTTTTTTTTCTTGCTTTGTTAGTCCTCATACATGCCACCACAACAAATGAGCTCTAGATGGGGTCCCTCTGCGCCTTCCACACAAACCTTTTTGATGGCCACCCTGGATGTCTGTGCTGGGCATACAGAGTTCGCCCAGAGGTAAGGCTGTCTCCTGGTCCCACTCCCGTTCGCCTGACTAGACAAACCGCAGGTTACTAGGGAGGACCGGACAACAATCCTCTGGCATAATCATAGGACCAAAATTAGTTCTTCCTCCAGGTCTCCAGAGCTGTCCAGATCTTATTGGTACTAGATTCGTCTCAGGCCATATCTGACTGACTAGTCATAATGATGTTTTTAAGACAATCAGCAAATGTGGGTGGAGCCTCCGATTTCCATGCCCTACAGATTTCCCTTCTGGCAATGACTATTACATAAAACAGACATTTTGAGGTGGGGTACACATACAGTAGTCCAAAGGTAGACCAAAGAAAACTAATCTAATACTGACTTCAACTGGCCTTAATAGAACCTCCTCCAGGAAACCACATACCGCAGCCCAGTATGGAGCAATCTTTGGGCAATCCATAAACATACGTTGATCGTCTGCCGCCTGATGCTTACATCTGGGACGGTAGTATATCCTTGTGGTCACCTTGGATAGTTTAGCCGGAGTCCAAAACACTCTGTAGACAGTATAAAGGTGATTCCTCCAAAGATTCGCTGGTTTAACCACTGTCTGGGACATGATAAAGGATTCACACCAGATTTTCCGTATCTCCTCTCAATTTTCCATAAAGACATTACCCCAGAGATTCTCCAACTCGAGGTCCAAACAATCCCCTGCTTCTGTAGAGGCCCTATACCAGAAAGAGACCTCACGTTTCCATGGACCTGTTCTAGAAATAGAATCAATGGGCAAACTGTCTTCTTCATTGCCCCAGGATTGTGTTGCCCACCAGGCAGAAAGCTGGTAAAACTTAAATCTTGTTAAAGTTCAGTTTGTCAAGTTTGAGAGGTACTCCCAGTTCATAAGCTGTGAGTTTTTACAAAGGTCACCCCATACCCTAATACCAGATGATTTAAGCGGCTGACACAGTTGATCCAAGAGGCAATCAGGAGTGCCATGGGAGTTCCAAATCAGAGCCTGTAAGTTATAATATGATATCCCCAGGGCTCCCCTGATATATCCCCAATTCTTAAGAGCAGCCAGCAGGATCTTAAGGCGGACTTTTTTGTAAAATGTGG
The DNA here is from genome assembly GCF_964263255.1 of Lissotriton vulgaris. Lineage (NCBI taxonomy): Eukaryota > Metazoa > Chordata > Amphibia > Caudata > Salamandridae > Lissotriton > Lissotriton vulgaris. Next base: position 1,871,654,673 of record NC_141687.1, on the reverse strand, counting down.
GGTCACCAAATTTAAAAAGAAACAATTCCTGTCCCTGTGGCACATCATGTAGCATTGCCCGAAATAGGAGGCCCTGCGAGGAAGAATCCAATTTATTGGCTAATATTCTAAAATTCTTAAAATGGAAGTCGTGACAATAGGAAAGTAGATTGGGTAAGGCCAAACCTCCAATCTTCAACCCTCTCCTTAATTTCTTCCAGGCTATCCTGGGTGTTTTTGTTGCCCATATAAAGCAACCGATCTTCCCTTGAAGGCTGGCAATATCCTTAGAATTGAAGGGTAGTGGAATTGTATTGAACAGGAAGATTATTTTAGGCAAGATCTTCATTTTTACAAGATTGACTCTCCCATAAATATTCAATGGTAGACTCCCCCTTCTCAACAATAACTTGCAAACCTCCTTAGATACCTTCTGCCAGCTAATCTTAGGTATATCCATCAATTTCTGGGTTAGATAGATCCCTAGGTATCTCATCTGTTCTTTTGCCCCCTGTATGGTGCCTAAACTATTCCACCCCATTATATCTTTTTTTTCTCTGTTGATCTTATAACCAGAGATTCTACTGAATTCCTCAGCCAGTTCGAATAACCGTGGGATTGCATCAATATGATTCGAGGTGTACAAGAGAAGGTCATCGGCATATAGAGCAGTTTTAAGCTCTAAATCTGCAATTTTAAAGGGTGTAATAATACGATCCATTCTAAGTGCACAAACAAAAGGTTCAATATATAAATTAAACAATAGGGGGGACAAGGGACACCCCTGCCTGGTACCTCTAAAAATACTAAACCACCCCGTTAGGGCACCATTAACTAGGACTTTCGCCCTAGGATTCAAGTAGAGAGATTTAACTGCTCCAATAAAATTTAGTGGGAAACCAAACTTATTCATGGTCTCCCAGAGATACCCCCAGTTAACCTGATCAAATGCCTTAGCAGCATCAATTGCAATGATGGTTAGTGGCAACTTCTTTTCCTCCGCGAAGTCAATTGCACCGATTACCTGGAAAGTAAGCTCATTGAGCTGCCTCCCTGGTATAAACCCTCTCGGATCCGGGTGTATAATTGTTTTAATAACTCTGGCCATCCTAGCGGCCAATATCCCAGAGAACATTTTCAAATCAGAGTTTAATAACGAGATTGGTTTGTATGATTCGATTTTTGGGGGATCTTTATTTTGTTTAGGAATCAGTGATACTGTGGCTTTGGACCATGATGGGGGATATATTCGCCTTGTGCGAGTATTTTATTAAAGAGTACCTTTAATACCGGCACAACCTTCTCTAAAAGGCCTAAATAAACTTACACTGGTAGTCCGTCGGGGCCAGCGGCTTTGCCCCGACTCATTTTCCTCAATTGTTCTCTAATCTCCCCCTCCGAGATACCGATAGCTAGATATTCCTTATCGGATTCAGACAGTTGGGGTAGATCTCTGAGGTCTAACCATGCCCTGACTTCGTCTGCTCCATAAATAGTATCCTCCTGATATAGACCGTGCATAAATGACCTAGCCTCCTCTCTAATTTTTTTTTTTTTTAAATCTTTATTGATATAAAGTCATCATTGATATACATAATACTATCGAAGGATGCAAGTAATCATCATACAGGTTGGATTAACAATATCAAATGGCGTTCGGTGGTTGATAACTGTATGACGTGGGGATCATGTGTGCACTCAAATGCTCTATTCGTAATCGGATGTCAAGTATCGTATTTGGCACAGTAAGTATTCCCAAATTCGTTCATGATATTACCCCCTAAGCTATTCATGAATATGATTTATGGTTACAAGTAGATGGATTGCATCAAAGTAGAAGTGATTAATGGAAGAACAAGAAACAAAAAATTAACATTGTCGTCATCAAGCAATCTGAAGCAGTTGTACACCATCACTCGAAGCAGTAATTTGAAAGAGTTTGCATAGTCCGGTACCCTAACAAGAGCGAGTATTTAGCCGTTCACGGCACCCAAGTGAGGACATTCCCCCTTTCAATCCTCTTCTTCCTCAGACTCCAGATCCTCGTTCTCCGAAGAGGATCACAGATGTCCCCCCTGTAGCTGTTCCAAGGCGACCATATTTTATTCCACTTCCTAGGGCTCGCCCTAAGTACATACACACCTCGCTCCACTATCATCAACATGTCCATGTTCTTGGCCCACCTTGCCGCTGTAGGCATTTCCTGAGCACCCCACCTCTGTGCAATGTCTCTTTTCGCTACTGTAATGGCCAGGGTGGCCCACAATTGCCCCTACCGGTCCAGGTCATTGGGTTCCCAAATGTTTAAGAGGCATTTACGGGGTTCAGGCAAGACAGATATGTTAAGTGTCTGAGAAACTGTACGTAGAACCTGTTTCCAGAACTCCTGTACCAGCGAACATTCCCACAATGTGTGAAACAGGGTCCCTTCCTCCCCACAACCCCTGAGGCAAAATGGGTGAGGAGCTCGATGGATTTTGTGTAGTAGTGACCTCGTGTAGTAGACTCGATGCAGGATTTTAAGTTGTACAAGCCTAAATTTCATTGATATGCCCACTTCTTTCGGCGAAGCCAGTGCTTCGTTCCATTCCGTCTCGTCAACCTCCCCTATCTCTCTTACCCACCTTTCCTGAAGTGGTAGTGTGGGGTCTTTCAGATTATTGACCAATTTCTTATACGTAAGGGAAGTGGCGCTTTGTGGCATGAACTCCGTCAGGAGTCTATCCTCCAACGGGGATGATTCAGGAAGATCAGTGCCCCGTGGAATCGCTTTGAGTAGGGCGTGGCTGATCTGAACGTATCTGAATGTCTCGGCGTGGCCCAGACCATACTGCTGTTGAAGCTGCTGCAAAGGAATCACTGTACCCTTGTCCCACAGGTCCCCCACTGTGGAGATCCTTATGTGATCCCATTGTGTGAACCCTTTACATGTTCTGAGATTACCCAATTGTTTGGTGTCCCATAGCGGCGTCAGTTTAGTAAGTTTGCCCGCACAACCTAGTCGGGCCTGCGCTCTGTGCCATAGTGTCGCCGTGTGGTGTGTTGGGCCAATCAGTCGTCTGACTTGGGCTTTATTATACAGAACCGAAAGCATTCCCTCAGTTCCCAACTGCGACCAGTCGGCCTTGTAGGCCGGATCGTCCCGCGATCCTCTCTAATTTTTATCGTCTTCTGATAGCAGCACCCCTGACCCCCTTCGTATCAGACTCTTGATGTTATTTCTCACCCTTTCTGTTCTTGATTTCCACGCCAAGAGGGCGCCACATTTTTCGCCATAGGCGAAGTTCTATAATTTGCTGGCATCCAATCTATCCTTCATGATCTTATCCATCCTGGCATTAAAATCTGCTTGTAGGCCAACCAATTCCCTCTCCAACTGAGGTATACGTCCCCTGGCTGTCAGGGCTGCTAGTTGCAACTCCAGCTTTCTCCTTGATATCCTTAATGACTTCAATTTATCTTTTCTTGCTGGAGTTCCTCTTATGGGTCATTAGGAACTCAGAAGCCCCCTCAGATATGCTTTAAAGGACTCCCAAACCATCTGTTCAGTGGAGGAGCGAGTGTTAAAACTAAAGAAATCGCCTGTTCCTGTCATTTACCTCCACCATCACTCTCTCGTCCATTAACAAAGTCCTTTCCAGAGTCCACCTTTTCTCTGTCATCTTAAGCCTGAGATTAAGGACTAACTCCACTGCCGAATGATCCGAAACTATCGCTGGAATATAACTAATAGATCCTACGTCTGGGAGCAACCCATGATCTACAAAAAAATAATCTATCCTTGAATATTGCTTATACTTCTTACTATAGAACGAAAATTCACTAACAGTCTCATGTTTTTCTCTCCAAATATCAAGCAAACTAAAATCCTCCATAACGTTCCTAAGTATAGAGAGTGTTCTAGTTGGAACACAATATTTGGCTTTATAGGTCCGATCCAGTTGTTTGTCAAACACCAGATTAAAATCCCCACCGAGTATAACTGGGGCAGACGTGTTTAGCAGGCTAGTCTCTAGTTTCAAGAGAGGACCAGAATTATCCTCATTAGGCTTATAGTATACGGCGCAAATAATTGTCGACTTGCATATGGACAGAGTTGCCACCAACCATCTCCCAGACTGGTCTGTATCCCATTTCTCAACCTTGATCCACTTTTTTGCTCTTACCACTATTGCTACCCCTCTTGTGCACACTCTTTGTTTGGAACATAACACTTCCTGCACCCAACCTAATTTACTAAAGGCTTGTTTAAGGTCCATGGCTTCCAAGTGAGTTCCTGCAATAGATAGATATGTGCTTCACTGTTTTTTAGAAACTCCCAAACCCGAGATAGGTTCCTACCTCCTCCTAGACTGTTCACATTTCAGGAGAGAAGTTTTATCTTCGATGACCTAATCATAGCCTACCTGTATGAGCCAAACATCTAGAGTTAAAATACAAGCCTTCTTTATTTTGTATGAGGACACATTTTCTGATTTCACCCCCCCTCCCTCCCTGCACCCCCTCCCCAAACCCACCCCTGAGGAACCCACCCTTGATGCTTGGCATTGAAACCGCCTTTTAGGAACCTCCCTGAGGCAGCACAGCATCTCTTTTATCAGCAAAAAAAAAGAAAACAAAAACCATCCCAACTTATACCTGATATGACCTTACTTTTTATATTCTATAGAGTTATTTTTTTTAATTCCCCTCTATTTTGTTTTCAATTTTTTCCCATTTTGGGTTTTTGTTTTTTTCCTTCCCTTTTTTTCCCTTTTTTCTCTTTTCCCTTCTTTCTTTTCCCCTCCCCGTCTTCTTCCCCCCAGAACCAGACCTTACCACATAGCCTCCCCTTCACCCTCACCCTCTCATCTGGGACAGGAGGTCCTCTACATCTTCAGGTTGACTACAGTTATACATCTTGTTTTTCCACATTATTTTTTAATAATGCTGGGAACTTCATTTGAACCTGCGCCCCAAGTGATCTTAGATCGGGCATTCTAGAGCCTAACTCCCGCTGTTCTCCTCCCAATGTCCGAACGAATTTGGTAGGGGCTGACCCGGTAGTGAAGAGTAGACCGTGCTAGGCACCTCCCTAGAATTAGTTCCTTGATACAGTAGGTCTGAAAATTGACAAAAAAAATTCTAGGGGCTTTCCGATCTGGATGCAACCTTAAGGGGTCCCTATGTACTCTTTGTATCTCAGCCTCTAGATCAATATCTAGTTGATCGTTTAACACCTCTTCTCTTAAAAGGTTACATATGTCCTCCATCTCCGCCCCCTCAGGTTTCTTCAAAATCCTACGGTTGTTCCAGCGGGCCAGCATCTCCAGCCTCTCCATATCCATCTGTAAGGATCGGTTCTGGGTCTTTAACGCATCTATTTCTTTGGAATTCCCTTGGACAGATTCGGATAATGATGAAACTTTAAGCTCGAGTGATCCCGTACGTGTGTATATGTCGTCCAGCTTTGACTCAAGGGCATCACACTTGTCAAGAATGCCCTTCTGGTTTGCTTCGGATATTTCAAACTTAGTCAAAAGGTCCACCCTTAGTGCCTGTAGCAAAGAGCCTAGACTGTCCCTGTCATCATTGGCACTTCCTGATGCCTGCTTAGTGCTGTCCGTATAAGGCTTTCCGCCTCGAGCTTGGGCTTGAGATTGGCCTATCCCTGAGTCTACAATACTTGACGTGCTATTTCCAATACCTCCAATACTTCCAGCATTACCCTCAACCTCTGCCTGTCCCTGTGGAGGCTGTAAAGCCAAGGAGACTGAAGGGATCTGAAGAGGAGAAGGGGTAGATATGATATCGTCGCTAGTGAAAGTATTACTAGAGTAGCCGGAGAGATCTCCACGGTAGGGCACCGTTAGATTCATGGTACTGTCCCCTACCGTTCCACTTAATCCGCTTAATCCCTTCTCTGAGTCCACTATACTTTCCAGGAGGGAGAAACGATTTTAAAGCGTAATGGGGGGCACTGTCTTGTGCAGACAGGGCTGTATCTGTAGTCTGAGATGAGCCTGCTACCTGCTCCATGATTTTAAAATAAGTTTTAAGGGATGGGGTATTCTTCTGAGGGGTGGGGGTTACCTTTGAGCCTTTTACTTTATTGATATCCCCAATTTTTGCTGCTTTCTTTTTGAGTGGGGTCCATGGAGTTACCCCTACCCCCTCCGTATGATTGGGAATCCCCTTGGTCCTCAACTCCTGTTGGGACCTTAGCTAGTATCTGTTTCTCCCAAGGGGAGGTTATCCCTTGTGGTGACCCTGCGTGAATGGTCCAGCACCACTTTTGCCACTACTCCCTTTAGGCTCCACCTGCTGGCTAAACCCCCTGCACCTTCTGGGGGACTTTGTGCTGTTGTCACCGCCCTTACCGGCCCTCTCCTCCTTGAGGAAATAGCTGAAGAAGAATCAGAAGAGATAGCTAAATGGGTATAGATTAAATCCTGCTCCATGCAGTCCTGTTTCTGCTCCCCCCTGCTTGAAACCACCTTACCGGGTCGTGATGGAGTACCGAGCGGCGCTGTGAAAAAGTGGCCCCAATTTGCGGCAGATAATCTCTGCACTCCAGCCCCTGGAACCTGGTTTTTAGTAGGGCAGTCCGAGCCCATATCCAGAGCTTGGTCCGACGCTCTCCGTAGCCCTCGAGCAGCGCGGACCCGGTCTCCTGCTCTGCTCACACCGCCTCTCTGCCCATCAGCGTCCTCCCCTGGTTCCTGGAGCCTCCACAGCAGCCCGCAGCGCAGACACTGAAAAAAAAAGAGAAAATGACTCAGCCCTCCGCGGTACACAATAGAAAATGAAATCGAGTCTCTGCTCTCACCGGGTAGGCTTTAGAAAGATAACTTTGTTAGGTCATGCCATTTTTATGCCGTTTCTGCCGTTTCTGCGACCGGTGTTAGCCCGCCGCCATGTTCCTCCCCTCCTGAAACACCTGTGTTTCAAAAAGATAATATAAAAACATACTTGCCCAGTTCCGAACTCTACATAAACGCTCTATGAAAAGAAAAACAATGGAATAACAAATTGAAGTCCGTGAAAACGTGGTCTTGAGCTATAAACTCAAAGATACTGGTACATTTTGGAAAGCATTCAACACCACGACATTTTGAAAAAGATTGATTGTCTAGCTTGTCTGTGAATAATGCAACAGAGCGGCAGTGGGTGGACCACTTTACTAAAAATATATAGCCTCTCAGAAGGGGATGAAGATATAGGAGCGTTAGCCACCCCAATTTATCCCATATCTATTGAGTTCAAGCTACACAAATTAATGTCAGTAATGAGAAGCCCCTCTAACAAATCTCCGGGTCATCATGGGCTTCTATAAGATAAAAGTTGAGTGTGGACTCCACTACTATCTTTAAAAAAGTTAATCAAGATGACTCTTGCTGTTATCGTCCAATCTTGATATTAAACTCAACATTTAAGATAATGGGAAGAATAGTGCAAGACAGACTCATAGTGTAGACCAGAAAGTGCTTTATATTGTCGGAGGTTAGGGATGGGTTTTGGACAGGTGTAGAGACTTTGGAACAATGTTTGAATTTACATCTGCTTTTCAGTAAATTTACGGTAGCCAGAACCTGCCCTTTTACCTGTTCTTTATGGACCTCTCAAGCGCCTATGACAGTGTGAACAGATCTAAATTGAGAACGTCACTGCTCACCAAAGGCCTAGACAGAGATTTGATTGACTTTCCCTGGGCCCTTTATTTTGATCTTTCAGCCTGTCAGATTTGGGCAAAATGGGGAATATTCTAGATCTTTCGACTTAGCTAAGGTGTGAGACAAGGACGTTTCCCTGCACTGTCTTTTTCTCTTTATATATTAACAATCTAGAGGTGAGTCTCATAGAGAAGGGATATTTGGCAGTTAAGAGCAAGCCCATACCTTTGCTTTTACATGCCGACAAGGTGATGTTAGTAGCCAGAACTCCCAATGGGCTCAAATAAATTATTTGATGCCTTTGTTTGTTTCATGGAAGAGCTGAACCTTACAACCATTCTTTCTAAAACCTTCCATATATCCTGTGGTTGAAAACTAAAGACCTGATCATATGCAATCAAGGGCCACCCTCTAGAAAGGAAATATAATTTCCATTTCTTGGGTGTGAACTTTGATGGCGCCGGTTCCTGGGATCCCTGCTTGGCAAACAGGGAGCTGCACTTTGCTTGGTCTGCAGGCTTCTTGTTTAATCTGGCTGAAAACATTGACAATAAAAGATTGCCCTGCTAATAGAAATGTACAATCATGTGTCCCTGTTCTAAGCGATGGGTCCAGTATCTGGGGCTACAAGTTGAGGACAACCGTGTTCTTCACCCCCTACCGGGGGTTCCACTGAGTAGTTCTAACTATGCTGTTCACAACGTAGACAACATGATCAGCATGGCTCCTCTCTTAATGTGGTCTCCATCCAGTGTAACAAACATACTTCTCTGAATACGGATTTAATTCAGGGCTTGTGATCAAGGCTTGGCGATCTCTTGGTTATAATATATATGGTCTGGCCTTGACAGACTGGGTAGGTTCTCCTTGTTTACTAATCCCAGGAAAATGACTAGCCTTGGCAAAACACTGATTAACACCTTCAGCGCGGCCCGAATTTTCGCGCTGTGCTGAAGGTTCTAAGAAACGGGCGTGACCGTGACGGAACGGTTCCGTCATCAGCACAGCCCAACCTGTGCTCGTGACGGAACCATTCCGTCACAAGCGTCGAAGGGGTTAAACAGTCCTCTATGGATGTGCAATCAAGGAAGAGAAGTGCAGTGGAGCTAAAAAAAAAGCCAATTAAGCAGGAATATGTAATGATTCAAACAACTCCTGGCACGGAACCATATTTAGAAGTGGACATTAATCCCTGGGAATGATCTCTTCATACCAGGTTTAGACTTGATACTTTTAAAGGGCAATTGAGCGTCCAGCTGAACCAATTTCATCCAGGCGTCTGTATGTGCCCTTGTAAAGAAAGGTTGTCACAAAGTGTACTTAATTTTAATTTTATTTGTAAATTCAATGATTCTGTCTCCAACACATATTAATTCCTGATTTTAAGAGAAAGGGGTTTTAAAAAATACAAACCAGCCATGATCTTTCTCCAAAAAAATACTTTCTTCACTGGCAGTATCTTTTAGAGTCAGTCTTTTTTTAATCGGTGAGCCGTTATCTCAGAACTTTCATATTTTAATTTTCAGATGGATATTAGTTTTAATCGGAGTGATTTAATCTTTTTTAATTTTCTCATGTTTTGCAATAATTATTGTAAATTTTACAATTTAATGTTTTATAATGTCATGAATTGTTTGTGTTTTTATGATTATTATCTAATAATAAAATTAAGTCTTTTCTGATTCTGAACTTCCTGAATGCAGCTTTGGAAGACCTCAACAGAATTAGGGATGCAAAAGTTTAAGCATTTGAACCTTCAGAGTCCATTGTGCTTCACAAATATTGATGTGTAGTTGTTCAGAATTTAGGAATAGTTATTTGTAGCCTGAGTTGAGGTACATCTTTGAGCAACAACAGGTTTTTAATCACAGTGATAAAATTGTCAATGGTCAGTGATGGTTGGTGTGAGGTGAAATTCGTGCTAGATATCAGTGTTCCGCATATGGATGTCTTTATACATATGCACAATTTGAGTTGATTCCGTTTTCATACCACCACAACAGGTGACCCCCTTATGGTGGGTCTTTTTCATTTCTTAATAACATCAGTCTTTTCTAGGTGTGATGTGTTTTATCTAGGAACCCGATCAATATTGTGACCTTATGCCCCTATATGGCTATAATCAATAAATACAAATTGGAAAGAGGGGACCCCTACAACCTAGTGGCTTGCTAATCGTAGGGAATGTACTGACATGAGTTGGGAAGGAAAAAGTAGCAAACCAGTTGATAATCTTAGTGCCCTTGTTACAACCTCAGTTTTACATAATCATTACATTGACAATAATAATTCGCTTAGACAGTAATGTATGCAAAATATATGATTATTTTATTTTTCTTATTGTTTGTTTCATTTTTATATCTTTTTTTCCATATCGGATAACAGAGTTTTGTGTTTCTATTTTTTTTAAAAAAATGTTGGTTTCACTTAATTTATAGAGTAACCATTATAGTTCATACCAGTGACAATAAATAACATACAATACCTATTGTGAAAAAGACATACAACAATACACAGTTAAATACAAAAAAAGTTTGTTGTACGATATGTTCGGTCGATGGAGAATTATATGAAGGCAAAATGCGGTAGAATAGAACACAACGCGTTTCGGCCTGAGGCCTTCATCAGGTGACCGTCATTTCGTTTTTTACACACAGACAAGTGTATAACAAGTTCCTACACAGACAAGGATAAAACACATAAAAATACATACGTCAATATTTGATATAGATTGATGTACATTTACTGTCTGAGCATACATCGCGAGGTTGCATAAAACAGAAAGGGAGTTTTATAATAACAACCTACTGATACATTAAGGGTCAATTGCTATTTTCTAGACATTTATTATATATTATATCTGATTACATGATACATTTCTGATACGTGTACATAGTAGGATAGCAGTTCTATGTCCTATTTTGTCTCAGCAATATACAAGCAATATATAACAGATTGTTATAGGACACTGACAGTGAAAAACATCAGAACCTCCGTTCTAAGAAATAACTGGAACCTACTCCACAGGATACCTAAGTAAAGTGAGTAAATCAGCAGCTGGTAACTAGCCTTTCAGCACCAATCTCCTCTTTTCTCCTCTTTTCAACTCTCTTGTAAATAATATTCTCACTCAGAGCTCATGGAGATTAGTTTCTCAGTATCAAATCTTTTTCTCCTCTTATTCACTCTTCATGAGACTAATATTCTAAACTAGACATCATGTACTCTTCCCTTTTGTAGCTATGACTTCACTAACACCTTACTTTGCAACCACCTATCTGTTATACATAAATCTAGTTTTTCTTTCTCCGTCCGTTCTTTCTCCGTCCTCTCCCCCAATGCCTTTTCCATTATAATATCTATCAGAAACACTGAAAACCTTAGTTATAAGATAAAGGCCAGATAGGAGAAAAAGTACAATGAGACTTTCACTGTCAGTGTCCTATAACAATCTGTTATATATTGCTTGTATATTGCATGTAATGTATCAGTAGGTTGTTATTATAAAACTCCCTTTCTGTTTTATGCAACCTCGCGATGTATGCTCAGACAGTAAATGTACATCAATCTATATCAAATATTGACGTATGTATTTTTATGTGTTTTATCCTTGTCTGTGTAGGAACTTGTTATACACTTGTCTGTGTGTAAAAAACGAAATGACGGTCACCTGATGAAGGCCTCAGGCCGAAACGCGTTGTGTTCTATTCTACCGCATTTTGCCTTCATATAATTCTCCATCGACCGAACATATCGTACAACAAACTTTTTTTGTATTTAACTGTGTATTGTTGTATGTCTTTTTCACAATAGGTATTGTATGTTATTTATTGTCACTGGTATGAACTATAATGGTTACTCTATAAATTAAGTGAAACCAACATTTTTTTTAAAAAAATAGAAACACAAAACTCTGTTATCCGATATGGAAAAAAAGATATAAAAATGAAACAAACAATAAGAAAAATAAAATAATCATATATTTTGCATACATTACTGTCTAAGCGAATTATTATTGTCAATGTAATGATTATGTAAAACTGAGGTTGTAACAAGGGCACTAAGATTATCAACTGGTTTGCTACTTTTTCCTTCCCAACTATAATCAATAAATATCCCTATAATGGCATAATAATCAGAGTCATATTTTAGTAACTCGCCTCTGCAGTCCATGACACAGCAGAAGCTACTTCCTTAGATTCCTAGAGAGCACACTGAGTTCTTTCGACACACCAAACCCCCAGCAACCTGGGAAAACCCCGCTTGCTTTGTTTTGATTAGTAATAGAACTCCTGTGAGCACTGTAAGAACGACCAGTTCTTAGTGACATCTTTATTGACGTCTTATGTCCAAAACTTACGTCAAACTCGGCACCTTTTAGGTATAAATATACCAACGTTGCCTTAAGCAAACACACGGTGGTGAATACTGGAGCAGAACAGCTGTCCCTTTGCAGAGAGCCCAGAAGATGCGAGAAGCCCACGGGCGCTGCCCCTCCTCTTTGACGCGCTGAGAAAGACGCTGTCTTTTCTCCTGCCGAGAAAATCCAGCTCCGGCGTTTCCAGCCTACCCTTGCGGGTGACTGGGATATCGGGTCCTGAGAGGGAGATACCAGACCTCCTACATTCTATTCCAAAGGTACGGTGCTGACTAAACCCTTAGAGAGAATTCTTGAATCAAACTCTTGGCAAAACCAACTTAACTTAAACTGCTACTTACGTACTCCCTCCCACGTATTAGGCTTAGGTCAGGTACACCGGGGTAGGCGTAGTTAGAAGCACCTGTTGAGGTCGTTAGCCAATGTATATATGAATGTATATATTGTATATATTGTATTAATTTTAACCATGTTATGGCTAAGAAACCATATCAATGCTTTTACAGTATTATTTCATAATAATCTTTTTACTGTACGTACTTTACTTTATATTAAGTAATTGTGGCAATTCATTTCTCTTGCATAAGAAGAAAGACTGTTCAATAAATCATGCCCTTTATTGAAAACGCCCGTCTCTCTCTTCTCTGCACTCTGGTGAAACTAAGAACGCACGTCTGACTGAGTGAAATAATTGTCTATTGTTTTCACACGACTCTGGAGATTGACTCCTATTCTGGGGAGCAAAGTTGTCATGTTTATGCGGTTGTCGGAAGCGGAATCCCTTCTTGTCTGAGCCACTGCCTATTCAGTCAAGAAAGTTTCCAGTGACCTCTGAGCTAGCTGGCGCAAACCTAAATTAAGTCTAATATAGTCAGTAGAGACCTAGAAGACCTCAGTCCTACGTCTACACTGCTGTTTATGTTATTCCAATGCGCAGGGCCTATAGGGAAAATAGGAACTACACTACATGGCGCCCAACGTTTGGTAAGGCGATAAAACTGACGCAAGACGTTAGAGTAACTCAGTCGTGCTTTTTCACACAGACCCTTTCTCCCGTAAATACTCCAATAGACGTCTGGAGTGGGTGAAAGGTTAAAATCCGCCGGAACTTAGTAGGAAGAGATTCCTATGTAGAGTTTTTGGTTTAGTCAACGTTGAAGTGTTCCAAAATATTGTGCACCTAATCTTTTGTCTCCTTGAAACCTGATCTGCAACAAAAAAAAACCTTTCTGACAGTAAAATGCCAGACAGTGATGAGGAAAGGGATGCTGCTACATTAGCAAATCAACTAATGGAGGATGACACGAGTCTCCTACAGAATGACCAGAATGCTATCCTCATTCCGGTCAACATAAGAAAAACTATAACTTTAACACTTATAGAAAACGGACTGACAGCACGAGGTGGTACAGTCATTTTCGTGATAGAGGCACACGAATATCGGCAGACAGAGGTATTCTATTCATGGATAAACTTTCCAGCGGCAAACGCTACAACACACGAATTCCACTATTACAAAATAGAGGAACCTCCGGAAGAATATGCTCCTTTCGAGGAGATTGAAATTCCATTAAAATACCAAGAGCACCTGCTCTGGTTTAAAGGCGCCCTAAAACATAATGATCACATCACCAGGCTCGGTCCACTAGGTAGACCAGGAGCAACGTGGCCGGTTCTAGCCAGCTACACACCACATCCAGACATTGATAAAATGTCAAGAGAAGAACTTTTAGCACAGCTAAAATTATTAATTAAAATACACAGACAGCTAGTCCAATATGTAATGCAGACAGCAACAGTCCAAACAGCTGTTAATATTCCACAGCTGACCCCTCATCAGGGGAACACAAATAAAATTACACCACAGAACATACAATCATGTCTTGGAAAAATACCCGCAAAACGGGAACAAATTCCATTCCGGCTAGCACAAAAAATAACTCAAATAGAGGCAGTGTTCCCGAATACTAACCCTGTTGAGAAACACAGAATTCTGACTATCTGCCTTCCGATGGGTGTCGCACCACATGTGGAGGACTGTGACACTTGGGGCACAGTCTTTGCTTCCATTTACACAAAAACACATGGTGTTCCGTCCATGGCGGTAATACCGGATGTGCTAAAACAAATTCAGAATGAATACCAAGGGGTAATTGAAACATGCACCTCTCAAATGAACAATCCTTTGTTTCCTGTCTCCAAACCAGACGATTCGTATCGTCTAGTCTTGGACTACAGACACCTTAACTCATGTTGCAAAACATTTGCGGTACAAAATTCGACCAGTGCGGCACTAATGAATAACAGTTCGCAAAAAATACAAAACAACATTAGACATATCTAATGGGTTCTTTTGTCAAAATATTGCACCAGAAAGCAGGTACTTGACCGCTTTCTCAATAATGGGGTCACAGAAAAATTTCTGTAGCCTCCCACAGGGATTCAAGAATAGCCCAGGACTATTCTCAGCCAGAGTAACAGAGTTACTACAAATGTATGATGATGAGGCATTATCTTATGTCGATGACATCTATCTCACAGGCGACGACTTGGATACTCACTTGAAAGGAGTGAACACCATAATACTTGGGTTCGCAGCTGAGGGTTACAAATTCAACTTTAAAAAGTCACGAATTGCCCATCTAACTGTCCTATTTTAAGGATACGAATTATCAAGTGAAGGCAAAAGCCTAGCAGCCAACTTCTTAGAGAAGTGCGCTGTACTCCAAGCACCAAAAACGCTGAAGAACTTACAATCAATTCTAGGCTTTCTGAATTTCGGAGGAAACTTACATTCTAAACTATGCAGAGAGGATTAAACCTCTCTACGAATTAATAAAATCTGATTTTAAACCAATCAAATGGACTCGAAAACACACAGAAATTTTGAGATCATTGCAAACAGACATGTTAGCTAAAACAAAATTAGAGACACGTGACAATACACGCAACCTTGCAATACGGGTCATCCCAGGAAGATGGGGATTCACATACCTGATCTCTAATGAGGGAGGAACGGTACCAATAGCTTACAAATCACATTTGTACACACAAACAGAAAAAACATTCAGTCTCGCAGAAAATACTGTAAAGGCAGTTCAAACTGCTGTAGCAAGAGAACGAGCCCTAGCCCAAGGCAAAAGAATAACTGTTTTCACAGCAGAATCAGCCTTCATCCCAGTAAATCTAAAAACAGTGGCACTAGATCCGAAATGGATACAGTGGGAAAATTCTCTTGCTGCAGAAGACGTGACATACTATTTTGTCCCAAACATGAAAAAACTGAATGATTTAAAATATGAAAAAGAATACCCTCTGCCAATCGAAATTCTGCCCCTAGAACAGTACTCTTGTATAATCTATACAGACAGATTTGTGCAGCATTACAATGTAGATGATAAATCCTACGATGCAGCCTGCGCGATTGTTAAAGGTCGCTGGCTCTGCGGTAAATTCAGACCGAAAATAACAAAAACTGAATCACTGAGAAAATGTTCGGCTCAGCAAGCTGAAATCAGATCTTTAAAGATGGCGCTTGAAAATGCCGAACGTGAATTCCCGACACTAATCGTGTGCGATTCGCATTTTTGCGTCAAGTCTTACAATAATGATTTGCAGAACTGGGTTCAAAATGATTACAAAGAGGACACAGGTGCCACAATCAAGCATAAAATGCTTTGGAAACAAGTAGTTCTTGTACAGAAGGAACTACAAAACACTCACGTGATACACACTCTGAGTCATCAACGTGATGGCGTTCACGTTGCAGGGAATTCATTGGCTAATACAGCCACAGCGGAAGCAACTAAACCGGCTTCCGTAGCCACAAAGAAGCGTTCAGAAAAATACGTAGACGGGGAAACCATGCTGGCGGTAAAAACGTCTTCAAAAGGCAACTGTGCAGCACTACCTGTGAACTATCCACTCAATTATACATATGTAATTGATGCAAACTCCGTTCCTTTTGCTCGAATCCCTGGAGTGGGGGATAGGGTAATTCCGAACACGAATCGGAGAATCTTATTAATAGCAGACGCACACATGGGTGAAGGTCCAAGACACAAACAGATGAAGGAATCTCTGACAGAATTACAATCAGAATACTGGTGGCCGGGGATGAGCCTGCAACATTATAAATTTGCGAAGAGCTGTCCAGACTGCAACAGAAACTGCAGTAACGAGTCAAACGGAGTAATGCCATGGCCATGAAATCCAGCGTCCTATTAATTTCTTTTTTAAGACTATATTCACTTAAAAATGTGGCCCCAGCGCTTGGCTGACGCCAGAACTGTTATAAAAGATTTGCGAGTCTTTATCAGCACATACGCAATTACCATGCTTCATTCTGACCAGGGTCCTGCTTTTAGCTCTCGAGCTTATAAGGAGGCCATGACCAGCATGGCCTCCTTATAAGTTCTCTTGTCCCTTCCATCCTGAGGGAAACGGGGTTGTGGAAAGAAAAAAACGAGACATAAAGCAATCTATAACGGCAAAGGTATTAGGTTCGGGTGATGGGTGGGTCCAGCATTTAACAAGTGTCCAACGTAGTCTTAACAACTTGCCAAGAAATTCTCTAAAAGGTTTCAGCCCGTACGAACTATTGTTCAGAACTAGAATGTATGTTCAGGACTTAGATAGTCGTGCTTCAGTGGTTCAAGATAAGAAAAAATGCTTTGACATCAAAGATCGTTTGGCTGTTTTACAGGACTTAAATGAAACAAGAAAAGCCCTGAGCAACATAAAGTTAAAACAACAGTCAACAACCACTGAAGGCACACCACCTGTCCCAGCAAGACCTGACTGGATTCCAAAGATTGGGGATCTGGTCAGAGAGAAAATAGCGGTGAAGAAGGAATTTGGGCCTTCTTACAGAAAAGCAGTACCTGTCTTAGCAATCAACGGAAAAAGATCAGTGGTACTACCGCCCCTTGCTGGTAAAAAGGAGAACCGAGTTGTATCCATCGACCTGGTAAAACCACAATCATGTATCCTATAATAAATAGTAGGCCCAGTGGACTCCCAAGAAGTAACAGAATACCCAAATTTGCTAGTATCCAAGAGGTTCAAACTGAAAGACTAATCACATTTGATAAACCTGCAGTGAATAAAAAAGGACTATGCAGAAATGCCATGGAACTTGTGCCTCTTGAAACCCAAATTGAAACAGTTCGTCATAAAACACCAGTCTACAATGATGTAGCAGCAGAATTTGCTAATGAAAGGCAAATTGAAAAAACAATTCCAACAATTGACAGAACTGCATCTGGCTACTTCATCAATTTCAATAACTTTTCTGAAGATCAAAGCAACCCTGAAGTGACGCCAGCAACAAAGACTTTTAAAGACAAAGCAACAAAACTCTTGCTCCAACTCAAAGAAGCATATCTAAATGCACCGTTGATTGAACATTGGATTGTATCAGGGGTACTTATACTCCTACTATGCCTAATTTTAGTTTTAATTTTAGGAAAATGTATTACAGTACAATGGACAAAGCAAGTCAGAACATCAACTTAGTTCTGAAGCCTCACAAATCATCTCACATCGAGAAAAGAGAACTATCATCAGTAAATGTGACAGCCATTCCAATACCCGGCGGGGTAGTTTGGGACAAAACAGATTACGAAATATATGGACCGGTCGAACTCTTGAAATATCCTCCTCAGTTTAAGGTTTCATTAAGTGACTTTGTAAAACCAAGTACATTCTCTGATGATTGGGACTTTGAAAGCATAAATAATATGATGTCGGATTTAGTTTTGTCAGCAAAATTTACAGAACATGATTATTTGCAAGGTTCATCGAATTATGAACAGATGTACTGTTTTACCCATTATGCAGACCACTATTTGCATAAATCTGCTCAACCTAGAATTTTTTTTAAATATAACCAATGGAAACATTGTTCTACTCCACCTAAAAGCAGTTCAAAAACATTCTATGAGAAATTCCAATACTTCTCAGGGTTTAACACAAGTGATGCAGAAACTTTTTATTATAAACTATTAGATAAAACAGGGACAAAAACCATGCTGACAAATACTAAATTGATATATTCAGAAGCATTTTATGAAAAAATGATTACATTTGGTTTTGATTTCTGGAAAAACAACATTGAAACAAAAACCGTCTGGGGTACAAAAGATTGGCAGGTACAAGGCCTAGAAGCATTATTTCGAGCCTACATGATCCCAGAACAAATAATGTTCTTGAATGACACAATTCAACAAACGACCTGTCTTGGCCTAGCCAAGATTAAAGACCTTAACAAACCGTCTATTCCAAAGCCAAAACCTGATAATGCAACCACAGATATTGAGGTAGATGTATCCCAAATTTTACATGAAAACAGAACACATCCTGATTGGAAAAATTGGTTAATCTGGCCTACAGACACAAATAACTGTCAAGACAGATTCCTGAACAAAATACCAGACCAGACCCTAGATACTCCCAGAGACAACATCCAGGGATAGTAACAACATACAGTGTAGGGAAACTATGCCTTGAATGGTTACAAACATCCACACTGGCAGAAATTAAGCAACACTTATCTTTACTTTAAGATGGTGCTGACTTGCGCGATTTCATAATGGGACCACGCAAACAGGGTCAAAAACGTTTCATAGCGGCCAGTATATACGCTGCTTACAACGAGGCATGGAAAGTGACTCAAATTGAGACAGCAGAGAAAATACGAGAAATTGATCGTATTAATTTGGAAAAATCACTTTCTGTGGTTGACAAAGGGTTAATGACTCTGTCCTCCAGAATATATTCACTGGACAGTATTGTATCATCTGCTATAGATATAATAGGCCAGGACTTGCTAATGTTACAACATGGCCAGTCCCAATTACGTTCTATTGTACAGCTAGGCTGGACGTTGCAAAGCCTGCATTCAGGCTATGTGCCATGGCGTTTAATCAACACAACGTCATTGTTTTCTATCTTCAACCTTACTGATAAACAAATCAGTTTGGCACAGAAAGGAGCAGACTATACAATCCTGAGCATTGAAAAACTTGAGAGATTACCATTGACAATGTCAGAAAGAGCTGTCATTGAATGGATAATACACGGAATAATCACAATTCCGATAACAACTTTCCAATTTAAAAATTGCCTAAAGTATATACCAGCAGGCCAGTATGAAAGGTTGGGTATTCAGCATTTGATTTCGTTAACCGTTCTAGTCTGTGGTCACTTTTGCTTAGTTATGGTTTGGTTTGGATGATTCTTTGGTGTATTTTCTTTCTTATTTACACAGGGACTTAAAGGCCAGAGTACGTATTAATAATGAGGGTGAAGTCTCAAATTATATTTTAATTGGCAGGGGTGTTAGACAGGGCTGCGTACTCGCCCCACTGCTTTTTATCCTATACATCAATGGGCTGAGCAGCAGCTTGAGTAAGATAACTAAGGACGTTCCAATCATAAATTGCAACCCCATCACTGCTCTGCTGTATGCGGACGACGCAGTGCTAATGGGGCGTACACCCAATGCGCTGCGTACCTTAATTTCTGGGTTTGTTGTTTTTATGTCAGATTTGGGCCTTAACACTAATTTTAAAAAATCATTCATCATGAATTGCGGACCCAAAAAATATAATATCACCTCAATTAAGTCAGGTGAAAACATCCTAAAATACACAAGCACTTTCCCTTATTTAGGACTGTTATTCTCTAATACAGGTTCGTGGCAGCCGCATGTTGCTTATGGGAGAAATAAAATTGGTAAATCCATCAACTCAATCCTATCCCTTCGGCAACCCAAACAGGCTGACGTTACTACTTCTTTGCTAAATATCTACCGTACCCAGTGTCAACCTACGGGAACTTACGGAGCAGAAGTGTGGAGCTATTCCAATAGTACGCCCATCCAGATAGAGGAAAACAGATTTTGCAGGAAGGTTTTGGGGGGCGTTCCTTGCGCCCCTACATTCATCTGTCACAACGAGCTAAAGTTATTGTATGTTGAGGATTTTATTCGATCAAGGCCCGCTCTTTTCTGGTTAAAAATATGGCTAAATCCAGCGGCACATTGAGGTTCCGTGAGAATCGTAACGACGTTTTTGACTCGTTCGAATATGGACGAGTTTGGTATCTATGAACCGCAAATGACGAGTTTAGTGGGTGTACGCGTTTTCGCTACACTACTTTGTACCGTTCGTCTTATTCGTGGGTTTCTCCATCTGAACCCACGGGTTCCATTTTAGATACGGCATCCATTTTGTTTCTTGCCCTCAAGTAGTCAGCAAACGGACACTGTCTGCTTCGTGACCCTGGGATTCCCAAGCTCTTGCGGAAGACTCATGTTCCTTTGAGGGTGTCTTTATGACGAGGGGGATGACACAGCAAAGGCAGATGGCTTCGCTCGAGGCTCATCTTGCCGTGCCGGTCTATTGTTTCAGTCGTGCATGCATTAGGCACGAATCCTTTGATCCTGCAATCGTGCTTCCGATATTGCACCCTACACTCTTTTTCAATCTGTTGTCTATCTTTGTCCTCCTTGCACATGTTTCTGTCTCTTTTCTTAACTCGTTTACAGCCAGAATGGAATGTACTTAATGATGGGATAACGTACTTTTACAGTTGGGAACCGGCGATGCTACTGTAATTATGTTCCGGGCTCCTGAATACATGAAAGCAACCCTTTTGAAGTTTACTGTGGGAACTGAGTTGTAACCTTTTGTTCGCCATGTCTAAAATATGTATAAAAGGAGCGATCCACTGTTGCAATTCGAAGCAGTCTCTCAGAACCTACACGCTGTGTACTTCTTGCGATTTCTGTATCCCTGCAGTAAATGAACCTTGATCTTTGACGCCTAAGGAAGTGTCCCGTGTCTCTGTGATTTGTACGCCGGAACAGGTAACCCACGAAGGTTTCAGGTGTTGTCCCCTGGCACCGCTGGGTCGTAGAATAGCCCAGTCCTTCAGTTGGCGCCCAAAGTGGGGCGACATCAGCGGTACCGGTCCAAAGCCCGACGATCGTGAGGAACTTCGTGTGAAATCTCCGAGGGAAGGTGCACCCCGCTTCATCGATCCTGTTGTCAAAATAAGTGGCCTGAAGACTTTTCCCGCGAAGATTCCCGCCTCCTGACGGCTGCGACGGACTGATGCCCTGACTGTCGACCTGTTTTGGCGCCTGGCGTAGTCCTTTGTACGGCGAGACGATAGACGGGCCTTCCTGGTGACGCCATTGTTCTTTCAGTTAAGTATTCATGGGTCGCTCCCAGAAGCCTTGGTTGTTGTTGTTGAAACTTGGTTGTTTGCAGGGTTCCATTGCATTTGTGGTTCTTAGTTGTTGGTTCTTAGTTGTTGGGTTTTATTTGACGATTGCAATTGCCAAAAACCGAGGGTCTTGCATTTTTGCGAGGACATCGTAATTCGATAACCCTTGAAGTTTGTAAACTCGGTTAGTGTGCACGCGACCTGGCCGTAGTATTTTGTTTGGTTTCCTTAAATGTTGCGGTACGGATTCCCGATTGGAGGACTCATGTCCGATACCTCCAGTCGGAACTCCAATTTATGAGCTCTATAGTCGCCACGGAGTAGGCCCTATCGTATATAATGAATATTGGATCCGTTACACTAAAGATGATGGTGTCCTTAGTTGGCCACCCCATGGTAGTTTTGAAACTGCAATTTTAGATAATCTTGAAGCCAAATTGTTTAAAAAGAAAGCTAGGCCGGCCATGTTTGATTCCTTTCGGTTATGGCGCAAAGAGGCCAAGCAGAAAGAAATCAAGCAGATTAAGAAAAATAAGAGAGAAGGTATCATTACGGTGATGCGAAATGCAGAACAGTCTCAGCGAGACAAAGACGAGAAGGAAAAGGAAGTTTTTGCTAGACTGCATCATATGGCGGTGGATAAATGTTATCCGGTTTTACCGTCGAGTTCTGATAAGAAGGGAGAGGAAGCGGTAGAGGACCCTTTGCTGTCCTATCTACTGAAATCACCACCTCCATATGCACAGGATACTACAGCCCCTGTGGTTCCTCCTGTCCCTCAACCTGTTGTTCCGGCAGCTGCTGGTCAGCCTGTCGTTGGTCCTGTCCTTCCGAATCCTCTTGTTCCTCAAGTTGTCCCTGCTCCCTTACCTGCCCTTCTTCCTACTGCTCCACTGCCTATACCTTCTCAGTCTATTGTTCCTGCTACTTCTGCTATCTTGGCTACTCCTACTGCTCCTACGTTCAGTCCTCATGTTGTTGCCCCTGTACTTCTCTCCTCTTCTCCTTCTGTCCGTAGTCGCATACCTAATGCTGTGGCCAATCTTTACTCTCCATTTGGACCGATCCTTGGGTCCAATGTTTCTGATGTCTCTCAGAGACGAAGTCAAATTCCTGGTGGTAGGGAGAGTGAGACGTTAGTGAAAATGACGCGTAAATGGAGTAGGCATCCTGCTAAGTACACCCCGCGCATAGTTTTCGAGACGTTCTCTCAATTTAATGAGCCCACACAAAGATTTGTGTTTGAGGAAATGTGTAAGTCCCTAAGAGAAGAGTGGGATAATGATGAGGTAGATAATGTACCGCCCGAAATGACTGAACTCCAGAATCAGTTTTCGAACGGTATGATTGTGGGTGGTAATGTTCGACGTGCTTTAAAGCTTCTCTTATCCTTTAGATCTGCAGTACAACCTCGAGCCTTGTTTAATGATGACACTGAGGAGTGGATGGCACAACCTGGTCAGTATCCCATGCGAGAAGTTCCCCCAGTATGGATGCCAGGTGATGCTGCTGCTAATCCTGCAATTCCGCCACACTTCCAGAGAGTTTGGATACACCTCCCATGGAAGCGATCAGAAGTTTTGCAGGTGAAACAATCTTTGCCTGATCCTCGAAAAATCCGGCAGGTTATTATAAGGAGTTATCCCAATTAGTGGATGCTACTATTATGAACCTCGCCGATATTGACATGTTGTTCGGTAACGTAGTACCTCAACCAATTTGGGCAAAAATCCGTCTAGAGAATCACATAGCTGAGTTAGGCGGTGATTGGGCTGCTCTTGCGGCGGCTGACGGACGACAAGTTGGTGGGGCTAAGCCTGAACAGATCAATACGAATCTGCCTCAAAGGATCATTACACTTATGAAGATACTTATGCCAGCAATGAGAGTTAACTGGGATAAACTGTCTGCGTGCAAGCAAAAGAAAGACAAGAGTGTCTCCGATTTCTTTACCAGATTTGAGGAGGCATTTATCGATCACAGTGGTCAGGATATGAGCACTGAGGGAGGTCAGCGACTGTTTGTTGATAAATTTGTATCGAATTTGTTGCCTGAATTAAGCAACAAATTGAAAAATTCCGAAAGTTCGTGGGCTGTTTCTACCTCTGCTCAAATATTAGCCACGGCTCAATATTACGAAAATAGAGAAAAGGAAGAAAGTGATCGTGCAGATAAGAAAACGAAGGAGCTTAAAACTAAGGTTTTGTTGCAGCAAGCGTATCCTCCGCGCTCGAATCAAAATGATTCACAACAGCAAAATCGATCGCAATCACAGTCTTCCAGGACGCAGTCGCGTACTGACTCCTCTACACCAAGATCTATGCTTGGGTATAATCAATGCGCATATTGTAGGGGTGAGGGCCATTTGAAGTTTAATTGTCCGGTTTTACGTGACCGAAATAATGGCGTTTCGGCTCGGGGAGGTCGTAGTGGTCCTCAACAGGCATCTCGTGGTAGAGGTCGTGGTGTCTCTCAAAATCAGAATGAGCGTTCTACTACTTCATCGGACTCGAACAATTGCTTTGATCAGCGCGATTCATCGTCTGGTAGATCTGCACAGTATCATGTGGACGACTATTACGTCGAGCATGATATTGATGCTGACGGTAATTACTAGGACAGCCAAAGAGAGGGAGTATCAGTTCCGGTTGATCAGAGAGGGCCTTACATCGCAGTTGCCACATCGGGCGTAGTTGAGCCTTTTCTGTTGGACACTGGTGCAGCGAAAAGTTCCATCATGCATTCGAAAACTCCCTGGCGCACCTTTGTCTGGCTTAACGAATGTTTCCGTTGGATTCTCTGGCGCCCCGTTAGCAATCCGGTTTCTAGCCCTTTGCCCCTTACAATTGGGCCTCGTGAGCTAGAAGCTCCTTTGATTTTGACTACTGGTTGTGGTGAGAATCTTTTGGGCCTGGATTTGTTGAAAAGGTTATATGCGACTCTGTACTGTTCTCCTGCGGGAGTGGAGCTTACATTGGGTCAGAGAGTGATCCCTCCTATGTACTTGTCAACTGATAAGCTCCCACCGGAATTGAGTTCTCTTCCTGAGTCTTTGTGGGCAACAGGTCCCAATGATGTGGGCCTGCTGGACATATCACCTTATGTTGTCCAATTGAAATTGAATGTGCGATTACCACGTATTCCCCAGTATCGTATCTCTCTTGATGGTGAACAAGCGCTATTAGCGATCATTTATGAATTGATCAAGAAGGATGTTATTGAGGAAACTCGGGGAAATGTGTGTAATAGTCCTGTGTTACCTATTTTGAAAGAAACTGATCCATCCAAATCCCCTGTGTACCGTTTTGTCATTGATTTGAGAGAGGTAAATAAAATTGTGATTCCACAATTTCCTGTGGTGCCTGACATTACGGCTTTGCTGACTCTGATTCCAGCCTCTGCCTCTTGGTTCTCGGTAATCAATCTGAAAAATGCTTTCTTTAGCATTCCGATTGCTGAGGAAAGCAGAGATCTATTTGGCTTCTCATTAGGAGGTCGCAGCTTCAGGTTTAAACGCGCTCCTCAGGGCTACTGTGAGAGTCCATCGATCTACAGCCAAGCTCTTAAGAGTCAACTTGACGCGTTTGTGTTACCAGCTGGTGCGGCCTTGATTCAGTACGTCGATGATCTGTTAGTGGCTGCTGACACTAAGCAGATTTGCAAAACTGCTACAGTATCGCTATTACAGCATCTATGTGACTTACATCACAAGGTGTCACCTTCTAAGCTACAGTATTGTTGTCAAGAAGTAACCTATCTAGGTCACTTATTGTCAAAGGAGGGAAGAAGGTTGACCCCAGAAAGAATTGCAGCGATTGCTCGAATGACTGTGCCAACAACTCAGAGAGATGTGCGTGCCTTTCTAGGTATCACGTCATACTGCAGGCAATGGATTCCAAATTTTTCATTGCTAGCAAAACCATTGTTAGCCCTTACGTGCAAGGATGTTCCGACTCCTTTGCCATGGACTGAAGAGTGTCAGAAAAGTTTTTCTGAATTGCGTGATGCGTTGTGTTCGGCTCCTGTGTTAGGTACTCCTGATTACAGTAAGCCGTTTACCCTATACGTTCACAAGAGGGAAGGTTGTGCGTTGAGTGTTTTGACGCAACAATTTGGCGGTAAGCAGCGTCCATGTGCATATTTTTCCTCGACCTTGGACCCAGTAGCAAGAGCATTGCCGAGTTGTCTAAGAGCGACAGCGGCAGCTGCGGTGTCCATCCGGCAATCTGCAGGCCTGGTCATGGATAATATGCTTATGGTGATGGTTCCGCATGCAGTTGACACTCTCTTGAATCGGACGAAAACTCAACACTTGACGAGCGCAAGGTTGTCTGGTTATGAGTTGACGCTTTTGGCAAGTCATATACAAATCAAGCGCTGTAATGTGCTGAATCCGGCGACATTGTTGCCGACTAATATGGAATCAGATGATGTACCACCACATGATTGTTATCTACGAACTGAGGAAGAAACGAAGGGTCGCGTTGACCTAAAAAACACTCCATTGGCAGATCCCGATGGTACTCTGTTTGTTGATGGTTCATGTTTTAAGTTGCCGAATGGTGATGTGACGACCGCGTATGCTGTAGTGACGTTGAGTACGGTTGTGGAAACTGCGAGATTGAGCCAGAATTCAGCGCAAGCGGCAGAGTTGATTGCGTTGACGAGAGCGTGTGTTTTGTCTAAGGGAAAGCGAGTGAATGTGTTTACAGATAGTCAATATGCGTTTGGCGTTGCACATAGCATTGGTCGTTTGTGGAGAGAAAGAGGATTTATGACATCGCATGGTACGAAGATCCAACACGGACAGCTCGTGAACGATCTTTTGGACGCACTTACATTGCCTAAGCAGGTGGCAATCATTAAATGCAGCGCGCACCGAAAGGTTACGGATGATGTTGGTCGTGGTAATGCGTTTGCGAATGAGATTGCAAAGGAAACAGCTAAGAATCTTGCAACCCGAATGTACGTTACGAGTTCAGTGAGGTGGCCGGCGGAGACTGGTATGTGTGAGGACACTGTTGAGAGCGTGAAAGCGATTCAGAATGAGGCCACTGAAACTGAAAAGACTAAGTGGAAAGAAAGCACGGGAAAGTTAGACACGCATGGATGTTGGGTTGATTTGTCAGAATGTCAGAGGTGGATGTTACCGGATGCATATGTGCTAGCCGTTGTGACTATGGCTCACGGCTTGTCACATATTAGCACGAAAGGTATATGTAAGTTGTTGTCTCCTGTATGGAAGAATGATGGTATTGCTAAGTGTGCTGAGAGATTGGTTAAGAATTGTATGGTATGTATGATGTATAATCCTGGCAAGGGCACCCCCACTCCACCTGGCCATTGTGCTCCTCCTACATGTCCCTTTGAGGTTATCCAATTGGACTTCATCCATATGGAGAGATGCAATAACCTGAAGTACGTTTTAGTTGTGGTTTGCGCGTTCTCCAGATGGATTGAGGCCTATCCTCTTAAAGATAATACTGCCCTGTCCACAGCGAAAGTCCTACTGAAGGAATACTTTCCTCGGTATGGAATGCCACAGATTGTATGGTCGGATAACGGAAGTGAGTTTGTGGGGAGTGTGATGAAGAGTGTGTGTAAGGGCCTTGGAATTCGACAAAAATTCCATAGCGCCAATCATCCCCAGTCAGCAGGTTTAGTGGAAGGGTACAATGGCACTCTGAAACTGAAACTTGCTAAGATTCAAGCGACGACTGGTCTATCATGGCCCGATGCCCTGCCTCTGGCTCTCTTGTCGACCAGGGCGACTGTGCACTCTCGAGTAGGGCTTAGCCCATATGAGATTGTGTTCAGCCGTCCTGCGAACATTTGGGGAGTCCCGAGGCCTAAGGCCTTTGATAGTCTTGAATATCCAATGTTAATTGATTATCTTCATGATCTGACTGCTAAACTGAGGTTAATTCATCAACAGGTCTTTGAAGCTCTACCGGCACAGACAGAGGGTCCTGGACATCGGCTCCAACCGGGTGACTGGGTGGTTACCCGCAACTTTGGGAGAAAGCGTAACCTGGAGCCGAGATTTGTGGGTCCCTTCCAAGTCCTGCTGGCGACAAGGACTGCAGTTCGGTTGGAAGGCAGAAAGAATTGGGTGCACGCCACCCACACCAAGAAAGTCCCGATCCCTTTGCCAGCAGATTCTTGGGTTAGAACTGGAATTGCTGCAACAGAAACTGAGACCCCAATACGTTTTGTGCTGTTTAGTGATGCTCAACCTGTAGGAGACAATTCATTGCAGCCAGATACATCTGTTGAATCATCAGCATTGGAGAATTCAAGGTCTGAACTGTCATCAGAACGATCGAATACTGTTTTGCCATCTGAACAATTATTTGAAGAACAGACTCGACCTGGGAGAAGTCGATATTTCCTTCGTTCTCGTGACAAAGACTAATAAAGAAATCCTTTTTTGTTTTTTCCTTTTGAATTCATATTACCCCCTTATTGTTGCCACGAGCATTATGAACAATTGCATCCTCTATTAATTCTTGAGTTCTTTTTCACGCGTGTTCCTTTTTCCACAGCTAGGAGATTTGCATTAAAATTGAATGTTTGTTTAAGAAAACCTTTCATCCGGGTTGACCGTAGGGCCGTGCGGGTACTTCCTTCTGTTTAGCAGGTTCCTGACACTAGGTCGGTTACTTTTGTTGATTCCTGGGAACTCCTGGGAATTGATAATCGCTACTCAGAACGAAGTGCGTCAAGAACGTTACGGACGGTTTTTAGAGGATGGAGTTCTGTAAGCTGTCGGAAGTAGAGAGGATGTTGGCTCAAAGATCGAAATTACATGAGGTTGTACAAACAAAATGCTTTCTGCTTCAGATATTCCTGCTGTTTCTGACTGTTTCTATGCTATTGGTGGGTGGAGTGTATTTTGGAATACAGTCGTTATTGCCTTCCGCTTCACCTACTTCTCCTTCTCCTGAACTGAATTCTATTCCCACTGTTTCTCCACATTCCTTTCATCCTCTGCCCCAACATGAACAGGTTAGACATGCGGAATTCATGAACAACTCCTTTGTCCAGCTCCTACATCAGCATCAGTTGGAGATGAATACTACTAACTGTTGGGTGTGTGGATTAATGCCACATACCATGGATAGGGGTATTCCGTATTTGGTTCTTCCTTACAGCTCCCAGGGGTCAGCTCGAGCATTCCAAACTATGTTCCGTAGTGCACTAGATTCCTACCCCCATCGAGAGCCACGCTCTGCAGATCCTGGTCCCAGCCCGTACCACAAGACTTTGGCAAGAGCGATTGTTGACTTAGATAGAGATATTTTTGATGCATCGCTTATTCCGGAGGAAGAGGTGCGAGCATATAAGGATCTGAGTGAGGCTGAGTATAGCATGTCAGTTGGTGATAGACAGCTTAAGAGCTCGTCTCCGATCTGGATCGTACCCCATCTCAGTAATTTCTGCTTGCAAGGCCTTGGCCGAAATCCGCGAGCCCAGCTTGGGAAGAGTGCTTGCACTGAAACGTATGTTTTACCAATGCTCTCTTCCCCTGTTTTCTTGACTGCCAAGGGTACCTACTTTGTATGTTATGATCGCGCATATACGTGGTTGCCTCGTGACTTCTCGGGCACCTGTTATATTGCGAATCTTTTGCCACCGACTTTCACAGTTGCCTCGGACTATCACAAGACTAGAGTTGTGAGAGGCGTTATTAGCAAAGAGGATACTGCTGGTCAGGAAGCAGGAGACTTCTTTAAGGGTTTCCTGCCGTTCTGGGGACCTATGATCAATAGTAGGAACCTGAGACAGCTGACTCGTGTGGTAGAGTCGACTGCTAATATAACTGCAAGTGCCCTTGGTAATCTGACGGCTGAGCTTCAGGCGGATAGACTTATGACGTTGCAGAACCGTATGGTTTTAGACGTTGTACTCGCAGATAGAGGTGGTGTGTGCAAGGTGATCCATTCGAGTTGCTGTATTTTCATTCCTGATAACGCTCCAACTGTATATCAAGCCATCTCGAAGTTGCATAAGATCTCCGAGTCCATACACGTGGACGTAGGTGATTGGACGCTACTTGGATGTTTTGGGGCCTGATGTCGACTTGGGGTTGGAAGATTCTGATGATCATCGGGGTTGTTGTGACATTCCTGTTCATGTGTTGTCTTTGCGTGCAGTGTGGTCCTGCCTTATGTGGCCTCTGTGCTACAACGTGTATAAGACGCCATCTGTTACCAAAGAAGCATTGATGGATAGAATAATGTTGCAGCAACATCTGAATGATCTGATGAATATCGAGATCGATTCTGATATCGACTAGTGCTTGCCTACATGAGGGCAAAAGGAGCGTCTGAGGTTCCGTGAGAATCGTAACGACGTTTTCGACTCGTTCGAATATGGACGAGTTTGGTATCTATGAACCGCAAATGACGAGTTTAGTGGGTGTACGCGTTTTCGCTACACTACTTTGTACCGTTCGTCTTATTCGGGGGTTTCTCCATCTGAACCCACGGGTTCCATTTTAGATACGGCATCCATTTTGTTTCTTGCCCTCAAGTAGTCAGCGAACGGACACTGTCCGCTTCGTGACCCTGGGATTCCCAAGCTCTTGCGGAAGACTCATGTTCCTTTGAGGGTGTCTTTATGACGAGGGGGATGGCACAGCAAAGGCAGATGGCTTCGCTCGAGGCTCATCTTGCCGTGCCGGTCTATTGTTTCAGTCGTGCATGCATTAGGCACGAATCCTTTGATCCTGCAATCGTGCTTCCGATATTGCCCCCTACACTCTTTTTCAATCTGTTGTCTATCTTTGTCCTCCTTGCACCTGTTTCTGTCTCTTTTCTTAACTCGTTTACAGCCAGAATGGAATGCACTTAATGATGGGATAACGTACTTTTACAGTTGGGAACCGGCGATGCTACTGTAATTATGTTCCGGGCTCCTGAATACATGAAAGCAACCCTTTTGAAGTTTACTGTGGGAACTGAGTTGTAACCTTTTGTTCGCCATGTTGTGCTATGACTAAAATATGTATAAAAGGAGCGATCCACTGTTGCAATTCGAAGCAGTCTCTCAGAACCTACACGCTGTGTACTTCTTGCGATTTCTGTATCCCTGCAGTAAATAAACCTTGATCTTTGACGCCGAAGGAAGAGTCCCGTGTCTCTGTGATTTGTACGCCGGAACAGGTAACCCACGAAGGTTTCAGGTGTTGTCCCCTGGCACCGCTGGGTCGTAGAATAGCCCAGTCCTTCAACATCTAACCCGCAGCATAATATCTGATTGCCTACAAAGTGAAAGATCTCACCTTGTACCATGGTTGAAAGCTGTTGAGAATAGCCTGTCTAGTGTGGGCCAGGGCCCTTTGTTTAGCTCCCCAAATACTATTGTTCACGCACACAAGAACATAGTTAAACGGGCACTGTATGTTTTATATGGGGAGGAACGGATAAGATCAGAATACCCTAAACCCTCAGTTATTAAATACATCTCCTATGTTGAACCTGGCAATGACATTTCAATTTTACCACAGAGATATCTGTCAATAACATTAGGAAGATGGAATAGGAGCCTTCTGTTCTGATTTCGGGATGGAAGTGTTGTAAATCTATTAAGCTTTCCCCTTGGTTATAATAAAAATGTAGAACAGCTGGTTTGCCCTTGTTCTGAGGGAGGTAAACAAAGTCTGACACATTATTTCTTTTTTTGTGGTTTTTATAAACTCTACACTCTTCAATACCTAATGCCATATTGCCGTAAATATGACCTAAGGGACTTTACTCAGGCAATGAGAACTTTCCAAATGTTGCCCTCAGATGAGGTGATATTTACTGTGAGCTGTTTCCTTAAAGCTAGTGTGAGATCACGGGCGAGTATGGAATGTGCCTGACGAACACTAGTATTCTGCTCACTTTGCACATTTGCTCTTTGCATACTAGAGCATTGTATATTATTTGCACATAGATATTTAGATGCCTGGTTTGATGTAAATGATTTCTTTTGTGAAAATTACAAACTGTAAGTAAAATATCCATATACTGTGAATTTTTGTACCATTGCAATTTGCACATTTGCCATTTTGATACATAGCTGCTTCAACACTACTGGAAAAGGTTATTTTAATGTAATAGCATAATGAATGTTTTTATCAAATTTTATTGCGTTCTAACCTGTGTGTACTTTTATGGATGTATTAATTCCGAATAAAGATCATTTGACTTGACTTGAAAGGTTGGGTAAAGGATACATTAAGTCATCATAGAAATTATCTTATACACACACATGTTATAGTGACAATAACAAAAATGTATTTCTTAGTGGTAATGAGTGTAAACAATCACTAAGTGGTATACTTTTGTGCCAAGGTATTAACTTGCATGGGGCCTGTGAGGGGACTTCAAATAATCTTTCATGCCACCAGCACGGCACACCTGCACCACAGATAGAGCCATTCTTTAGACAACTTTCTAACGGGAGTTACGTTCTAATAACGGACCACAGCTGTTGTGGCTTGGTGCCAGGGAAAGCATATCTCTTAAGCGTCAGTTCCATGGTCACTTGCTGTATGCAAGCATTGTATCCAAATGGCCCTGGAGACTCAGAGGCTCCGATTTGGCCTCCGTTGAATATCTCTTCTATACGAATTGATACTTTCAGCAGAATGAAGCCTGTGCTTTTACAGACAACAGTACCCATCACGTCATCAAAAGAGACGTATGATCTCCAAGTTGCAAGGACAACTGCAGAGATACATACACTTTTATCAACAAATTGCTCCGGGCATTTCGCAAAAATGCTAAGCCAAATCCTAAATATGTCGAATGTCAGTGGTATCTCTTATGTATTTAAGACAATTTTTTTCGGGACTGTCCATTCGGTCTTTGGCGGCCTACCACTACTTTTGGGACTCGTAGCAGGGATTTTATTTTTGACCCTTCTGCTCCGATATGGTAAGCCAAAACGCAGACATGACTCCGGCAAGGATGGAAGAAACGATCCTAGCAATACGCTACCGGGACCGCATAACTAAAGTCCTTGGACTAGCCCGGCTAAGAAATCTGAATATGACCTGGTTTCTTTCATTCAGACCTATATGGCAGACCTGCATCTTACCTGTGCTTCGATGTATGCTATGCGGAGAGGAATGCGTGTTAGACACCTGTCTTGCACTACAATCAGCAGTACCAATGGATATCAACACTTTGCTAAGTCCAGTAACGGCTCATGCATCGTGTTGTCCCCAGCGGGTACCAATCCTGATGACGGCATTCGTTGAGACTCCTGCGCTACGATTAGGTGGTGGCAGTGAAGCAAGAAATGAAAGCAACATCACCCAGATACGACCCTCTGTGAGCATTGCTGATCCTGAAATCGACAATAGCAATCATTCTCACGACTGTCAGGTTACAGCATTATCAAACTTGGTCGAACTGTCACCTGAATATGTAGACCAATTTTTTGCGAGTCTGTCTGAAATGATGTTCTCCCCTGATCAGAAACAATAACTTTTTGGAAAACAATCTGGCACACAGCGTTTCCATGAACTCTGAATTCGGCCTTCGGCTTTGATAAACAAAAGCTACTGAAAAACGTTTGGAACTATTTTTTCCGCCCGCTCATCATGAAATTATTTTTTCCAAAATTTCAAAATATTTACCTTTTTTCTGGCACACATACTTTGCTTAAAGTAGAACTATTCATAAAGGACAGAGCTTCTATTTTTAGTAGATCTAGAGACAAAATATTACCTCAGCCTCCAGCACATTTTACAGCAACTGTATTTATATGTGATGAAATAGTCTCGCCCTTCTTTTCTGTATTAAGAGACATTTCATGTGTAATTTTTCGCAAATCGTTCAGTTGATATACATAAGCAATTTTTCTGAACGACCATACTGCTTAAAACGTACAGTACCTATTATCATTTTTCATGTATTTCATAAACACCATTTCAAATGCAAAATGTATTTTAGGGTGGGTTGGAATACACATGCCTCTTTATTGCTTAAGTTTTAGTAATTGATGGACATAAAATCGTGGAGTGGGTGATGTGTTTTATCTAGGAACCCAGTCAATATTGTGTCCTTATGCCCCTATAAGGCTGTAATCAATAAATATCCCTATAATGGCATAATAATCAGAGCCATATTTTAGTAACTCGCCTCTGCAGTCCATGACACAGCAGAAGCTACTTCCCTAGATTCCTAGAGAGCACACTGAGTTCTTTCGACACACCAAACCCCGAGCAACCTGGGAAAGCCCCGCTTGCTTTGTTTTGATTAGTAATAGAACTCCTGCGAGCACTGTAAGAACGACCAGTTCTTAGTGACCTCTTTATTGGCGTCTTATGTCCAAAACTTACGTCAAACTCGGCACCTTTCAGGTATAAATATACCAACGTTGCCTTAAGCAAACACATGGTGGTGAATACTGGAGCAGAACAGCTGTCCCCTTGCAGAGAGCCCAGCAGATGCGAGAAGCCCGCGGATGCTGCCCCTCCTCTTTGACGCGCTGAGAAAGACGCTGTCTTTTCTCCTGCCGAGAAAATCCAGCTCTGGTGTTTCCAGCCTACCCTTGCAGGTGACTGGGATATCGGGTCCTGAGAGGGAGATACCAGACCTCTTACATTCTATTCCAAAGGTACGGTGCTGACTAAACCCTTAGAGCGAATTCTTGAATCAAACTCTTGGCAAAACCAACTTAACTTAAACTGCTACTTACTTACTCCCTCCCACGTATTAGGCTTAGGTCAGGTACACCAGGGTAGGCGTAGTTAGAAGCACCAGTTGAGGTCGTTAGCCAATGTATATATGAATGTATATATTGTATATATTGTATTCATTTTAACCATGTTATGGCTAAGAAACCATATCAATGCTTTTACAGTATTATTTCATAATAATCTTTTTACTGTACGTACTTTACTTTATATTAAGTAATTGTGGCAATTCATTTCTCTTGCATGAGAAGAAAGACTGTTCAATAAATCATACCCTTTATTGAAAACGCCCGTCTCTCTCTTCTCTGCACTCTGGTGAGACTAAGAACGCACGTCTGACTGAGTGAAATAATTGTCTATTGTTTTCACACGACTCTAGAGATTGACTCTTATTCTGGGGAGCAAAGTTGTCATGTTTATGCGGTTGTCGGAAGCTGAATCCCTTCTTGTCTGAGCCAGGGAAGCTGATCACTTCCTATTCAGTCAAGAAAGTTTCCAGTGACCTCTGAGCTAGCTGGCGCAAACCTAAATTAAGTCTAACATAGTCAGTAGAGACCTAGAAGACCTCAGTCCTACGTCTACACTGCTGTTTATGTTATTCCAATGTGCAGGGCCTATAGGGAAAATAGGAACTACACTACAGGTGAACTACCTTGGCTGCCACCTTCAACCACATACAAAATAGACAGTCTGATCATTGCCCAGCATACTTTCATATCTTTTAAACAACCAATGCATTTGAGTGTAATTAGAAGTTGAAGAGGATGTGGGTAAACTCACAAGAGTTGACACTCATGGCAAACCGAACAAGGTGGAGCTTCCAAGAGATGTGTTAGATGATAAGGGTACATAACCCTGTCTTAGTAACACAAACCTGGTCTAAATGGTCTGTTATTTGTGCTTTATAGAGGGCAGCAAAGATTCCACAAAGTTAGAGAGGAGTCTTTGTTTCCATA
Organism: Lissotriton vulgaris; assembly: GCF_964263255.1. NCBI lineage: Eukaryota > Metazoa > Chordata > Amphibia > Caudata > Salamandridae > Lissotriton > Lissotriton vulgaris. The sequence goes on along the minus strand of NC_141687.1, from coordinate 1,871,619,777 downwards.
TGCAGAGAAATGGGCTGTGATCGAATGGAGCAGTGGTGGTGATAACTTATATAGCTTATGTGGCATATTATTATAGGGGCAGCAGACCAAATGTCTGTTGTTGGAGATGTGGATTGTAATTGTGAACATTTCTGGTCTTTTAAATGTGTGTAATAACTGTCTATCAATTCATCAGTGGATTGTCTTGCTTGCCTCTGCCTTTGCGGTCTTCAAGGACACAACTGCACACAGACCCTTGTGACCCTAAAACACCATTTTCAGATGATGGCAGACCATATATTTTGAATGGAGGATTTCGTGCTAGCAGCATGCCCTCCATGCCTGGTCAATGGTCAAAATTAGTAGTTGATGCGGTTATGGAACACTGCCAATTCACACTTCTGCAGGTGATAGTGGCAAATGGTCATTGTTTTTTGGTATTTTAACATCCAGGGCCTGACCTCCTTCCTCACTCTCCAGACCACCACATAGATTTACTAATGGTAGTGCTGCTCTGCACCATTTTGCACTCCACCACAGGCCCCTGTTATAGTCAGTAATTAGGCAACATGCTTAGTGTTGTGGTGCACCACAATAAGTACCACCTGTTCATTATTGACTCACATCATATGTCATTTTTGATGAGTCTGCATTGTCAGTAAATGATTGTATTACAGATGGCGTTTGTCCATAATTTCAGATCAGCTTTTTGACAGCTAATCATTAGCCTTTAGATATTAGCCAGTTGGAGGGAGGGAGGTGGGGTGGGGTGGGGGTGGGGGTGGGTGTGTGTGTGTGTGTGTTAGAGAGAGAGAGATGATTTAGGATTAGCTTTTAAGTCACCCAGGCAATTCTATTGATCTCACATAGCTTGCATGTGCTCATTGGTTGCACACATGGACATGGGTTACTTCAATGTATCCCAGCCTGTCTTCGGCCTCTCTTTGTCTTTGTTTTTGGACAATAGATCGACCAGTCAATGACCGCAGGACTCAGGCCAGACGAGTGAAGTGCGAAGCTCTGGCCTGCCCCCTGCTCGCCCTCCACACACAGTGTATCTTTTTCACTGTATGGTGTTTGAAGCTAAGCTCAGAATACTGCTACACAAATGCTTCTGGTGTGTGGACCGGAAGAAACGGCATCAGTTTCCCACAGTCCACGCATGCTCTGTCTGGCTACAAAAAGCAGCACAGGCTGGATAGCACAGTGCAGGATTGAACCAGTGTCTTCAGGAACCATGTAATTCCCTTGGACTAAGTACTCAGTCAGATGAAGGATCAATATTTCCCCATCTCATGCCCACCCATAACCTTTCATCTCTAATTCTCCTTGGCATACATCCATTGCTTCAGTTGATTTTAACATTTCACTATAACAAATTTACAGACTACCCATTCTTTGAAATAGGAGCTTGTGTTGTAATTATCTTGTTGCATGTACTTTAGTCAGCACATGCTAGGAATGCTCACAGTCTCCATGGTAGTTGGGTCCAATGCAGGGAGTTGGAGACTGGGGCCTGAAATGGCAGGCTAGCATCGTTAGTGGTTTCTGTACCTTACTAAATAAACACTTTTGAACAACTTTGACCTGGCATTATAATACTGGCGACGAACTGCGCTGAATTGGGGACATGTATGCAATACCACTAATTCCATTTTTTGGACCCTTTATGCCTTTATCAGCTGTTTACTGTGGATTGATTTGACTTGGTTGCCCCCAAGCATCATTCAAAGGTACTATTTTATTTGTGAAGTGTTGTTACCTTGGACTGGCGTGAATTGTCTGTGAGAATGTTTGTGGATGCATGATTTTCTGGTTTGGAGTCACGTGGTCATTAGCCGTTGCAGCTCAAGCAGTCAGAGTTGGCCATGAGGCAGTGGGAGCTAGAGGAGCTCTGAGCAGAGGGAGCTGGTGCTCACAGCCCACGTACGCACTGGCTGTTGCAGGTGCTACAGCAGGACTCCAAAAATAATTTCTAAATCAACATGGCCATTTCCCTGAAACCTCCGAACACGCATTCATTCACCAGTGGGGCCCATAACACTGCACACTTTCTCTGCTCATTTAACTTGACTTCAAGGATTGGTGAAACTTCAAAAGAGTCATGCTGTAACATTGGCGGAGTGTCTAAACCTATATGACTATTCATTATTTACACCTATAATTTTAAATGATTTACCATGGTTTTCGTCAAACATCAATTTTATTCAGACACACCACCATAGTGGCAATGGATCTGCTAGAAAGAAAATTAGGCGTAGGAAAAACTACAAGACCAGCTTTTAATCTTCCATTTTCCTAATTTTTATTTAAAGCAAACTTTAGTATGTCTGACATTTACGCATTAATTAATTCTTTATTCAGTAAAAAAAAACTTTATTTCAAAACAATCATTTTTTATTTAAAAGCTCAGAAAATAGACATTTATTACAGAATTAGGTAAAGTTTAGCAAAGAACAGATAGTTCCAAAGTCATCCTCTCCTAACATCCCTAACTAAACCCTCATCTTATCCTTTAGTCCTGCAAAGAAAACAAGCAATAAATCAAAGAGTTCTTACATCCAGGATTCGATCTGAAATCCGACAGCACTTCGAGATGAAATCGACAGGAGCAACGCTTCTAAGCAAAATCAGGGGTTTTTATATACTAATTTTCCTAACTAAATCTATCTAACAACACCAACTCGGGTTCTGATTGGACAAATTTGAGGTAGATGAGCATTTCCTCATCATTACAGCATCATATTCATGGTGAATCAGCAGTTTCATAAAGCAGCATTGTTTAGGACAGTCTTTGGCCTAGTCACTTCCTTGATTTGTAACTTTAGGTTTCGTTCCCACGTTCAGAATATTCGAATGTCCATATTTTGGCAACCATCCAGTCTTTCAGGGCAAGGTACCCTGAACCTCCCATCCGAGCACAGGCAGTTCGCTCTCACTTGCAGGCTTTGGGCGCGCATGCGCAGTCCAGCACTTGCTCACAGTTTACCCGAGCAGCCATGTTTTCATAGGCCTCAGAGGCCACTTATGGAACTGTCATAGAAACAAACACAAATTCATGTTAAATATGGAACTAATGCCCTTCTGTTTACCTCCCACCATACTAATGTTTCCCCATTAGTTTTTACCTAGCAGGTAAGCCACATAAATGCATTTTATACTTGCATAGCCAGCGACTTTCTGACACAAAAACGTATACAATAAGTACATTTAAGCTGCATTTATTTATATTTAAGCTATGCATTAGTTCACATCACAGTAACAATACATATTAGTTAATTATATTGCTTCATGCAAGCAGAATTAGTATTCCCACGTGTATATAAGTATGCAACTTATTCTATGGTTGATTCATTTACCACAACACACTATTAATAAATATTAACGTTATGGAACGTTGATTTCACAAGGGGTACACAAAATTTTGTTTTTGCCACCTTGCTCCATCACAGCTCAAGCAGCCTGAATTACCCACGAGGTTGCTGGAGCCAGAGGCGCCACGAGGAGCAGGAGCCGATGCTCAGAATGACGGTATGACGGCATGCGTGCAGGCGCTTGCGCAACTGATCACAACAATGTGGTAAAATCTCTCACTCATAACCGCGTAGGCCGCTATATTCCCTTGGGATATTACACAGCCTTGCCAGTTTGGCAGGAGCATGCACAAAGAGCCACAGCAACGCAGTGATGTCACAATTATGACCATGTTGGCTGCCAGTTTTCACTTACATCACATTTAGTGCTCAGCATCACAATTCAGGAATACTGGTCATAGAGAGATCGCACATGGGGAATAATTAAGTGGAGGTTCTACCACAAATCCTTGTTTTTGCCACCTTGCTCCATCAATTCCCTCATCTGGTGATCCCATCAACAAACATCTCTCAAAATTTTGGAAAATTTAGCAGAACATGTTTCAAATTCTTCATATTAGTATAATCTATACCCTAGTAACTTTCTCCTTTGATTCTTTAAAAAATATCTCTCTTATTTCTTCTATTTCTATTTCATTCTTTTCTCTTTCCCTTGCATTTCGTTTTTGAATTGTCTTCTTTATTGCTTTTCTGAAATCTCTCCTACCTTTGCATATACAACATAATCTTATTAGGAAAATCACTATCACTAAGATTGTTATTGGAATTAGTATCTTACCTATGATTGAACTACCTATTTCTTGAAACCAGTGCTTAATTTCTGTAATACTTCTACCTAAGTTTTTTTAGAACACCTTCAACCTCCAGTGGTTCAATTTCTCTATGTAAATCTGTAATATTTGTAACATACTTCTCAATATTTTGACTTTTATCTGGAATATAAGTACAACAATGTTGCACTTTCAATATTCCACAGACTCCTCCTTCTTTTGCTAAAATTATATCAAGGGCAAGTCGATTTTGCATTACCATAGCTCTCATAGCAACCATTTCAGTATCAACCATCAGGAAACCTCCTGCAGTGTCTGTTGACAAACGATCAACTATTGTGGACAATTTTCGGATTCTATTTGCATTAAACGAAATTCCCACTGCTGGTATCAGTGCTCCAAAAACATCACCTATTATTTCCATCACACTCTCTCTTCTTTTTCGACTTAAGACTTTGCCTATTTCATGCTTTCCATAAGTACCTCTATCTACATGAAAATTTTTAGGAAAGACCAAGCAGACATAACAGGTCCCATACCAATGGTCAGGTAACCTATAGTAAGCTTTGTTCCCACAAATGAAGTATATACCTGGGAAAACAGGGTCATTTCCTCCTTTAAATCTCCAACCCACTAAAATTCTATAGGTATCTTTACATTGACTTGCACCCACAAAATAATTATCATACAGAGTATTGTCTCGTCTAATACAAACTTTCCCTATCATTGGAGTATCTATGTTTATAGCCACATTTACATACTTATCATCAAGATCCTCATCATTAAATGTCCAGTATTTAGATTTAGAATGTTTTATTTTCTCACTTTGTTTTTAAGCAACCCTTCTTTCCTCAACCATATTTAAGAACGTCTTCTCTTCAACTCTCAACTTACATGTCAAATTATTATTAAACGCGTATTCATGTGTCAATTAGTCTAATTCTAAGAAACACTCCCCCATCTCTTTTGCAGGTTTCTTTTTGTTCAATGCACTATCAATTTTTAGTTTAGCAAAAATGTCACCCACATTGGAATAGTGATATTCCAGTTTCCCAGTCTGATAAAACAAACTTGCAATTACACTACAGGTCACACCATATGTAAGAGGAAGGTGGTGATAGGTCACCCCTTCTGACACTGACGCTGGCAATTTTACACAAACATAGCAATCATCAACATTCATAGTTTTAATATACTCAAGTAATAATCTTGAAAACGTGTTCCTTGTATAATCACTGATGGACTTATCCTGATGCATCTCTGGTCTATACACATGAGTTTCATTAACTTCTACTTTCTCATTTGGCTTATTTGTACTCACATTTGACTTTAATTTCGTTAAACTATCTTGGAAAGGAATAACAATAGCTAAAATTATCCATAGTATTATCAATAATCCCATACATATTGAGCAACATCTACACCATTTTCTAAAAATAGAACATTTTGTTTTATGGCTACTTATGGCCATTTTCTCTAACACAGTTTCTTCGACCTAGTGTCACCTTTAGATTCCACAGCACAAAATTCTCTAACAAGATTTCTTCGACCTTGTGTCAATTCTATTCTAAACTACACTATGGTTAATTTTTCTAACAGATTTTCTTTGACCTTATGTCAACTCTGACCTCTTCCATATTTACAATATCCGTCTCACAAGACTTCAGAATTTTCATTTATTATCATATACTTTAAGCACCTATCTCTTTTCTCTAAGTTGACTTCTTTACTCACTTTTCCCAATCATTTTTGGGTAATACAGGTTTTCTTGACTGCTATTAACTTCTTCAATGGGTGGCAATACAATGTATGCCCACTCGGGTGATTTATACTTCTGGTTTGGTCGTCTTACTCTTTTTGACCTTTGGACAACTTCTATTTCTTTCCTAGTGTTTCTTTCTGGCTACTGATCTCATTCACTTGCTCTTCTGGCTCTTTTGCTTTGTTCACCAGTTGGAATCTCAATCCACCAGCTTCTTTAGGCCATATTATCTCCTTTACAGACTTTCTTAGTCTTTGGCTCTATTGTGTTATGCTCCATTCTCCAAGCTCTTTTTCTTGGGCTTTTTCTTAATGCAATTTCATCTGCACTGTTATCAGTTTCACTTTCAGTTTCTTCAACTGTATCGTTGGTTATGATTTTCACAATGTCTTAGTCTTCCTCAGGTTCAGCTTTCTTTTCTGTTACTCTGTTAGGAACACCTTCATAACTGGTACTTGGAATCTCTTCTTTATTGAGCGTTACTTCCTCTTCCCCAGTCTCAGGATTTCCGTTCCTGCTTTCCGAATTTTCAGATTTCTCTTCAGCTTTTTCCTCTTCAACAACCTTGTCTTTACTTTCTTTTGCGCCTTTACTGGTGTTTGCCTTTACCGATTCTCGATCTTCAGATTGATCTTCAGATTCTGGTATCTTCACAATCTCCCTTTCACTTTCACCTTCAGACGCAGAACTGGCTTCTGATACTTCCAGATGTTGACATTCCTGTCGATCTTCATTATCTGGAGTTCTTTCTGCTTCAGAGTCAGTTGTACTTTCACCGTCGGAGGGGTATTCAGGTGCAGGCACACAAATGGTGTGGCTTGCATGCACCCACCTCTTCAATCCAGCACACTTGACTGCAGTGGTACTGACCAGGATTACCTGGTGTGGTTTCTGCCACCGAGGTACCAAGCAGTTTCTCCTGCGATGTACTTTCACTAGAACCCAGTCTCCTGGGACTAGATCATGAGCTGGATTTTTCTCTTTTGAATTTGATTCAGTTCTCACCTGGTGGAGCACAGAAGTTAGTGCAAAGATGTGAACCTAGAGAGTCTCTAGAGTCATCCCTTGTTGGGCACACTTGCCATTATCTTTCTAGGAAGAAAAGATTTCCATTCCGTTATGTTTGATGTTTGGCAGAAAATTTATTAGTTTTAGCGTTTTGGTTAACTTTCCATGATATTTGTACTTTTTTTCAAACACTTATATTGCAGGCAATGTCATTATGTCTTGTCCTATCCAATGCATTTCGGGCATTATGGAATCATGCCCTTCATCAGGGAAATAGACACTGTAAGAACGGAAATGAAGTAACGTTACTTCTAATATTGAAACCAATGAAATTGCATGAAGTCACATCAGTGCATAAACATATGGTGATACAAACTGTAAACATGTGGGTGTGGTGTACAAACAGGGGTGAGGTGGACAAGTTACTTACATGCCTTTCTTCAAGTAAATATCAAATCTGAAAGGAAATGGAAAGGATACTGTCAGTCTGGCCGTATTGCAAGGCTTAAGCGGAACGTAAAACGGAGGTTTGTACACGGGTCAAAAGACGCGTGTATGACACGATAAACTAACCTGGTAAGTGAATCGGTATCGCGTTGTTGCCATTGTTCGTCTCACGTAGCGACGGCTACAGGGGAATCCGGCCGCGCTTTTCTTATTTGAAAAAGTTGCGGTCACGTGAAAAGTCACGTGATAATAACAAGTAATGAAAGACTACGACATTGTGATGCCCCGGCCGGGGATTTATTAGTCTAATCATAAGAATCAGGTTAAAGTGATTCTTAAATATATGATGGGCTAATGGGAAGAATTGCTTTGATCATGGTGCGGCTATGATAATAGCGCGTACGAAAAAAATAATAAAATAAAATAAATAAATTTGAAGTCCATAGGGGTCGCGAACTCTGGGAACCTAGTGTAAGAGTCGACACAGTGAAGGGTTGTGCTACATGGTATGTGAGGGGATTGTGATGGCTGGTGGGGTATGTGTATACAGATGTCAGATTTTCACGAACATACAGCAGTATACACAAGCAACAGTCTGCAGAGCAAATAATTTACAGATAGCACGAAAATTCAATTCTTTCATTAAGACCCATTGGTTTTTGGGTAGAAAGTTTATAGATCCAGTAGTTCTCTCTTCTGAGTAAAAATTTCGTATTGTCTCTTCCCTCAATCTTCTGGACAGTCTCAAGGATAATGTACTTGATTTGGGAAGCATTGTGTTGCGCTTCAACAAAATGTGCTGATAAAGCTGATTTGATGTTTTTCAGACGGATATTAGACTTGTGTTCAATTAAGCGTGTCTTAATACGGCGCTCTGTTTTACCCACGTACATTTTCCCACATGGGCATCTGATTCCGTAGATCAAGTTGGTCGATTCACAAGAGCCATTTACTTTTAGTTTGATGGGATAACCTTGTGTGGGATGACATATTTTGTTGCCTCTGATAATATTGTTGCAACTGCCACAGTTCAGACAGGGTTTGGTACCTGAGTATGTGGTGGTGTCAGGAAGTTTATTCCGAAGGATTTCCCCCATGTTCTTAGCTCTGGTGAAGGCAAAGATGGGTGTTGAGCTAAAAGATTGTTTGAAATCCGGTTCCATATTCAGAATTGACCAGTGTCTCAGAATGGTTTGTTTATATTTTTTGCTGGCAGTAGAGTATTTGGATACAGCCACAATACGTGTTTGCTCAATTTTTTCTTTAAGGGTTAGAAGTGTAGATCTATCTGTATTTTCAATTCTGGTTTTGGATTCTTCCACTAGGGTTGGTGGGTAACCTCTTGAGGTGAATTTCTTGGTCATTTGTTTGAGTCTGATTTGCAAAGTTTGATCATCCGAAGTGATTCTTTTAACTCTGGCCATTTGCGAAAATGGTAGGTTCTTGATGAGGTTAGGTTCATGGAAACTTGTAAATAGAAGCATATTATTCCTATCGGTTGGTTTTACGTATAGGTCCGTTTTGAATCCTTCAGGGGAAATTGTTATCTTGACATCTAGAAAGTTAACCTGAGTGTCCGATATATCCCATGTCAATTGAATCCTTTGATCAATATCATTGAATTTCATCAGTTGTGTGCTAAGCGCTTCCTTGGTATTTGTCCAAATAATGAAAAGGTCATCAATGTACCTTACTATCATTTTAAGGTTGTCTGTCCATTCTGGTTTAGAGAAGATGTGTTATTGTTCATACCATTGCATGAATATATTGGCATACACGGGTGCCGCCGAATTGCCCATTGCCATGCCCGTGAGTTGTTGGTACCAGGATTGGTCGACTTTGAAGTAACTGTGGTAAAGGATAAAGTGCATGAGTTCCATAAGAAATGTTTGGAAATCTATGTCAAGATCCGAGTTCAAAAGGGCATTTTCCATGGCTTCTATGCCCATGTCATGGGGTTTGCTTGTGTACAAGCTGCGTACATCAGCTGTACATAAAATTAGTTTGTCCGTGTGGTTCACTGATATCTCTTGTAATTTCTGTAGAAATTGCGTAGTGTCCTTAACATAGGTTTGCATGGATTGTACTGGCTTTTGCAAATATTTGTCAATGAGTTGGCCAATGGGTTTGTGTAGGCTACCTATAGTAGATACTATGGGTCGCATCGGTGGATCATAGGTATTTTTGTGAATTTTGGGAACCATCCTTAATGTTGGACTTTTAGGGTTCAATGTTGTTAAGAAATGTTTTGTTCTGTCCGTGATGGTACCTTGTTTATGAGCTTCATCAATAATAGTTTTGAGGATTTTAGAATATTCCAACGTGGGGTTTTGGTTGAGGATTGTATAGGTTTGGGTATCTGAAATATGTTCCATCACTTTCAAATTGTACATCTCTGTGTTCATGATAACGATGGCTCCCCCTTTATCAGCTTTGGTGAAAACTATACTGTTGTCAGTGGCCATTCTGTGTAATGTGTTAAGGTCTTTTTGTGTGATGTTTCTTTTTTTAGGTTTGGTGTGTTTCAACTTCAGTAGGTCTTGTCTTACTAAATTTTCAAATAAGTCTAATGTCTTATGACTCGTGGGAGCTTGGAAAGAACTTTGAGGTCGTAGGCCTAATAGTTGGTCTTTTTCAAGTTGTGGTCGCTCTGGTACAGTATTGTCAAAGAAGTGTCTCAATCTTAGTTTCCGCATGAACTTAAAAAAGCTCACTTCCAATTCCAAGTTATCCGTGCTGGTAGTGGGAACAAAGGACATGCCCCTTTGTAATAGTTGTAATTCGTACGAGTTGAAATTTTTGTCGCTGATGTTTATCACTAGTTGTTCTGAGGTTGGTTCTTTTTCTTCTTTTCCTTCTCCTTGATGATGGCCGACGTGCTCCGTGTGGTCGGTGGGTCTCTTTCTTTGTCCTTTTCTAGTGCTTCGCCTGGGTCTCCTTTTTGGGCTTGGCCCTGGTCTAAAAAAGGATTTGTTTCCATGGATTTACTTGTGGTGGATTCTTCTGTGGTTGTCTTTTCTTGAGTGGGTCGACTCGGTTGAGGTCTACTGGTTTTAATTGTTGCTTTTAGCCCACAATCCATCACCAACCTCCTCACTAGCTCAAGAGTTGTGTGTGCTTTTCACTGGACACTTTGCACACAGACTTTGTTGCAAGTCATGTTTTTTCAACTTTAAAGGCATGCCTTACTATATCAACACGCTGGCGTTGACTGGAACTACTGACATGCATAGCAGCATCTAATGTTTTTCCTTGTTTTCTCTTCCTTATGTCTAGGCATAGGAGTACCCACAGAGGTAAACATAAGACACACATGACACTAGCATGTTTTGACACTGCACTTTTACACGGTCCTGATGAATCGCGGGTGACTATACCCATAGCGTGAAACATGTCGACCTTCATCACCTTTAGCCTCATCTAGGGTCACCTGACCTAACTTGTTGACTCATAGTGAGCCTAACCCCTCTTTTTAACTGCAGCCAGGGGACCCCCTGAATAAATTGAATTCCGGTACCCCTTGCTACATTTTAATACCCCACACACCACCACACCCAGCCCGGTCCACACACCCCCACCTCACCATAAGGCAGTTGGAAAAAGATCTCCGCCAAAGAGCCCCTCTTTGAGGTGAGCCCGTCGGGGATTGCACCGCCTCCCCGACGAGGAGCAACCGCCGATGATGAAGCATGACATCCTTCGGGGTGTGTGAGGCCATTATATCCAACAAAATGGATGCCCCAGGATGGTACTCCAACATCCGTGGTCATGCCAGCTAGACACTTTCCCCAATTCCCATAGGAACAGTACAGCGACCCCTTTTGTTTCCTAAATATTTGCAAAAGCCAGTACAATCCATGCAAACCTATGTTAAGGACACTACGCAATTTCTACAGAAATTACAAGAGATATCAGTGAACCACACGGACAAACTAATTTTATGTACAGCTGATGTACGCAGCTTGTGCACGAGCATACCCCCTGACATGGGCATAGAAGCCATGGAAAATGCCCTTTTGAACTCGGATCTTGACATAGATTTCCAAACATTTCTTATGGAACTCATGCACTTTATCCTTTACCACAGTTACTTCAAAGTCGACCAATCCTGGTACCAACAACTCACGGGCATGGCAATGGGCAATTCGGCGGCACCCGTGTATGCCAATATATTCATGCAATGGTATGAACAATAACACATCTTCTCTAAACCAGAATGGACAGACAACCTTAAAATGATAGTAAGGTACATTGATGACCTTTTCATTATTTGGACAAATACCAAGGAAGCGCTTAGCACACAACTGATGAAATTCAATGATATTGATCAAAGGATTCAATTGACATGGGATATATCGGACACTGAGGTTAACTTTCTAGATGTCAAGATAACAATTTCCCCTGAAGGATTCAAAACGGACCTATACGTAAAACCAACCGATAGGAATAATATGCTTCTATTTACAAGTTTCCATGAACCTAACCTCATCAAGAACCTACCATTTTCGCAAATGGCCAGAGTTAAAAGAATCACTTCGGATGATCAAACTTTGCAAATCAGACTCAAACAAATGACCAAGAAATTCACCTCAAGAGGTTACCCACCAACCCTAGTGGAAGAATCCAAAACCAGAATTGAAAATACAGATAGATCTAAACTTCTAACCCTTAAAGAAAAAATTGAGCAAACACGTATTGTGGCTGTATCCAAATACTCTACTGCCAGCAAAAAATATAAACAAACCATTCTGAGACACTGGTCAATTCTGAATATGGAACCGGATTTCAAACAATCTTTTAGCTCAACACCCATCTTTGCCTTCACCAGAGCTAAGAACATGGGGGAAATCCTTCGGAATAAACTTCCTGACACCACCACATACTCAGGTACCAAACCCTGTCTGAACTGTGGCAGTTGCAACAATATTATCAGAGGCAACAAAATATGTCATCCCACACAAGGTTATCCCATCAAACTAAAAGTAAATGGCTCTTGTGAATCGACCAACTTGATCTACGGAATCAGATGCCCATGTGGGAAAATGTACGTGGGTAAAACAGAGCGCCGTATTAAGACACGCTTAATTGAACACAAGTCTAATATCCGTCTGAAAAACATCAAATCAGCTTTATCAGCACATTTTGTTGAAGCGCAACACAATGCTTCCCAAATCAAGTACATTATCCTTGAGACTGTCCAGAAGATTGAGGGAAGAGACAATACGAAATTTTTACTCAGAAGAGAGAACTACTGGATCTATAAACTTTCTACCCAAAAACCAATGGGTCTTAATGAAAGAATTGAATTTTCGTGCTATCTGTAAATTATTTGCTCTGCAGACTGTTGCTTGTGTATACTGCTGTATGTTCGTGAAAATCTGACATCTGTATACACATACGCCACCAGCCATCACAATCCCCTCACATACCCTGTAGCACAACCCTTCACTGTGTCGACTCTTACACTAGGTTCCCAGAGTTCGCGACCCCTATGGACTTCGAATTTATTTATTTTATTTTATTATTTTTTTCGTACGCGTTATTATCATAGCCGCACCATGATCAAAGCAATTCTTCCCATTAGCCCATCATATATTTAAGAATCACTTTAACCTGATTCTTATGATTAGACTAATAAATCCCCGGCCGGGGCATCACAATGTCGTAGTCTTTCATTACTTGTTATTATCACGTGACTATTCACGTGACCGCAACTTTTTCAAATAAGAAAAGCGCGGCCGGATTCCCCTGTAGCCGTCGCTACGTGAGACGAACAATGGCAACAACGCGATACCGATTCACTTACCAGGTTAGTTTATCGTGTCATACACGCGTCTTTTGACCCGTGTACAAACCTCCGTTTTACGTTCCGCTTAAGCCTTGCAATACGGCCAGACTGACAGTATCCTTCCCATTTCCTTTCAGATTTGATATTTACTTGAAGAAAGGCATGTAAGTAACTTGTCCCCCTCACCTCTGTTTGTACACCACACCCACATGTTTACAGTTTGTATCACCATATGTTTATGCACTGATGTGACTTCATGCAATTTCATTGGTTTCAATATTAGAAGTAACGTTACTTCATTTCCGTTCTTAGAGTGTCTATTTCCCTGATGAAGGACATGATTCCATAATGCCCGAAATGCATTGGATAGGACAAGACATAATGACATTGCCTGCAATATAAGTGTTTGAAAAAAAGTACAAATATCATGGAAAGTTAACCAAAACGCTAAAACTAATAAATTTTCTGCCAAACATCAAACATAACGGAATGGAAATCTTTTCTTCCTAGAAAGATAATGGCAAGTGTGCCCAACAAGGGATGACTCTAGAGACTCTCTAGTTTCACATCTTTGCACTAATTTACCCGACGCCATTGGACCCTTGGCGCCACCTTTTGGAGCACCTACAAAAAACTAACTAACAACTTAAAAATTCAAAAAATCTTTGACTATAAACAATCAGCTGTGCATCTATCCATTTCAAAATTGTATGAAGCACAGAAGTTACCACATCAGACAGGTTTTTGTTGTAATCCAGTATGATGTCATCATTAATTGTCAATAACTTAACAAGAGGTACATAGGCCTGCCTCATCACCCTACCCATCAACATTTTATGTGGACTTAGTCCAGTTTTCCTGTCAGGAATGCTTCTCACTGTCATCAGGACAAGCAGCAAGGCATCTGGCCACTTAAGCCCTGTTGCCAAACACATTTTTGTAATTCTGTTCTTAACGGTTCCATTCACCTGCTCCACTATCCCTGAAGCCTCAGGTCTGTAAGCACAATGCAGCTTCTGGCGAATGTCCAGAGCTTCACAGATCATTTGCATTAACTCGTTTTGAAAATGAGGTCCGCGGTCTGATTCAATCGATACTGGGAAACCAAAACGTGGTATTATTTCTCGTAAAAGCAGTTTGGCCACAATTATCCCATCATTCCTCCTCATGGGGAATGCTTCCACCCATCGGGAGAATAAACAGATTATTACAAGCATATACCTAAGCCTATTGCATGGGGGCAACTCCACAAAATCCATCTGAACCCTTGTAAATGGACCACCCTCCCGTCCTATGGTTCCCAAACTTACAACAGTTCTCCTGTTTGGATTGAATTGCTGACATACCAAACACATTTGGCACAGACTTTCAGCAATCATCCTGAACTTGGGGTTGTACCAAGTTTGTCTAAAAAGACGAATCATGGCATCTCTTCCAATGTGGGCCTGACCATGATACATTCGCGTCATGTCTGAGATCATGCTATCGGGCATTACTGGTCTTTCATCTTTGTAAACCCAAATTTCATCTTCCCCTCTCTGTCTGCATCCTGCTTTTAGCCAAATATCTTTTTCCTCTGCTTCTGCCTCTTCCTCTTCCTGTATCTGTGTCACTTCCAGTCATGTCTCAACTACAGTGGTTAGCATTTAAGGACTTGGAACATGTTCTTTTAGCTTTTCTCGATTTATTGAAATTTGATTTTTCGCACAATGCTTTGCAATTGCATCCACAGAATTGTTTCCACGAGTTGTGTAATCCTCACTCTTTTTATGTGCTGAACATTTTACTACAGCTATTTTCTTAGGCAGATGAATTACATCTATTAGTGTTTTCACAAATTCAGCATTCCGGATAGGTGTTCCTGCAGAAGTCAAATAACCTCTTTGGGACCAAAGCTGTCCATAATCATGAACAACTCCGTAGCCATATTGACTGTCAGTCACTATGGTTACCTTCACCTCCTTTCCCAATTTGCATGCTCCTATCAAAGCAATCAACTCGGCTACTTGAGCCGAATGAATTCCTTTCGAACAAGATGCCTCCCACACTTCTGCCACTGTACAAACGGCATATGCAGCACTTAAAATACCACTCTCCGTTCTCAGGCATGATCCATCCACAAACATCACAAAATCTGATTCAGGTAAAGGTTCATCTCTGATATCTGGTCTGGGTTTTGTGCAGTAATCAAGAACATCCAAACATTTGCGATCAAGCTCATCTTTCACTTCTGCTTCAATAGTGTCAGGTAGCAATGTGGAAGGATTAACTTTAAAACATCTGGTGATTGTCACATTTTCAGCTCCCAAAATATTTTTCTCATATCGGGTCATTCTGCTATTGGTCATATACTGTGTTCTGGCTCTAGTGAGGAGAATCTCCACAGAATGAGGTACATACACCCTCACAGGAAATCCCATCACTATTCCTTCACTTTGCTCCAAGCTTACACTAGTAGCTGCTACTGCTTTCAGACTTTCTGGCAAAGCTTTTGCAACAGGGTCCAAAACAGCTGAGAAATACGCAATTGGTATTCTCATTTTTCCATGTCTCTGAATCAACACTGACAATGCAAATCCTTCTCGCTCACTGCAGTACAGTTCAAACTCTTTTTCCTTATAAGGCATTCCTAAACCAGGTGCTTCACACAGTTTCATTTTCAGCTGTTCAAAAGCTTCCATTTCTGTTTTGGTCACAACTATGGGGTCTCTGATATCTGCTCTTGTCAGTCTCTGTAATGGTTTTGCAATCAATAAAAATCCACTAATCCACTGTCTACAATAACCTACCATTCCCAAGACCATTCTTAACTGTCTTTGAGTTTTAGGTGGCTGCATTCCTTGTATCATTTTGATTCTTTCTACGGTGACTTGTCTGATTCCTTTAGCAATCTTGTGACCTAAATATTGTGCTTCATTCTGACAAAACTGCCATTTTGATAGAGACACTTTATGCCCCTCCTCTGCCAAATGATTCAGCAATGCTATGGTGTCAGTTAAACATGCATCCTTTGTTTTTGATGTAATCAAAAGATCATCAATGTATTGTACCAACACAGACTCTCCAGGCATGTTCCAACTTTCTAATGATTTCTTTAGCAGCTGATTAAAAATCGATGGACTCTCAGTGTACCCTTGTGGAATTCTACATCATGCTAGGATACGGTTCTGGAATCTGAACGCAAAAATTGGTTGACTTTCTGGATGCAATGGAACAGTAAAGAACACATTTATTTATTTTATTTTATTTATTTGAACTTATAATGCGCAACAGCTACCCGCAGTGGGTTTCCCGGCGCAAAGCACAGGTCAATCATAGTATACCATTCTGCATCATGGGTAATTTGGTAAAGAATTACTGCTAGATTCGGAACAATCAGACAACATGGGACAACAATTTTATTAACTTTTCTAAGGTCCTGTACAATTCTAAATGTTCCATTGGGCTTTTTCAATCCCATGATTGGTGAATTACAAGGATGCTTTCTATCTCTCTCAGTATTCCCTGCTCAATCATTTTGTCAATCACTGGAGTTATTCCATCAATAACTTCTGCAGTCATCTTATACTGAGAAATATTTGGGTAGCTTGCACCTTCCTTTATTGTGACTCTTACAGGATCAACACCTTTCATCAATCCTATATCCTTTCCAGTGAAATCCCATACTTCTTCTTTTTCCCCAAAATTTGTAAAGCTCGCATGGGGGGCAGATCTTTCAGGCTCCTCGCAGCCAAGAACTGGAACCTGCTTCCAACAGAACTTCGCCTCAAACCTTCTGAGGCCAAGTTCCGAAGAGCCCTAAAAACCTACCTTTTCCGCCTAGCACTGCTGTAACCTCTTGATCTGAATACTCCATACTTCGCTCTCAGCGCGAGGACACGCCGGGGCGCGTAACCATGCGCTTTATAAAACTCTATAATAATAATAATAATAATACTACCTCTTTCAGTGCAACAGGAATCTTTTCTCGGTCAAAAACAGGAAATAGCTTGCTCTGTTCTGTCCACAACATAAGCATTGTCATTTTATACAAGCTATCCTCATCTGGGGTCTGCAACTCTATGCCATCCGGTGAACAATATATGGCACAGTTCATCTTGCACAAAATATCCCTTCCTAACAGATTAACAGGACTACTATCGCACACCACAAATCGATGCATATCTTTGAAAGTTCCAATTTCTATTTCAACTGGTTCTGTCAGAGGAGTTTTTATCTGTCTATTAGCTACACCTACAACGTAGATGCTCTCTCCAGAGGGTGGAAGATTTTGAACTTCCACTGATCTAACAGTAGAACGGGTAGCACCAGTATCCACTAGGAAAGTTATTTCCACATCATTCACCTTTCAGTTCACAAATGGACCAGACTGATCTACCTTAAGAGTGGCTCCAAGCACACACTCCTCTTTCTCTCTCAGGCACCGTCATAAACTTTCATCCGACTCACTGCCACCCTCTTCTTGTAATCAATACTGAGGACACACATTCACTCTTTACGGTCTTTTTACCTGCTCACCTCCCCTGAATCCTGTCTCTGCACTGTATCTCTGCTAGTTTACACTGTTTGGCAGTGGCGGTTGTGGCACCTGACTTTGCTGATTTGCTATCTGTTGTTGTTACTGTTGTTGATTTACCTCAAACTGCACCTGCGAATTCAATGAAGTATTTTCCGCATTAACTCTCAGCGGACATTCACACTCTTTCTTCCAATGCCCTAACTTGCCGCAGTTAAAATAAGGGAACTTCTTCCTCAATTCATCAATATTTCCTACTAGCTTAGTTTTACCCATAAAATTTCCTGATTCCCTGCATTCTTACTCTCCATTTGTGCCACTTTTTGTTCCGCTACCTTTACTTGTGCCCACATAGCTTTCTCTTTCAGCTTTTTCTGCTTTGCATCAATTTCTTCACTACAATATTTCGCCTGTCTTAATACTTTGTCTACTGAGCTCGACTGCCATCCTATCATGCTGTGTCTAATCATGTCTGAAATTTCTGGTCTCAAACCATAAACAAATCTGTATATGAAGTGGCTCATATCCTTCTCATTTAGTTCCTCATAACCACTATACTGTTTAAAAACTAACAGCAATCTTTCATAAAATGAATGTACAGATTATTTTGCCTCTTGTGTGGTCCTGTCTATTTTTACCCAATCGGTTTCTTTTGGAGGTATTATATTTTTCAGCCATACTATCATTTGTTCATACTTTCGCTTTACATCTGGTGATGGAGCTTCTGTTACTTTGTCTCTAGGAAATTCTTCTCTTGGCCAATCTACAGCTATTTTACATTCTGTCCATAAATCTGCTGGCACCACTATGTCAAACAATCCATCCAAATCGATCCATAAAACTTTTGACACTTTTACAAATCTGTCTACCTGTCGATACCATTCTACTGGTTTCTCTCTCAACCTAGGGAAATCATTTGTAAATGACAATATGTCTTGTCTACTCCAAGGAACATGTACATATCCTCCTCCAGGTATCTCTCTCATGGGGAACTCAGTTATCACTGCCTCTTTTTCCCTGATCGGAAAAGCTAATGTGGATTTATCATTATTTTCTTCTTTCTTCTTTGCCCACTTAATCCTCCATTTGCTCACATCTCCCCATTTTCGCAACAGCACAATCAATTCTTTTATTTGTGCTAGCTTCCCAGCAGTATTCATGTTCTCAATGTCCTTATCTGCAAAATCCACTCTATATGATATCTACAATGATTTAAATTTAGAAAATTCCACTCCCAATTCACTTGCTAATACTTCCAACTGATCATACACTGTTTTGGCCTTCCATGTTACGCTTTTACACATAAACATAAGTTCATCATCCTGGTACGTTTTTAGTCTATCTGTTCCAATCATTCCAATAATTAATTCTTCCATATCTACTTTTAGTTTTGCCACATCCAGCACTTTTGATTACTGGTCTTTTAGTTTTAAAGTTTAATCCAGTCACTCAATTCTTTTTCTGATGGTCCTACAGGTGTTTGCATTAAATCTATTTTATCTACACTTTTCTCTGGCGTTGCAGAATCAGATTCTGCCCCAATCGGATATCTGTATGATGGACTCTGTTCAAAAGTCAATTTAGGCGGATTCACATTAATATTTCGCCTTATCTCAGATAAATCTGGATACATTTTTTCTTTTACTTTCTGTAAACTCTGTTGTAACGGAATTGTCAAGCTTGGCTCTTTTATCCTTTGATTTTCGAACACTGGAATTACAGGCCCTATCGTTAAAGGGACAGTTACCGCTTCCATGTTTTTAGTAAGGTTCTGAATCAGTTCATGTGCAAAACGTTCATAGTCAGAAATATTTGGTTGCACATCACTTCGGGTTTCATTACTTCGCACAGTTTTATGCAAATCATTCATTTGTACAGGAGTACCTGTAATTCTAGCTTCCTCAATTGGAGTACTTGGAATATATCTGGTTTCTACTCTATCTTGCACATCTTTTAAACTTGAATATTGTCTCGGGATTTCACTATTTCTTTAATCTGCTATTGGAGCATTCGGAGTAGTCCGTAAAGAACCTGGTTGATATGGGGGTGGTCTCCTATTTAATATTTCTTCTAATACAGCATCCTCTGGTTCACTTTCACCATAACTTTGGTTCGCTGTTTCTACATTCTTTTTCTTCTCTGTACATTTCCGACCCTCATATTCATTCATTAATCTAACTGATACATGCCATCACACATATTACCATTTCTCCATCTACGCATTCTACTCTCGTGTGTTTCTCCCCATAAACCTCGACCTCTACCTCTTGGTCTGATATGCCTACTTAACCTCTCGCTTTCCAACTCATGCATCTCATCTTCCCACTCAACCAATGCTTCAAATTGAGTCGGTCTAGGTCTTGGCTCAAGCTTCATAATTTTGTCTCTCAAATTTCTTAAAATTGCCAAATCAAAAGATCCACCTTCAGGAAAAGCTAACACACCATCATCCTTGGTATACCTTGCCCAATTCTCTAACCAGACGCTTGTATGGTAACCATATTTTGACAACATGTAAGAAGTGGACGTTTTTGGTGGAGGAAGTATTTTTCCCTCTCTAGTCACAATTTCCTTATCTTTTGCAAATACATTCTTTAATTTGTTAAACCATGAAGGTTTCTTCTTTTCTTCTTCGTAATAGTAAGACATTTTCCCAGTAATTCTCTGTCTTTCAAAAGATCGTGTACTTCCTTGTTTGCTGTTTTGCAACACCAACCTATAACAGCGCGGTTTACACTAGCGTACCAATTAGAACAAGATACGTCTTCTTAGTGCTTAACCAATCACTTTGCTGCTTTTTTCGTGATGAACCTATCAGCTCCTACTCTGTCTTGGTCACGAGGACCAATCCCAGCGCGACACTTTTGACGTCACCAGCGCTCCGACTGACCCCTCCTTTACAGGGTTTTTTCAAAAAGGCGTATTTACAAGATATTTTACAAAATCAGTTATTAACTTACAGGAAACAATACCATTTGCCTGTTTCGCTAGTAAAGTGATAGAATTTTCTCAATCACTCAAGTATTCTGTATGTGGAGTAGACGACGCTTATCTCCACAGAATTTTAGACTTGTTGATAAAGTAGCACTACCCTCTACCTTACCCTTCTATCAGGCAATAACAAACTCTTTTCTCCAGGAAAGCACATACAGAGATCTTTTTCACCTCCTTAGAGACAATCCCGGAGTTTCACCAGAACGCATATTGCAATTTCATTTACACATGTTCACACAGAAATCCCTACTCATATACGCATGAACTCTGTATCTCCAGTAGGCAGCGCTTACCTCTAGCCCACCACAGAATTCCTCTTTCATTAATAAAGTAGACGCAACTCCTTTACCCTTCTATCAAGCTCGGGTTAAGTCCTACTACTCTCCCAACAATAAGTTTTAGTCAGGATACGCAATGATCCCTATACTTGAAGGCTAAGATTTCATAGACTGTCCTCACTATACATTTATCCTTTCACATCTAATGTCCCTAAACAGTGATATACGATGATACCACCACAGTATACGACGATACTACTTCTTTGAAACAGACCAATGCACTGTGCGACTTTACTTGCCACACTTCCTCTGCCTGCAGACAAAGGCACTAGCTTCACACAACACTTGGAAGCTTTTTCTGAACTACATATAACGCAATACGAACTCAACAGATGTTAGTTCATAATTCTATACATTTTAAACTCTATATAGTGCTTTATACATAATCCTAGCTAATTTCCTTAGCAACCACTACTCTGCTACCAAGTAATAACTGCTGCAGCGGGACTCCAAAGATAATTTCTAAATCAACATCGCCATTTCCCTGAAACCTCCGAACACGCATTCATTCACCAGTGGGGCCCATAACACTGCACACTTTCTCTGCTCATTTAACTTGACTTTAGGGATTGGTGAAACTTTAAAAGAGTCATGCTATAACATTGACAGAGTGTCTAAACCTATTTGACTATTTATTATTTACACCTATAATTTCAAATGATTTACCATGGTTTTCATCAAACACCAATTTTATTCAGACACACCACCATAGTGGCAATGGATCTGCTAGAAAGAAAATTAGGCGTAGGAAAAACTACAAGACCAGCTTTTAGTCTTCCATTTTCCTAATTTTTATTTAAAGCAAACTTTAGTATGTCTGACATTTAGGCATTATTTAATTCTTTATTCAGTAAAAATCTTAAACTTTATTTCAAAACAATCATTTTTTATTTAAAAGCTCAGAAAATAGGCAATTATTTCAGAATTAAGTAAAGTTTAGCAAAGAACAGATAGTTCCAAACTCATCCTCTCCTAACATCCCTAACTAAACCCTCATCTTATCCTTTAGTCCTGCAAAGAAAACAAGCAATAAATCAAAGAGTTCTTACATCCAGGAATCAATCTGAAATCCGACAGCACTTCGAGATGAAATCGACAGGAGCGACGCTTCTAAGCAAAATCAGGGGTTTTTATATACTAATTTTCCTAACTAAATCTATCTAACAACACCAACTCGGGTTCTGATTGGACAAATTTGAGGTAGATGAGCATTTCCTCATCATTACAGCATCATATTCATGGTGAATCAGCAGTTTCCTAAAGCAGCATTGTTTAGGACAGTCTTTGGCCTAGTTACTTCCTTGATTTGTAACTTAAGGTTTCGTTCCCACGTTCAGAACATTCGAATGTTCATATTTTGGCAACCATCCTGTCTATCAGGGCAAGGTAGCCTTGAACCTCCCATCCGAGCACAGGCAGTTCGCTCTCACTTGCAGGTTTTTGGCGCTCAAGCGCAGTCCAGCACTTGCTTACAGTTTACCCGAGCAGCCATGTTTTCATAGGCCTCAGAGGCCACTTTTGGAACTATCATAGAAACAAACACAAAGTCATGTTAAATATGGAACTAAAGCCCTTCTGTTTACCTCCCACCATACTAATGTTTCCCCATTAGTTATTACCTAGCAGGTAAGCCACATAAATGTGTTTGATACTTACATATCCGGCGACTTTCTGACACAAAAACGTATACAATAAGTACATTTAAGCTGCGTTTATTTATATTTAAACTATGCATTAGTTCACATCACAGTAACAATACATATTAATTAATCATATTTCTTCATGTAAGCAGAATTAGTATTCCCAGAGTGTATATATGTATGCAGCTTATTCTAAGGTTGATTAATTTACCACAACACACTATTAATAAATATTAACGTTATGGAACATTGATTTCACAAGGGGTACACAAAATTTAGTTTTTGCCACCTTGCTCCATCACAGCTCAAGCAGCCTGAATTACCCACAAGGTTGCTGGAGCCAGAGGCGCCACGAGGAGCAGGAGCCGGTGCTCAGAATGACGGTATGACGGCATGCATGCTGGCGCTTGCGCAACTGATCACAACAATGTGGTAAAATCTCACACTCATAACCGCGTAGGCCGCTATATTCCCTTGGGATATTACACAGCCTTGCCAGTTTGGCAGGAGCATGCACAAAGAGCCACAGCAACGCAGTGATGTCACAAGTATGACCATGTTGGCTTTCAGTTTTCACTTAAATCCCATTTAGTGCTCAGCATTACAATTTAGGAATACTGGTCATAGAGAGATCGCGCATGGGGAATAATTAAGTGGAGGCTCTACCACAACTCCTGTTTCTGTCAGCAGACCGGAGGCACTGCCTGTGTCATTGTGAGGATTAGTGCTTACTGTGGCTGCAACCATCGTGAGATTTTATCAGTTCCAAGATTATATTTAATACATTGTTATTGACTACTTCTCCAATATGTCGGTTAGCAAAAGGTCACAACCCCTAGTCTTTTTGTCAGAGAAGGGGGAACCCCTGTTGCCATGGAAATGGTGGAGGAAACGCTTTGATTCCTATTTAGTGGTTCTTGGAGGGGAGACATTCTCAGCCTATATGAAACAAGAGATACTGCTGTGTAATCTTCGGATTTAGGGGTGCAAAATATATGAGAGCATTGATGAGATAACAATTAGCAACAGAGACGGAGAGCCTTCAGAAGTCTTTAAAATGTCTATGAAAATGTCAGAGCAGTACTTTGGCCCACAAATTAATGTAGTTTTAGAACAACATAAGTTTTACACCAGGGCCTAAGAACCTAATGAGAAAGTAGGCAATTACATTGCGTCGTTGAAAACATTGGCTCGCACCTGTGAGTTTGGTGAACTGACTGCCTCAGTAGTGAGGGACCAGTTGGTGAGGTGTACTAATAGCATCAGGTCACAAGAAAAGTTACTGTTCGGGAATCTGACACTCAAGGGAGCCATTGTTAAAGGAGTGGTGAACACGTTGGGTTGAGTAAAAGAAATGAGGAACAATGCTGTGGCACTGAACAAAATTTCCATACCAGGTAGTAGTATTCATAAGATTGCCGACGTGGAAGCATTTAGGGTGGTGGGGGAAACATTTTGAAGGTATCTCCCAGAGCTAGGTTGAAAAATTCTCCAGAATCTACACAAACTTAAATGTTACAGATGTGGTAGTTTTACGCATTTATCCAATAGTCTTAATTGTGCCGGTAAAGGGTCAGTATGCCAGAAGTATGGCCTTAAGGGGCATTATGCGCAAGTGCGCTAGTCCACTGAAAAAATAAAAACAGTGGAAAATGGATCTGAAAATCTACTGTCTGTGGTCCTGAGTGTGAGTGATGACAGAGGTGAGGTGGATGCAGGTGTAGTGGTTATGCCTGAGTGTGAAATTGAGTTTGGTTGAAAACCATTTGTGGTGCTGGTGGACACAGGTTCTCCTTTCACCATGATGGGAAACAAACTGTGGGGTTATAACTTCGCTAATGAAAATGTGCACTTGTTTCGCCCTGATATCAATCCGGTTCGTTATGGTGAGTCATATATATTGATGTTTTGGGATATGTTGTTAGGAAGATTGTATTTAAAGACAGAGAGACTATAGGAAAAGTTTATGTTGCGAAGAGAGGTGACAACCTTTTAGGGTGGAGTCACCAACGAAATTCAGGAATTATTTTGAATCACAAAGCCCGCACCCCTTGGGATCAAGTCTTGCTGATAGACAATTATGGCAGTGGTGGCCCGTTATGGGAGTTCCGTGGGGCGGAAAGGTGGGGCGGAGGAGGGGTAGGGAGGGGGTTAGTAAACACCGGAATATGGATGATCGGAGGTAAGTAAACAATTCAATAAATAAAACGAATTTCGTAGCGCACACTGCAACGCAAAATGCGATACAATGCGTGCACCGAAATTCGTTCACTTCCGGGTCACTCAGGTCGTTTTAACCTCACACGCTCGGTCACAGGCATTCACGCCAAACCGGAGTCCTAGTGTTAAATTTCACGCAGAACTTAGTACGGGTGAGTGCTGGTACTATTATGATACACCCTTATAGTGCACATATTTGGAAGCAACCGTAATGTAATGCTGCATTTTATCTTTTAGTAACACTGCCGTGTAACTTCTGATGATTGGTTGATGTACTACGCTCATATCGCCCTGTAAGTCGCATCTCAGTTTATTCACTCCTTGCGCCGGCATACACTGGGTATTGTTAATGTTTGACATGATAGCATGGGGACGTGGTTCTGTTTTTTCAGTTTTTCATCATTTGGTAAGCGTTGTTTAAATTCCGTCACCAGCTCACCGCACAACCGTGTTGATTCAATAATAATTGTGTAAACAATTGGTAGGATGGTTATTGTAAAGAACCTTTCTCACAAACTCCTGTTTATTGTTGGTATTCTCTTTTTTTCATCCGTTTTTCACTTTTCACATTTGCATTCACCGTTGTCACTCGTCGCAACAACTGGCACGTTAACACGTCTTTTCACTGGCTGTTACTCTCACATACTAACAGATCACAGAACATTTTTTCCGTGTACTGACACCCAGTTTTTTCAATATTGCAGACAGAAATCCCCTGAAGAAGGGTGGTTGCCCGAAATGCATTGGGCAAATGGGCACATGTATTTACTTGTATTATGGAAAATGGAAACTGTCGTTATGATGGAATAACACAGAACATTTGAACAACAATAAGAAACATTGAATAAACTCTAAAGGATCTACTTACTTGGATTAATTGATTGATATTGCTTCTTTGAGTGCTGGTTGGGGACGCCCCTCATTCGTGAGGTCAGCGCATTCTTGAATTTTCTTGTTTAACCATTCTTATGCCTTTGCCTGCCTGTGGAATCAATGCCTGGTTTAGACTGACAGGGACCTGTTTGTGCATTTATTCTAGACAGTCACACTGTCAGGGGGTTCCTACCTGCTACGACTCTGCTACTGATGTTTGTCCCTCTTCGTTTCCGCCTCGGCGGACACAGGATGTTCGTGCACCTTCCACAGCCGCCTGAGCTTACCCGGAGGCGGGGCCTTCGGCGGTGACGTCGTACCCTGATGTCCAATCATCTTCCACGTCGGCGCTGATAATGCGAGGTTTCGAACAGGAGGGCGCGAACGCCGGAGCAGCACAGAAAGCATCGGACGTCTTCGCCGCTGGACGGAAGGAACCCGGAACCAAATTGCCCGAAGAGACGGAAGCAGGAGACGGGGAGAGACCGACAGCAGGAAAGCCAGGAGGCCAACGGAACTACGCTTCGCCCAGCCACACTTCACCTGGAGAAGTGTGGCACCGCAAGGTACGAGCTCGTATACGGGGACTCTTTCACACGGAGGGAGGAACAGCTTAAGGGGCGGGTGAGAGTGACTAAGGGACGGGAGTGTGTACAGTGCCGCCTTGGTATAGAAACACGACAGACGGTGATGGTCCCTGGTGTCCCCTCACACCCTTACCCTACCCTTTCCACATATCGGATAAACAAAGCAGTCCAGTAATGTGGCGTTTTCTCTCTTTCTTTTCCTTTCCGCGCCATGCCACCTGGGAGTAAGAAGACGCCTTTTCAGACGTACCATCCGGGACCCCTGGCTTGACGGAGGAATCTACTTTATGTTTAACCTACAGTTTTTTTGTAAACGGGTGGACTTTGAATAAACCCTTCAGTGCCACTATACTTTCCTCTCTGGTTTCTTGCTATCCTAGCAGTAGCAAACCTCACAAGTGGTGCCGTGACTCGGATCTCCCTTTGAACCGTCCTCTGATACAAGATGGAAGCTTTAATTCAACAAATGAAAGAAGCTCAGACTAAACTCGAGTGGGCCATAGGTCAGACTGCTACTCAGGCTGACACGGACCGTACCACCTTTTCCAACGCCATGCAGGCTCAAGTTGATAATCTCGTGAAGTTGGCTGAGGGACAGAATCAACTTTTGGCGGTGTTGGGACAAGGCAGAACACACGCCCCTGGTCCCGTTGTTCCGTTACAAAAATTCACTCCAGGTGATGATCCTTTGGCTTTCTTCCTTAATTTTGAAAGAGCTGCCAGAGCCAGTGCTTGGCCGGGGGATAGGTGGCCATTCTATCTTGCACCGTTACTGACCGGTGACGCCCAGTCCGCTTACCAAACAGTTAACAGAGACGGCACGGCAGGGTATGCTGTCGTAAAGAAATATATTTTGGATCGGCTGGGTGTTGATGAAGAAACTCACAGACTCAAATTCCGACAGGAACGAGGTACCCCCGGAGACCTTCCTAAAACTCTGTTTTACAAACTAAAAGCAGCTGCAGACCTTTGGTTGAAACCGCATGAAGGTAATATAGACGATGTGATGAATAAAATCTACCTCGAACAATTTTTAGAGGCCCTTCCTTATGGTACACAACGCTGGTTGAAACAACACGCAGGACTGACTCTCGAGCATGCCATTGAAATGGCCACCTCTTATGCCCGTGCTCAGGGTCGACCCCCGGTAAAAGAACCGGAAAAACCTCCGAAACCCGTACCAGTGAGAGTCGAGAAAAAGTTTGTAAAACCTCTGTTTGAACCTCAACGACCACGCTTTCCCAAGCCGGAAGTACAACCTACTCAGTGACCTCAATGCTACGATTGCGGAGAGTGGGGACACATAGCGAGGTTTTGTAGAAAGAAATCGAAAGAAAGGGAGGAAGAGCCCATGGATGTCAGTTATGCACCATATTCTCTTCTCTTTGCAGAAGAAACCGGACCGGTGTTTTACGTAAGTGTCACCATACATGGGAAAGTAGTAAGGGCCCTACTAGACTCTGGGTGTAAACACTCGGTGGTACGTCAAGAATTAGTTCCTCATTCATGTTTAATGGCAGGGAAAACTGTACATATACGTTGTGTTCATGGGGACGTTAAGGAATATCCCCTAGCCACTGTTAGTTTGTGTACTGCGGCAGGAACTGTAACCGAGGTAGTGGTGGGAGTAATGCCTTCTTTGCCGGAACCTGTGATTATAGGCACTGACAACCCGGGGTTTTCTGTCTTGTTGAAGGATGCCTTGCAAACCGATCCCCGGAATGCACTCCTAGTTCCCGAGCCCTGGGCTAGAGACACACATTTTAGAACGGCGCAATTGAATGACGCTACGCTTTCTAATGCTTGGCAAATCGCCCGTTCCGGTCAAGACCCTTCACAGAGAACCTTTCCCACCTTTATTGAGAAAAGCGGGTTGTTGTATAGGTTAGCCAAACCCGATGACACTCCCCAACTCTTAGTTCCTGTTGACTTCAGAGACCAAATACTGTTTTTTGCACATGCACATTTATTGGCAGGCCACTCAGGGGCAGAAAAGACAGGACAGGCTATTTTAAAACACTTCTTTTGGCCGGGAGTATATGCACAGATACAACGTTATTGTCAGGAGTGTCAAATATGTCAGCGCAGGAATCCTTATGTTCCCCCACCCATCATCGGAAAACCATTCGATAGGGTAGGGATGGACCTTATTGGGCCCTTACCGAAATCAACCAGGGGACATTTGTATGCCCTAGTCTTGGTTGACTATGCCACTCGGTATCCTGAGGCTTTCCCTCTCAGAGCAGCCACTTCTACAGCCATCGCTCAGAAGTTGGTAGAAGTCTTTTCCAGAATGGGTTTTCCTCGGGAAATCATTACTGACCAGGGAACCCCCTTTGTATCACGACTCATGGCCCAAGTTTGTAAGCAACTAGGAGTCAAGCATATCAAAACCTCCGTATACCATCCCCAGACAGATGGCCTAGTCGAGCGATATAACGGTAGTCTAAAACTTACACTAAAGAAACTTCTGTCCGGGGATGGTAAGAATTGGGACCAGTTGTTACCTTTAGCCCTTTTTGTCCTTCGAAGCCAAAAACAAGCTAGTCTGGGTACATCCCCGTTTGAGTTACTGTTTGGTCGTGCTCCCCGAACATTACTGGAGATTACGAAGGATAGTTGGGAAAAGGAGGGAGTTCAAGAAGCCGAGGCTCTCTTGGACTATACACGACAACTACAGTCGAGACTCCACAAACTCAGAACGCTGGCCCATGACCATCTAGCGGTAGCCCAAAAGAAACAAAAGACCTTTTACGATAGGGGAAAGAAGTGGAGGGAATTGGATGTAGGTGACTGGGCTTTAGTATTGTTGCCATCTTCCACTCACAAACTCAAGAAAGAGTGGCAAGGTCCTTTTGAGATTCTCCGGAAAATAGGGAAGACCACCTATGTGTTGCGTCTCAAAGGGAATAAGAACCCAGATGTACCACATCAACCTCCTAAAAAAATGGTTGGGAAAACCTCCCCAGTCGGTACAAACTGTTGAAACCATCCCTCATACAGTGCACAACACCCCTGTCAACCCCGAAATAACGGAGACTCAAAGAGAAGAGATTCTGGCCCTACTTCTCCGTTATAAGGATGTCTTTTCTGACCAACCCGGGAAGACCAACATAGCAGTTCACACGATTCCCACTCCCCAGGGGACTGTAGTGAAACAAAAACCCTACAGAATTCCGGAGGCCCGTAGACAGGCCTTTCAGGATGAAGTCACCCAGATGTTACGTTCTGGAGTCATTGTACCCTCGAAAAGCAACTGGTGCTCTCCAGTGGTTCTAGTTCCAAAACCGGATGGAAGTATCCGTTTTTGCATTGACTTTCGAGCTGTAAATAGGGTTTCAAAGCAGGACGCTTATCCACTCCCCCGCGTGGATGAACTGCTGGAGCGTCTTGGTGAGGCCCAATATATTACGACTATTGATCTCACCAAGGGCTACTGGCAGATTCCCCTACACCCTGCAGATCAGGAGAAAACGGCCTTCTCCACCCCCTCAGGTCATTTTCACTTCACTGTTCTTCCTTTTGGCCTCCATGGAGCCCCGGCCACATTCCAAAGAGCAATGGACACTGTACTATCCTCACACCAGCAGTATTCTTCCGCTTATTTGGATGACATTGTGGTCTTTAGTAAAACGTGGGAAGAACATAAGGAACATCTTGAGAATATACTCTCTAGTCTACGCGATACAGGGTTCCACATCAATGCCAAAAAAACCTGAGTCGCCTTCAAAAAGGTTAAGTACTTGGGGTACGTGCTCGGAAATGGACTAATTGAACCTCAGACTGAGAAAGTTAAGGCTATTCAGGACCTTTCCTATCCCAAAACCAAGAGGGAGTTGAGGGCTTTCTTGGGTTTAGTAGGATACTACAGGCGCTTCATTCCACAGTTCGCTGAATTGGCCGGACCTCTCACGGACTTATTGAGGAAGACGCAGTCGTCCCCAAGGCTACCAGCCCCTGGTCCTAAAGAGTCGACCGCCTTTCAGGCCTTACAAACTGTCCTTACGACTTCACCTGTACTGATTTCGCCTGACTATAGGAAGCCTTTCATTCTTCAAACGGATGCCACTGGGGTGGGTATAGGGGCTGTCCTTTCACAGGAGGATTCTGATGGACTCGAGAGGCCGGTTCTTTTCATCAGCCGTAAACTCTTCCCCAGGGAGCAGGCTTACTCCACCATTGAAAAAGAGTGTTTGGCTGTCCGCTGGAGTGTGGAAAAGCTTCGGTACTATCTGGAGGGTCGTCCTTTTGTCTTGTATACGGACCATGCTCCTTTGACTTGGCTGCAACGTAACCGTGGCCACAATGACCGCATCCTTCGGTGGTTTCTTGCTCTCCAACCCTTTCAGATTGAGGTCCGTCATCGCAAGGGTCGTGATCAGGGCAACGCTGACTTCTTGTCCCGGTTTCCTCTTTCCCCCGATCGGGGAAATCCTGGGGGGAGGATGTGTCAGGGGGTTCCTACCTGCCACGACTCTGCTACTGATGTTTGTCCCTCTTCGTTTCCGCTTCGGCGGACACAGGATGTTCGTGCACCTTCCACAGCCGCCTGGGCTTACCCGGAGGCGGGGCCTTCGGCGGTGACGTCGTACCCTGATGTCCAATCATCTTCCACGTCGGCGCTGATAACGCGAGGTTTCGAACAGGATGGCGCGAACGCCGGAGCAGGACAGGAAGCATCGGACGTCTTCGCCGCTGGACGGAAGGAACCCGGAACCGAATTGCCCGAAAAGACGGAAGCAGGAGACGGGGAGAGACCGACAGCAGGAAAGCCAGGAGGCCAACGGAACTACGCTTCGCCCAGCCACACTTCACCTGGAGAAGTGTGGCACCGCAAGGTACGAGCTCGTATACGGGGACTCTTTCACACGGAGGGAGGAACAGCTTAAGGGGTGGGTGAGAGTGACTAAGGGACGGGAGTGTGTACAGTGCCGCCTTGGTATAGAAACACGACAGACGGTGATGGTCCCTGGTGTCCCCTCACACCCTTACCCTACCCTTTCCACATATCGGATAAACAAAGCAGTCCAGTAATGTGGCGTTTTCTCTCTTTCTTTTCCTTTCCGCGCCATGCCACCTGGGAGTAAGAAGACGCCTTTTCAGACGTACCATCCGGGACCCCTGGCTTGACGGAGGAATCTACTTTATGTTTAACCTACAGTTTTTTTGTAAACGGGTGGACTTTGAATAAACCCTTCAGTGCCACTATACTTTCCTCTCTGGTTTCTTGCTATCCTAGCAGTAGCAAACCTCACACACACAAAGGGAGTTGAGGTGTGCCCTGCATAGGCTGATGGCCCATCACCAGTCTGATGGGCCTTCCTGAGCTACAGTGGTGGGAGAAGCTGTCACCTGCACCTGAATAGGGCTGTGCTTGTCCTCTCTGAATGCTGTCTCCACCACCTGGAGTGTGCCTTGAGCCAAGGTCAGGCAAGGTGAGAACATGTAAACTACTAAGACTTCAAAGACCAATGTCATAGTTCTCCTCCTCCACCCAGGCGCCTGTGTGACAGTGCAGTCATACCCATGCGGCCCGCGACATCCTCACTTCCGGTTCTTCCTACCGGTTAGCGGTCCAGCATTCCTTGCTGGAACCGCCATGACGTCACTAGCGCTTCTGGGGGAATCCGCATTTCAGCTGAGGTCTCCCCCGGTTTCGGCGCTTCGTATTGACGCCTATCCCGACGTTGGATGCCTGCCTTTGCTCCAGGGACGCTGTCCCAGGTAATTGCCTGCATCACAGCGCTAGAGCGCCTGTGTTGTTGCTGGTATCTCTTTTTGGTCTGCTGTAGCGCTAGTACTTGTTGCCATGCCCTAAGCGCTGGGGCGCTTATTATTTTCCCTGCCCTTAACCTTGCCTCCTTGCGCAGGAGCGCTTAGTGATGTTTTCTTTCCTTTTCATGGACTGACAGCGCTGGAGCGCTTTTTGTTTTGGTGTTCATTATATCATAGCACAGGAGCGCTTGTTGGATTATTGTACTTAGCACAGGAGCGCTGATTTATGGCAATTTATGGTGGCAGACCTATGATGTCCACGCATGAGGTAGCCGCTGCTTCCGCATGAGTGTATGAGAGTGATTGGTAGCAGGGTTGTTTGTGCTGAGTGTAACAGGTGTTCCCTTGTCTCCCTGTCCAGCTGGTGTCCACGTTTCATCCTAACAGAGGGAAGTCCTCTACTATCTTCCCGACATCATCCTGCCATTATACCTACCATTCCCACTCCCATCTTCATCCTAGTTTGTTGTCCAATTCAGAGTGGGGTAAGGTGGGATTGGGGGCGATAGCTCAGGTCGTCTCTGTGACATTTCTCCACAAGCAACAGGTAACTTGTGGGGCACCCGGCAGCCAAAAGGGGTATAAGTATTGGGACTAAAACCCCAGACTGTTGGAACACTTCTGGACTGAGAGGGCCCTGCCAAGAAGAAGAGCTAAAGAGCCGTCAGGAGAGTACAGCCACTTTGCTGTGTGTTGCTTTGCTGGGTTGGCCTACAGTTGCTGCTTAATTCTGTGGGCAGAGGACAGGATTGGACTTTTTACTTTGCTGTATCCTGCTTAAGAAGATTCTCCAAGGGCTTGAAGTAGAGCGAGCCTCCTGTTAAGAAGTCTCAGGGACACAAAACCTTCTCCTACAGTGCCTCAACTCCATTGCTGGGAGTCCTGAATCTGCCAAGTGGCGCCTATGCCAGTTCAGGGCCACTGGAGGTGGTTGCTAAGCTTTAACTGCAAGAAAAGCATTCCCGAGTCTGTCCCCGACGCTGCTGCCTGCACCGATGCCATGGACACCGCTCACTGAATGACTGCAGCACCTACCTCGAGGACACCGTAGTCCTGATCTCACTGACAACGTTGTATGTCACTAAACTCAAGATCACTGCTTACACCATGGCCATATGCACCACCTTGTCACACCGACTTTGACAGAACTTCAACGTTGGCCTCACCGCTGCCACCTAAGCACCGTCACTGACGCGCCTATCTACACTGCATTTGTGGTCACCACTTCGCCGCACCGCCCTCGATGACACAGCAGCCTCAGGCTGCCACCAACAGTGTCATTGACTCCGACGCCAGCACTCTGCCCTGACTCCACGCCACTACCTGCACCGAAGCCACGGACACCACATTGTGAAGTGCACGAAGCACTGTCAGCGACAACACCGCAGCCCTTTGATCTGCAACGGGTGTGACTCCGAGGACTCACCAACTTCTGCACCAATCTGCAGCACCGACGCCTGCATTTACAGCGACACCGCAACGTCTGCCTGCAGCACTTCACCACAAGATCCTCAAGGACTTTTTAATTTCGAAGATACTGTTTGTGAGTCTTCCTCAACGCTGTAGCCGGCCCTCGACTCCATCGAGGATGGATTGAACTGTTGAATTTGTTGGTCACAACGCCGTAAGCCCAGGTTGTGCTATCAGCTTCAAGTCACTGTATTTTTGCTTTATTCTTTAAAAATTCATATCTTTGCTTGTGTATGTTGGATTTTTGTCATTTTGGTCTTGTTTTGTTTTAGATAAATATTGGCTATTGTCTAAACTGGTGTGGTGTCCATTTTATAGTGCTTTCACTGTGTTACTGTGTGTATGTTGTACAAATTATTTACACATTACATCGGAGATAAGGCTGACTGCTCCTGTAAAGCCACCAAGGGGTTATATTGAGTGCATAATCCCCTTATTTTGACTAGAAGAAAGGGTCCCTACTTAGATAAGCCACTGCCAACTGAGAACCCCATTTCTAACGGTGAGAAAGTGCTGACATGGTGGGATTATATGATGTGATATAATTCTCAACTGCGATTTGTAACTAGAATGATACATTTGCTCATTAGAGGCCAATATTGCATTTCTCGTTGCTTTCTATGGTGACATTCACTATAAAAGACACTCAAATCGGGGGGTGAGCCAGAGTTTTTTCTGAGCCTTTGTGGATGCTGCCCAACTCTTTTTCATTTTGCTGAACACTCTGGTCTTAGTCTATTTCTAGACTCTGCTCATTTTTGCATCTATTTTAATTTGCCAAATGCCTTCATGATAGATTAATTCTATGCCTCATGACTGATTTGTTGAACTAACTGGGCCTTAATTTGTCTTATCTTTTAATAAGCTTTCATGGCTTTCTGCAAATTACTGTTGTCAAACTACCTTTTTGAGTCCGTTTTTTCTTCTTTATTTGTTGACTATTAGTTTGAAATACTTATCCTTATGGACACATTGCCTCATTTACTTATGTGGACAACACCATCCCCAATCTTGCACTGGGAGCTATTATCATGTAGATTGTCTAAGAAGTAGCGCACCCACAGTTTTGGTGGCCAGTACAGGAAAGATTAAAGATAAGATAAAAGATCTTTCACAACATAATTTTTGTCCTGATCTGCAACCTGTCCATATTTTATGGTCTGGCCAAAATGAATTATTTGCATTGTTACAGAACTGCTCCGTAGCAAAGGAACTAACATTAGTATTACTAAAGCAGAAGGTATGTGTAGGGCACAATGTATTGTGAGTGATTGAGAGGGATTTTGGCACGTTGTGCATTGTGGTATTTGAAGATGAAGGTGTGCATTTGTGTTGGGTAATTATACTGTGTGTACTCTTCTGCTTTGAGGTTCATGAGGTGGTTTAATTACTATGATTTTGTTATATTTGTGAGTCAGTAATTTAAGGTCTGATATTGGGATTGTTTCAGCAAAAAGTGATTGATTTTGTGTCTGTGTCAAAGAAATATTGGATTTTTATGTTTAATTTCATTAAGGTAATCATATTCGTTATAATCCAAGGTCGCAAGATATTTTGCTGAATGTATCTGCAAAGTGGTGGTGTGTTTTGTGATGTGCCACCAAAAATAGGGATTTTGTTAATAAATAAGAATCTCTTTTGTTGAATACATTTAACTAACATAGGTGTTTGTTGATTCTGTTGTGACCAGAAGTAAACACACTTATGCATGGTGGATTATCACTAGCTGTGAAGCTCCCTTAGTGACTGAGATCGGTCTTTTCCTTCCATCTCTTACTTAGGTTGAGCAGGCCAGGTTTTATTTTGTTTGTGTGAATATGAGGGAAGGCATTGTGTTGATTTCTATTCCCAAAGACATTGTGCTATAGTTGGCTAGCTAAAACTGAGAGTCGTACAGGGATTGATGAGAAGTCATCATGAGTCACACTGCCATTGGTCAGTTGCTGTTGTAGACAACCCTCTCATTGGTTGACCACTGCAATTAGCTCATTGTCGTTTGTTTGTTTTTGTGTGTTTTGCAATGATTTCAATTTGGGAGAAAAGGGTGCTGGATTAACAAGCATTTGCAATGCAATAGGTCTCGCATTAGGAAAGTTTGAGCTATTGGTATTGTAAATGACACATTTTTTATTTATGTTTTGTTTTTGAAAATAGCGAAATTAATAGCTTTGTCATTTACAATGCCAATAGTTATAACTTTCGCAAATGTGACACCTATAGCATTTGTAATGCAATCTGTGTTGTATTTACGCAACTTACATGTATTGATATTACAAATAACAATGGCTTTTAATTTGTTTTAATAATTAATACTTAAATAAAAGTTATTGTAATTTATAATGGCAATAGCTTAAACTTTTGTAAGGAGGGGTGTGCACTTACACCAGATCGCATTCAAGCAATCTTAGACACACCATTGCCTTGTACTGAGAAAGATGTCCGTGCATTCATTGGTCTTACTTCTTTTTGTAGGCAATGGATATTAGGTTTTTCACACATTGTTACAACCTTGTTGCCGCTTTTGCCAAAGACACGCCAATGCCCCTTCCATGGATGACTGAATGCCAGAATGCTTTTCATCAGTTACGTCAAGCTCTTTGCTCTGCACCAGTGTTAGGCACTCCAGATTATACGAAGGCTTTTACACTTTATGTACACGAGAAAGATGGGTGTGCATTGTCAGTATTAGTACAGACACACGATGACAAGCAGCGTCGCTGTGCATATTTTTCAGCTGTTCTTGATCCTGTTGCTCGTGCATTGCCCGGGTGCTTCCGTTCAGTTGCAGCAGCAGCTGTGTCCATACCTCAGAGTGAAGGGATAGTTTTGTCACATAAATTGTTGGTACTAGTACCCCATGCGGTCGATGCCCTTTTGAACCAGACTAAGACGCAACACTTGACTAGTGCTCGTTTGACAGGATACGAATTGACACTGTTGGCCCCTCACATTACCCTGAAGAGATGTGCGACTTTGAACCCAGCTACTTTGTTACCATATCCAGCGACTCAGACTCAGTCACAAGAGTCTCATGATTGTATATTCCTTACTGAGGAACAGACAAAGGGTTGCATCGATTTGCAAAATACGCCCCTTTCAGATGTAGATGGGGAACTATGGGTTAATGGGTCTTGTTTGAAGTTACCAGATGGCACGACCTCAGCTACATATGCAATTACGACACTTCAGACAGTAGTAGAGACAGCTCGTATGCCACAGAAGTCAGCTCAAGCAGCTGAGCTAATAGCTTTGACAGGAGCGTGTGAACTTAGCACTGACTTGTGTGTGAACATCTATACAGATAGCCGCTATGCTTTTGGAGGGGCCCATGATTTTGGCCTATTTTGGAAGGAAAGAGGCTTTCTCACATCCCACGGGGTGCAGATAATGCATGGAGAACTAGTGCATAATCTTTTGACTGCACTGACATATCCGAAGAAAATAGCTATTGTTAAGTGTAGCACACAAGAAAGTGACTGATAAGACAGGACACAGCAATGCCTTTGCAGATCGCATAGCCCGTGAGATTGCGATGCAGCGAAGCACTACATCGATGTATGTAGTGAAGTTACAAGCTGAACGTTGGCATGATGCTAGGCAAGAAGTGCTAGACATACAGAGATCTGCTTCTGTGGAAGAACTTGAGCAATGGTCTAAAGAGGGAATGTTGGATGATGAGGGCTGTTGGAGCAA
The DNA here is from genome assembly GCF_964263255.1 of Lissotriton vulgaris. Taxonomy (NCBI): domain Eukaryota; kingdom Metazoa; phylum Chordata; class Amphibia; order Caudata; family Salamandridae; genus Lissotriton; species Lissotriton vulgaris. Next base: position 1,871,582,543 of record NC_141687.1, on the reverse strand, counting down.
TAAAGAGATGGATAAGTGGAAACTGCCTATAGCCTATTTACAGCCTATGGTTCAGATGGCACATGGGCCAGCACATGTTGGAGCCTCAGCAATAACGAAATTGCTTAAGCAAGTTTGGGAGCTGTGAGAAGTTAGCCTGGCATATGTTGTCCACTATTCTAGTGGACACCTTGCACCAGTCTAAACGACCCTTATGATGGTGGTTGTAAAGTCAACCTTATAGACCAGCTATCCTAGCATGGACCAGCAGCCTTAGGCTAAAACTTCGGAGGGCATGTGAAGCAAGCTGTTTTACCAATTATAATCCCTTGAATACAAAATGAAAGGACACCACACCAGGTATATATCAAATATATATGTATTTATTACTAACACAACCCCTCTGCACTCTTTATGAGGTCAGAGTTTGAGATACGTTATAAGTTACTCATTAAGCATACTATAAGTTGCACAAATACAATTCTGCCCTAGGGGCCTCACGAACCATATACTAAGTAAGTGGTATAAGAACCGCTTCAGGAATAGTGAATAGGGCCTAGGGAATCGCTGGGGCTACACTGGACAACCAAGGGGTTGGAAGTAGGAGGCCCACGGGAGACGTGTTTATTGTCTAAACACAGTTGCGAGTAACTAGGACACTTCGAGAGTCAACACCCACAGGAGGACCGGAGTACTCGAGTTACCTCACCCAGGGAAGCCGGGTGCATAGGTGTTCTTACGTGTCGCGTTTCGTCGCTGTTTCCTATGGGGAGCTGCAAAGAAGTGCTGCAGGCGACCAGGAGAAAAGTGTCCGGGTGGATCCAAGGGTGGATTGAAGATGTGAAGAACCTGAAAGCAGAGGAGACTGAGTCTGGGTCACTAGCCAGTGACCAGGAAGGAACCAGGCAATGTCGAGTGTTTCAGGTGAAGAAGGTGAAGCTTGTCTCTGCAGCCACGAGGACCAGGAGGTGTCGACGATGACCAGGAGCTGGATTCATGCTGTCCCACAACGGATCTAGTTGACTGCGGTGTCGGTATCCAGATTGGACCCAACAAGTCTTGGCAAACGCAATCCATGCACAAAGGGAAGATGGGCTTCAGTTCAGACCAGCAAGGTCTGTGGATCTTCTCCTTCGCAAGGAAGCTGAAGCAAGCCTGAAGCAACCAGGCAAGTGGTGTAGTTTCAAAAGGAAGTCTTCGGAGTGCTCACTAGTCAACAGGCTAGCAACCGGGAAGAAGCGTCAAGCTGAAATGCATGAGTAGGCCCCATGCGGCACTCGTGGAGTGTGGAGGGCTGAGCTTCGGTGCAAATGACGCTCGGGTCTGTGGCTTCTCAAACCTCATAGGGTACCCACTCTGTTCATAATACAACTCCTAGAGATTTGTCTCACCCAAAACTTTTTTATGTATGACTCACAATATTACCAGCAGGTGCGTGGCACGTCTATGGGCGCTATTTTTGCTCCTACCCTAGCGATCCTCTATATGGACTGGCTGGAGACTAACACATTTACCCTGACCCACAGCAAGAATAACATTTCCTTCCTAGATCTCACTATTCAACATCAAGATGGGATACTGTACACATCCCTTTTCCGCAAACCGACGGAAAGGAACACCCTGCTCAGCTATGGTAGCTGTCACCCCAGGGCCCTGAGGGACAGCTTGCCATACTCACAATTCCTCAGACTAAGGAGAAATTTTTTCAAGAAGGAGGACTATTTTAGTGAGGCCAATATTCTATTTGACAAACTCAGAACTAGAGGTTATCCCAGGCACCTAATTAAAAACTCAATGTAAAGAGCCTGGTATTGCCCTCGTGAAACCCTTCTGGAGCCCAAACCTAAACAAACTTCTGATAAGATGGTATGTGTCACTACCTTTTCAACCATCTCCAACCGTGTTAAACAAAGTATAAAAAGGAACTGGCACATATTGAATTCAGGCCCACTCAACTGGGAAACTCCCCTCTTTGCTATCAAAAAAAGCAAAAATCTTAAAGATCAGCTGGTAAGGGCAGCCTTACCCTCTGTAAATGTGAAAAACACCACACTCCATGATCATTGGTCATTACCCCCGTTCAAGGTCACTTCAAGTGTGGGTCATGTGTTGTATGTGATCTCTCAATAGATTGCAAAGAGTTTGTATACAAAGAAGTGAGAAATGAATTGAGAACTTTTACTAATTGTAATAGTTGTAACATCATCTATGCCATTTTTTGTCCCTGCGACTTAATCTATGTGGGCCAGACTAAGCAGAAAATCAAACTGCGAATATCTCAACATCGAAGTTGGATCCGGTGTAAAACACCTAATGCTCCTCTGGTCGAACATTTTGTCAATAAAGGACATACGGAAAATGAAATCCGCTGGACTGTGATTACTCAAGTCATCATCCCTCCCAGGGGGCGGTGACCTGACTCGTATGCTCAACAGAGAAGGGCTTAAATGGATATTAAAAACGGACAGTCTGAACTCTGGATTAAACCTGCAGGAGGAATGGACTGCTCTAATCTGAAACCTGGTTCGCAATCTTGAACCCGAAAATTCTGTTCTGGCACCTTGTGTCTGTCATGTTGTTCTTTTGTGACCTCCTTGTCCAAATGTAATTAATATGGTTTTAAATGTGCGTCACTTGCAGTAAACACTATGCACCTCCGTTTTGCCTGAATATAACGCCTCATCCAAGATGGCCGCCGAGCCACGTACCCATCTTCTATTTCTATGCCCTGGAAGGCGTCACCATCACAGACCAATCAGCTTCCTTTCACCCACTCTTCACTCCCCCCTCCATTGCCCGAGCACGCCAGGGAACAAACTGAAAGACCGACTAACCCGGTAAGTCACGAGCAGCCCGCAGCCCTTCTACATCGAAATAGCTCTAAATGCAAATTTCTGATGTCCCGTATTTTCCGACAGGCACTACCCTGAGCCGTCTGATTACGCGATTGTAACGCGGCAACTCGCGCCTGATTCTGGTAAGAAGCTGTGCACGGCCGCGGCCACTCGGTCTCCGCTGCTTTCTAATTACCCTTATCCTTTCATTTTTCGCCGCTCCTCAATTTTACTTCCCCCCTTAGGGCTGCTGTTCCGAATACAGGCTACTTCTAACTGCCATTCTAGTACCAGTGCAACGTCCTGGTAAGCCTGTCCGTCCGCCCCACAACGGTGCTTTGCGTACCGTGTTAATCACCTGCTGTGTTTACACTCGGTAAAAACACTCCCGGACTCATTCCATAGCCCCCACTACCACGCCACTTCAACATAGGCACGATTCTTGAATGCTCACTTCTCATAGTCACGTAAATCCTTCTTCGTATTAGCTCGTTCATGAATGTTTGAGCTTGATCGTCCTCGGCTGCCTGCACATCGGCCCTGTAAAGTATACGCTCCTAGCCCATTTTCCACCTTGGCACTGCTCCGTCCACCTTTAGGCACGCTTGAACTCACTACCCCATGTGACAATACAACCTTCAATGGCGACGCAATTCACCTGTAAATAAAGCGATCGGATGCACGTTTCACTCTAAGTCACTTGATCAAACATATTGAATATTTTGTATCTAAATGTATATAATTTCTCTTGGCTGCCTGCACATCGACCTTGTAAAGTTAACGCTCCTAGCCTGATTTCCACCTTGGCACTGCCCCTGCCGTCCGTCCACCTGTAGGCACGCTTGAACTCACCACCCTATGTGACAATACCACTTCAAACCTTCAATCGCGACGCAATTCACCTGTAAATAAAGCGATCGGATGCACGTTTCACTCTAAGTCACTTGATCAAACATATTGAATATTCTGTATCTAAATGTATATATTTTTCTCTTTTTCCCTTTTCCTTTTTCAGGCAATTAGAGGTTAAATAACGTTAAGGCAATTATTGAATGTCCTGATGAGGGTCCCCATGATTTAATAGGAGGACCGAAATGCCGTCGACCTGTCTAGCACCCTATACAAAACTTGATTTCTATGTATTGTAATGGTGCTCTATTGACACTTCTGTACAATTGGATTTTAAACAGAAAACGTTTGTTTGCCTTAAGAAACCCTTCTATGTTCCTAAATCTACCTTCTGTATTTGCTCCATTAGTGTTGGGCACAGGCTTGTGTACCACACTGGTGAATTGTGGAAGGTATTCTCTCTGTATGGATCAATTGTTTATTGAGTAAACTTGAAAGAACTCTGTCCGGCTGGACATGTCGCTCCAAATATAGATTTGATTCTGTCTATATTTATTTCCTCATATATTTTTTAATGCATGGGACCACTGTTGTTCTAAAAAGTATGTTCCCCGAGGTCCCTGCTGACTGAATTGGGGTCCCTTGTTGTTGTTAATATATCTCAAACCCCAATGCACAACTTCAAGGATGCCTCTGAAGCTGCACGGTTAGCAAAGGGCAGGTAGGTCAGGGTGTCTGGTCCCACGTCTCTCGTGTCCGCCACAGGTCTCAGCTTTGCTGTGGATGTGGATCAGAGTTAGAGAAGTCTGGAAGTCCAGTTTCTGAGTCACTGAGTCTTCGGGTTCCGGCAGGAGCGTCGACAAAGCAAACTGGCAAGTTACTGGTGGGGCCTGTTTGCACAGGGTGGTCACTCCTTGACCATAAGGGTGATGTCTTCAGTCTTCTAGTTGGTATAGAACGTCGAAGGTCCAAGAGTTTCATTTCAGAGTTTCAGTCCAGGATGCTCTAATGTCTCTAGACACAGCTCCTATGTTTATACTGATTTAAGGGGCTGGATTACCTGCTAGTTCCCTCCTATGGGTGGACCCTGAGAAGGGTCCACCCTAGTTTTGCGCCAAAGCTGGGGCTGGAGTGCCCCAGCAACTGGTTTGAACTGGGCTGTGCATGGACCAGGCAGTGTCTGGAAAGCATCTTTCCATTGAACCCACCCAGCCCCAATACATTACAGGCTGTCTGGGAAGGTGCTAGCACCTCCCTCAACATGAAACCTATTGTCCAGGCGTCCCTTGCCGGAGTTTCATCCAGCTGCAGGAGGTCAGACTCGTGGCTGTGGCAGCAGTATCCATTTTGTGATACTGAGGCTCTGTTTAACTTTAACCGGGTAAAGCAGCAACTAAATATTGTCTCCCTCTAGAAGGGTGTAATGCTACCCCCGCCACCAGAACTGGTGGGGGGTAGTATTCCAAAGTGTTTAACACCTTACACAACATGTTTTGATAAAGCCAAACCAACGTTAGCATTAACCGGGAGGATTATAACGCACTTAAGAGTATATGGTATGGCTATATCATAGAACAGCTATAAGGACATTAGTCTGAAAGCTGCAGAAGGGCTCCGCTCATGCTAGAGCACCCTCTCACCTAAACCCAAGCACTCTGCCTTCAGGATTGTCAAGGCCTGCCATAGAAGTGACTTATAGGTATATATGTGTCTATATATAAGGGTAGATATAGGTATAGTATATCTAAGCAACGGGTGATTACACCACCTTGCCCAAGCTGAGTGATCAGCCTCTGGTGTGAGTTTGGATGGCCAGCCAGGGGTGGCATAATACATGCTGCAGCCCCTGGTAGGCCTTGGATGCACCTATGCCCTGGGTACCTATGGTACACTATACAGGTGCTCACAAAGGTGACCCAATTCCCAATTAGGTACGTACCTAAAGTACATGGTATCAATTTAGAGAGAGAACAGCTGGGCTGTGAGTCTGATTAGCAGGCCCACAGCCACACTAAAGTTGAAAAAGTGTCACAGCAAAAAGTGGGGGTGACCATAGGAAGCAGACCCTACTCTCCTATAGGAGCATCCAGAAATTGCCGGCACAGCTAAAAGGATAGCACAGTCCTGTTTGATTTGTTGGAAGTACAATCCTGATAAAGGGACACGGACTCCTACAAGAGAGTTTGCAACACCAACTGCACCTTTTGAAGTTTTGCAAATGGATTATATCCAACTTGAACGTTGCAATGACTTGAAGTATGTTCAAGTAGTGGTATGTGCCTTCAGTAAATGGATAGAGGCATACCCTACAAAGGATAATAAGGCTCTCACCACAGCAAAGGTGCTTTTAAAGGAATTCTTCCCTAGATTTGGTGTTTGCAAACTTTTGTGGAGTGACAACGGACCTCATGTTATTGGGCAAGTTGCTGAGTATGTCCTGAAAGGATTAGGGATCAAACAGAAGTTCCATGCAGTCTTCCACCAACAACCAGCAGGATTGGTGGAGAGGTATAACGCTACTTTGAAATTGAAATTAGCGAAAATACTGGCTTCCACGTCTTTGAAATGGCCTTATGCGTTGCCCTTGGCATTGTTGTCTATTAGATAAGTGCCACATTCACAATCTGGGCTTACACTATATGAGGTGGTATTTGGGAGACCGATGAACATTTGGAGAGTTCCTAAGCCACGCCCCATACATGATGTACCATGTGTTCTGATAAGTGACTACTTAGCACAGTTGACTGCCAGTTTAATTTCTATTCATCAACAGGTTCGAGAAGCTCTTCCTGACAGGTCCACAGATGAGGCCCATGAACTCCAGCCCGGAGATCATGTAATGGCAAAAGTCTTCGAGAGGTCGAACAGCTTGGAGCCCAGGTGGTGAGGACCTGAACAGGTCCTCCTAGCTACGAGTACAGGGGTTCGAGTGACGAACAGGAAGAACTGGGTTCACAGCACTCACTGTAAGCGAGTGTCGCCTACCTTGGTGGAACCTGCTGGGCTGACCGACCATCGAGAGATTCTGGATACGGAAAAAGGCCACGCCATCTCACATGACAAATCTGAGGAAGTCTTCCCAGACCACACGATACCTGGAGTATACCGGTATCAACTGAGACCTGCATTGTTGAAAAAGATTGGTTGAGCTACCGTCCTGGGTTTGTGAAACGGAGCTGATGTGGCAAGGGGGGATAAGTCCTACATAGTGACACCTGTCTTGACCCTCGGTGAACAAACCAAGGGCTGCCTAGGGTTTTAGAGCTCCAACGATTGATTCAACAACTAAGTGATCATGTCTGCAGGGACATCAACTATTGCTAGGATCTGTTTTAAAAAGGCCATATGTGCTGTAGGTCTTGTTGTTGCTATGGTAGTTGTAGCAGTGGCAACCTGGTTTGTTGCGAAAGTGGTCCTGCTCGGCAGCTTATGATCGCCACTACTCCAGTACCAGCTGAACATCATTACTTTACGCTTCCATACCATGAGCAAAAGCATCGACAATCCTACCTGAACAACACATTTATTCAAATGTTACATCATATGCACCATGCCACAAATAGTACTGACTGTTGGGTGTGTGGGATGATACCTGCTCACCAGAAGAAGGGAGGAACACCTTTTATTCCTCTTCCTTTCTCGCATAATGGTTCTTGCCAAGCCTGGTTTGCGCTTTTGTTTGTTTCTGAAAAGGCTAACATCTCAAGGATGACAGTAGGATGGATTAATTATCATCTCAATAAAGTGTGTTATCGAGATGAAGAAGGTTATCCTTGAGCTGAAGGGACTAAATGGGAATGGGAGGAGTATCGACCTGAAAATATTTCCACGCCACATGCTTTCCCAAATATGAGGCCTATTAAGAACAATGGACCTTTTGTGATTTCTGTTACTAGAGCTAAAGCAGACTTGTGTACAGGCAGTGTTGGGAGAATTCCATTAGGAAGAAGTGAGTGTACTGTGGTTCTGACTATTGAAGGTGCCAATAACAGCACTTTAATATCCTCACATAATACCTACCTTGTCTGTTGTAACAAGGGATATTACTAACTACCTGTTGGTTGGTCTGGAGTATGCTATGTTTCCTTTCTGTTGCCCCCTGTGTTTCTGGTGCCTTCCTCGTATCACAAGGATTTCAAACTGTACAATGATATTTCTAAGAACAGATATAAGAGGACAACAAGCACTGATGAGGTGGACCAGACTGACACCACCTTGCAACAATACGTTGATTTCAATTTAGGCTTGTTTTTCTTTGCGGGTGCTGCATTAAATAGCAGAAAGATAAGATGATTGACTCGTGTTGTGGAAGCTGTTACCAATCAGACAGCTATGGCACTTGGGAACATTACAATAGAGCTGCAAATTGCGAGGATTGTAACACTCCAAAATCATATGGTTTTAGAAGTGGTTTTAGCTGATCAAGGTGGGGCATGTCGCATCATCGGTAGTAGTTGCTGCGTCTACATTCCTGATCACTCACCTTCATTGTTTGATGCAATCTCCAAACTGCATAAGATTGCTGCTGAAATTCACCCAGAGACTGGCACCTGGACTTTCGCCAGCTGGTTTTGGACATTGATTGTTACCTGGGGCTGGAAGCTATTGACCATCCTATGTGTAGGACTAGTGATACTATTTAGATGCTGTGTATGTATACAATGTGGTCCAATGCTTTGCTCCGTCTGCATAACTGCCTGTACATCTGCTAAGCAAAATGTTGCAGAAATAAAAGCCCAACACATGTTGAATTAATAGATTACCAAAAATGATGCAAATAAACGTACAAGATGTGAATCAAGAGTACCCTAAATGAACAAATGTCTTCAGATAATGCTAAAAGGGTTGTCTGTTGTAATTTGGCAGCGATTGGGGTTAGCATTTAGCTGAAGCCATCTTGTTTTCAGCAGCCATCTTGTCTGCCATGTGCTCACCAGGTGCTCTGTCCTTCCTTGCTGTCGTTTACTCTTGTACTCTGCTTATGGACAGACTATATTTAGGTTCTGCTACACTGCACTTGTGCAGAAGACACTGTAACTGTTCACATATGTCTTAGTCTGTAACTGTCAGGGTATTTTTACCGCAATTAGCAAACTGCTAAGCATGGGCGAATTTTGCGAATTCGCGATCCGCGAATTTGCGGATTTGCGAATTCACGATCTGCAAAATTCGCGAATTTGCGGATTTTTGTTTTTTTGCGTGTTCGCTGGGTTTTTTGCGTGTTCGCGGGGCTTTTTGCGTCTTCGCAAGCCGCTTGCATAGCGAAGTTACCCATGCAGTCGTTTATGGGAGAGGGAGGGAGAGAGAGATAGATAGATAGATAGATAGATAGATAGATAGATAGATAGATAGATAGATAGATGGAAATAGAGAGAAAGAGAGGGAAAGAGAGAGGGAGAGAGAGAACGAGAGAAAGAAAGAGAGGCCGGATCTCTGAGTTTCCCCTACAGAACATACAGCTTTTTATTTTTAGCAAAATGCATAGGAAAATTGTGCTGTAAAGGTCTCTTTTAGTTTAACCCCTCCTGACAACTCAAAATGGGTGTATTTGCCATCCTCTCCCTTCTTCCTGCTTTTTATATCTGTAAGTGCTTCCTGATGAGGTTTAATTCCTTGGACAGGTGCCTCGTTGCCTACTTGTAACTATTCTCTGACCCTGCTTCAAGGGTCAGAGCAGGGTCAGAGAAAAGTTGCAAGTAGGCAACGAGGCGCCAGGAAGCAATTAGCAGCAGGTGTCCAAGTTGAAGTTAATTTGTTTGTAACACTTTTTTAAAAGGTTACAAAGAAATTAGGTTCAACTTTTGCACCTGCTGCTGTAACCCTTGCTTGGCTGAAAATTCGTCCCCGCTGATTCGAGGATTTTACCGCGATTTCGCAAGATTCGCGGATTGCAAAATCTCGGAAAATCCGCAAATTCGCCCGCGAAACGGATTTTACGCCCACCCTTACAAACTGCTAAAGCTCCTCCTTACTGTTGACTGTGCATTTCTGTATGACCTTTTATGTACTTAAACCTTCTCTTCTGTACTTGTACTGCCTTCTTCTGAGCCCCTGTGTGGGTATAAAAGGACCATGGGGCATATGTATCAAGATTCCGTTTTGCGAATCTCAAATTGTGAGAATTTGCGATTTGCAGTTTCAGATTCGCAAAACGGCATGTATATAAAAAATCGCTAAAGTTTTGAGATTTCTTAAATATCGCAAAAAAATCTCAGAATTCTGTTTTGCGATTCCTTAATAGCAAAATTTGCAAATTAAGAAATCGCAAATCCAGGAATCTGCAATACAGATGCAGCTTGATAACATCACAACTAGGAAGTGGGAGTGATTAGCTGCACCTGTTTGCCTGAGCCACACCCAGAGGCAGTTAGGAGTTTGTTTGAAGGCTGCACAGCACATCAAGCACAACAATGGAGTCACAGAGCCCACAGGAGGGCATGGACGGTGAGAAAAGAAAAGAAAACACAAGTTGTCAGAAAAAGAGCAGGAGGTCCTCATAGAGGAGATGGTCTGCAGCCATGAACTCCTGTTTGGAAAGAAAGCCCTGAAAGTACCTGAGGCAAGAAAAAGAAAGATATGGCTGCAAATACAGAAGAAGGTGAATGTTGTGGGTGTAACATTCGTACCATGCGCAAGAGGTGGTACGATATGCGCCAGAGGTCCAAGGAGAGGGTGGCAGCTAGATTGAAGGAGTCACAGAAGATCAGGGGAGGAACATCCACAGCAGGACAGCCAACACCCCATGAAGAGCTGGTGGAGTCCACTCCCCTGCCTGAGAGTGTAAGTGGTGTGGCTGACATTGACAGCTCCGACCCTGCATCCAGCAGTCAAGGTAAGATGCATGGCAAACAATCATTACATAGCTCCCCATAGCATGCACACTGCGTAGAATGTGTGACATGAAGAAAAAACATTTCACTCCATTCCACTCCTTACAAAACACATAGCAATGCATCATGGGAGTCGTAGTTGGATGTAGGATAGTTTGTGAATGAGACAAAGGAAATCATGCCTAGAATGTGGGTTGCAGTTAAGGCAAAATGACAGTGTCAGGATTCAGACAACTTAAAAGTTGAAAACTTTATTCAGTCCAAAATACATGACAAAACACAAACTCATATGTCCCCCTTTACATCCACAGCACAATTCAGGGCACATGAAGACAATGCAGAGGGAGAGGACACCCAAATTAATTTGGAACACTCCAATGATGGGGACACCAGTGATAACTCTCACCAGACACCCATCATGTGCAGGAAGCGCACATATGTGCCCCTACTGGCTCCATTGGAGGATGACTTTGACGCCACAGGGGAGGCAAGTGATGATAGAGTGGATAGTCAGGAAGGGTCTGACAGTCGTGGCCAACAACACCCACAAAAAAGGTCTGAAGCAAATGTAGCACGGAGGTCCATGCCCAGGAGCAGCACTTGCACTGAACAGGAACACACTCTCTTTGCAGGACTGGAGCAGAACATGCTTCAAGTTCAGCGTCTGCAACACAAAGCACTGCGTTCAATCAACAGGCAGCTAAACACCCTAAACAAAAACCAGTGGCACATGGGGGAGGGCATCATGGCCATGGCAGGTGCCATAGAAAAACTATGCACAACACTGGAACGAAATGAAAGTGCCAGGGAGAGGTCTGCCCAATGTGCCAATGCACGTAGCCACAATTATACAAAGGCAGTGAACCGCCTCTGCACAACCACCAGCTACCTTACACGTCGCAGCATCACTATGCAGATGCAAATGACACACTGCTGCCAGGACATAGTGAGAGGGCTGGAACAAGTAACAAACGCAGTGGAACAGATGCAAACTGCAAACTCTGGTGGCAGCACACTCATGGTCTCTGGGGAGAGCGAAGAGACCTCCAGTAGGAGCAGCATCACTCCTACATTGCCAGTTGCACAACATCACAGTGGCAGACATGGTGCTGCAGCTAGCCAGACAACAGAGGGCACTCAGGTAAAACACCGCCCTGCACCAAGCCGTCACCCGAAGAGGTGAACTAGACAATGACACTTTTGTGATAAGGGGTGAAGCAACCCACTTAAACTGGTTTATGCACATTATTGTTCAGTGCTATCACTGTGTTAAAACATGTGTTAGGTACTGCCAAAATTATTGAGAGTGAAGTGTGAATAAACAAATCACATTTTACAAAAAGCATTTTTGTTCATCACAGTTATTTCTCACCTAAACGTAGTTTTGTGTGATCTCAGACCGCCTCTGACGTCCAGCAGCTGCCCCTACTCCTGCTGCTGCCCTGCCAGGGGGAGGTGGGCAATCATCATCCGATGTGTCTGTGTCGCTCACATCAATTGCGGTGCCTTTCCTCATTGCCATGTTGTGGAGCATTGCCAGCTTGTCACGATTTTACAACATGTCTCAGGGCTGTATTGCAGTGCCCCTCCACTTTTATGCAGACATCTGAACAGGATCCTCAGTATGCCAAAGGTATGTTCTATGACGCTGGATATTGATCTGTGTGCCCTGTTATACCTCCTCTTCCTTGCATTTGCCGGATCCATATACGGTGTTAGGATGAAGTCTCGCACTGCGTAGGCACTATCACCTGCATGGATAGAAATGAAAGGTAAGTCAATGTCGCCCCCCCCCCAAAATGAGTAGTGGATGGATGTATGTGTGCTATTCATTTACCTAGCAGATATCCCTCTCCAAACTCTCCAGCAATCAGACGTCTGTGTATCCCACTGTGTCGGAAGATGAAAGAGTCATGTGTGCTGCCAGGGTATTTTGCCACAATGTCGTTGATAATGTACTTGGCATTGCACACAATCTGTATATTCAGGGAAAGGTAGCATAATCGATTCCTGAACACATATTCTGTTACTGCTGGGGATGTGAAGGCAACATGGGTTCCATCAATAGAGCCAATGACATGGGGGAAACGTGCAATTTGATAGAAGTCAAGTTTGGTTTGCATAATGCCTGTCGGATGCTGGGCAAGTATATATAATGTTCTAGCCTACTCAGCATTGCATCCAAAAAAGCATGGAAAAAGCGAGATAGGTCACTCTGTGACACCCCGTCAACCTCTGCTATGACTCCTTGAAAACTCCCTGAGGCAAGGAGGTGCAGGGAGCACAGGACCTGCACATGGGTGGGAATTGTTTGTGTCCTGCTTGTTGGGTGTTCCAAGAAGGGTTTCAGCTCCTCAATCAGGTCCAAGATGGTGTGTGGGTGCAGCCTGTACTTCTCATGTATGTCCTTTTCAGTCTGCTGGAACAGCGTGATGCGCAGTCTGAAAATATGCTCCTGTCTCAGTCTCCTCTGTGCAAGGGCACGGATACGCAGCCTCCTGGCTATCAGATATAGAGCTGCCATTGTGGAAGTTTCAGTTGCATTGTTGACTGCTTTTTAACCCTTGCACCTGGTTACCACCTGCACACAGTTAGTGGTAATTGTGATTTCTTAATTAGCGGTTTTCCCATATTCGCAATTTGCGAATTTTTATTACATGTCACTGCGATTTATTATTTGGCGATATCCAGTTTGCGATTTTCGCAAATGTAGAACATCGCAAATTAAGAAATCGCTAAATTGTTCCCAGATTTCATGTTATTGCAACTTAAGAAATTGCATTTTTGCGATTTCTTATTTTGCAAAGCGATTTTACTCCTACATCCAGTTTTCCATATTTTTAGTCGCAAACTCTGCTGTTTTGCGAATTGCAGCGTTTGCGACTTAAAAATCGGTCGATACATATGGCCCTATGTTCCTTCTGTTCAGTGTGCTACTTCATACACTACCGAAGGGTGTTGTGTGAATGTAGTTCCACCTCATGAGGTTAATAAATCCTTTGTTTTATATTCCAGTTTCCGTGTCAACTTTTATTCTATTGGTCTGAGGACTTGTGCAGAGAAAGGCGAACCCCTAGCACTGGTAGGCCCAGCTGAAGCACACCACAACACACGAGTGAAGCATATGAAAGATTTGAAGATTTAGCAGAAAAATATGGCATTGATTTATATAAAAGCAGGAGCCTACGTAAAAACTTTAACATTGATTTCAGTGAAGCTGACATGGAGAAAATGGGTCTAATAAGTCTGCAAGCTCATATTAAGGAATTGCTTTATTCCATAAAAGGCTGCAGAGATTTAAGGAACTATGAGGACAAGTGGAAGATAAAAACAAGCATATGATACTGAAAAGAAAATTAATGTGATTAAAAATGAAGCAGAGATGAAAATAGTTTTAACAGAGTTCCCTGTGCGAGAAGTATATGGAGGAAATTGTGTGCATATTAATTTTACTAGGTCAATTTTTCAAACCTGCGAGACAAACCAGATGAGTGCTAAACGGAAATTAAAAAACTATTGAATATTTCAAAGGTGCTTTGGATGGAATTGAAAACGTTATTTGAGGTTATTGGTCCCAAATATTTGTGGGCTGAGTGCAAAGCAGCTGTAGGTTGGCCAACAGATGAACCGCAGAGAGTTCAATCTAATGGTCCAGGTGCTCAGGTAACAAAGAAATACAAAGTAGTAATAGAACATTTAAAATAGAAGGTTCCAGAGAAAGAGGTAAATTGGGAAAAAATCACGAGAGTCACAAAAGAGCCAAAGGAGTCATCACATATATACTACAAGATGCTTATGCAGGGCAATAGAAAGTATAATATCTATTTGACATAAACTTATTGATTATGCTAGAAGGTGAAAGCGCAATCGTATCTGCTTTTGTTTTCAGTATGTATCTGGAGCTTAGTTTGCATATTCAGTAGACCGTGATGCGTCAGCAGCCCAAGAATATTGATGAGATTCTCAAGTATGCCAAATATTGTAATGACTGTTTCAAAGCAAAGCACAAAAATATTAAACATAAGCTGATAGTTGCACAAAGGAAGCAGCTACAGAGGGGTGGTAAAAATCAGATGGTGAATTTGGGTTGCTGATCCTGGTCTAGTTAATGGTGCAAATTCAGATGCAAATTTGAATTCTGGCATGCAAGGAATGCATGGAGTTGGTGTGCAAGGGAAAAACATGACGTCTGCACATGTTGGGAATGTGGTGCCATTAGTAGAGCTAGCGGATATTTGAAGGATCACTGAAAGAATATCGACGGACAGAATATCGACCTACAGAAATATCGACGCTGGAATATCGAAGGCAAGTATATGGACACCCTATCTAACATTGTAAGTACAAAAATATTGAGAAAAAAAATATCGATGTTAAAAATATCGTAATTAAAAATATCGGGTTTTTTCTGTAAAAAAAAAAGTAAAATAAAGTAAATAATATAAATAAAACAAACGTATTTGAACATATTTAATAATGTTTAAAATTAATGAATAATACATATTTAATAATAAAACTTTAATTAAAAATATACATACAATATATAATATATACTTACTTAATAATAATTTTTTTATAATTCTTGTAATTACTTATAAATTATTAAAAAATACTATAAATTACAAATACATCTACACACATAAAATAAAACATAAATACAAATAAATATTTATATTTAATAAATTAAAAAAATTAAATATACTTTCAATATTTTTAAAGTTAATTAAATACATTATCTAAAAAAATACTAAAAATATTAAATACATAAATAAATAAAACTACTATTTAAAGTTAAAAAAAACTACAGTAATGAAAACATTGGATAGCTTAGAACATAAAATTACTATTCCCATTCCAGCAAATTCAACAGTAGGGAAAGCGTTAAATAGTGTAGGGGTAAAAAATTACTGTTCCCACTCCAAAGAGTGCAACAGTAGGAAAAACCTTGGATAGCATAGGGGTAAAAATTACTATTCCCACTCCAGTGAGTGCAACATTAGGGAAAGCGTTGGATAGCTTAGTGGTAAAAATTACTATTCCCACTCCAGAGATTGCAACAGTAGGGAAAGCGTTGGATAGCGTAGGGGTAAAAATTACTATTCCCACACCATAGAGTGCAACAGTAGGAAAAGCGTTGGATAGGGTATGGGCAAAAATTACTATTCCCACTACAGTGAGTGCAACAGTAGGGAAAGCGTTGGATAGCGTAGGGGTAAAAATTACTATTCCCACTCCAGAGAGTGCAACAGTAGGAAAAACCTTGGATAGCGTAGGGGTAAAAATTACTATTCCCACTCCAGTGAGTGCAACAGTAGGGAAAGCGTTGGATAGCGTAGGGGTAAAAATTACTATTTCCACTCCAGAGAGTGCAACAGTAGGGACAGCGTTGGATAGCGTAGGGGTAAAAAATACTATTCCCACTCAAGTGAGAGCAACAGTAGGGAAAGCGTTGGATAGCATAGGGGTAACAATTACTATCCCCACTCCAGAGAGTACAACAGTAGGGAAAGCGTTGGATAGCGTAGGGGTAAAAATTATTATTCCCACTCCAGAGAGTGCAACAGTAGGGAAAGCGTTGGATAGCGTAGGGCTAAAAATTACTATTTCCACTCCAGTGAGTGTAACAGTAGGGAAAGCGTTGGATAGCGTAGGGGTAAAAATTACTATTCCCACTCCAGAGAGTGTAACAGTAGGGAAAGCGTTGGATAGCGTAGGGGTAAAAATTACTATTCCCACTCCATAGAGTGCAACAGTAGGGAAAGTGTTGTATAGCGTAGGGGCAACAATTACTATTCCCACTCCAGTGAGTGCAACAGTAGGGAAAGTGTTGTATAGCGTAGGGGCAAAAATTACTATTCCTACTCCAGTGAGTGCAACAGTAGGGAAAGCGTTGGATAGCGTAGGGGCAAAAATTCCTATTCCCACTCCAGAGAATGCAACAGTAGGGAAAGCATTGGATAGTGTAGGAGTAAAAATTACTATTCCCACTCCAGAGAGTGCAACAGTAGGGAAAGCGTTGGATAGCATAGGGGTAAAAATTACTATTACCACTACAGTGAGTGCAACAGTAGAGAAAGCGTTGGATAGCGTAGGGGTAAAAATTACTATTCCCACTCCAGTGAGTGCAACAGTAGGGAAAGCGTTGGATAGCATAGGGGCAAAAATAGCTATTACCACTCCAGTGAGTGCAACAGTAGGGAAAGCGTTGGATAGCGTAGAGATAAAAATTACTATTCCCACTCCAGAGAGTGCAACAGTAGGGAAAGCATTGGATAGCGTAGGGGTAAAAATTACTATTCCCACTCCAGTGAGTGCAACAGTAGGGAAAGTAAATACTTCATATATTAATAAAAATAAATTAAATATTTATACCAATTACAAATTAATTAAAAGTAATTACCAATTTAAAATTATATGATACTTAATCAATTAAAAATACAAATAAAAATGAATTATTAAAAATAATTACCTAGTAATTCAAATTAATTACTAATTACAATTAAATAATTAACAATTGAAAAATAATTAACAATTAATTCAAAATAAATACCAATAAATAAATTAAAAAAAATAATTAAATACAATTAAATTACTTCCCACCCTATTCCCCTATAAACCCACAACCCGCTACAGAAAATAAATTAATAAAATTAACATAATTATCAAATAATCAATTAATAAAAATGAAGTACCAATTATAATTAAATTAATCACCAATTAAAAATTAATTAACAAATAATTCAAGATAAATACCAATAAATAAATTAAAACATTTAATTAATTATAATTAAATTACTTCCCACCCTATTCCCCTATAAACCCACAACCCGCTACAGAAAATACATTAATAAAATTAACATAATTATCAAAGAATCAATTAAGAAAAATTAATGACCAATTATAATTAAATGAATTACCAATTAAAAATGAATTAACAATTAATTCAAGATAAATACCAATAAATAAATTAAAACATTTAATTAATTATAATTAAATTACTACCCACCCTATTCCCCTATAAACCCACAACCCGCTACAGAAAATAAATTAATAAAATTAACATATTTATCAATTAATCAATATTAATTACCAATTATATTTTAATGAATTACCAATTAAAAATCCATTCACAATTAATTCAAAATAAATACCAGTAAATACATTAAAATATTTAATTAATTATAATTAAATTACTTCCCACCCTATTCCCCTATAAACCCACAACCCGCTACAGAATTATATAATGCAAAAATTAAATACCATAAAATGAACTGCTTAAATTAAATTATAAAATAAATATACACTTTCACACATATACTAACATAAAAAACACTTTAAAACATTTGATATTAATAAAAAATCGATATATTTAACACCTATATTATATACTTCGATATTTTGACTTTCTATATTTATTAAAATCGGTATTAACTTACTTACCTCAAATTCGATATTTTTGTTGACTATATTCTGTCCATTCGATATTTTGTCTATTCTATATTTTGAATTCGATATTACTGCATTTCAATTCGATATTTTTGTTGACTATATTCTGTCCATTCAATATTTTGTCCATTCTAGATTTTTAATTCGATATTACTGCAATTCTATATTTTTGACTCGATATTTTGACTGTATACCATATTCGAATACTATTGTGAATGTTAATAAGCTCAAGAAGAGCAAATACTGTTATCTCTGCTGGAACATTGGGCACTGGAAACACGAGTGCAGGCACAATGGGGATCAAATTTTAAATGATTGTGTTCCTCACACGCAGCAAAATGCCAATCACATGACACATTTTGCCACCCCAGTCAAACAAGATCCAATGCTGAGCATGCAGAATAAAGAGCTACTTCATACAAATATGCTGATCGCTCCAGTGTTGCAGAAAAACATGGGAAATACAACACCATAGAATTAAGGTTTCTAGCAGAATCCATTGATTCTGAAAGGTAACATACACCGTTTTTATCAAATCGCACTGAAGGTGCCTGAGGGAGGAGGATTGCATGCTTGGTGCAGTCCCAGAGGTAGATCAGAGAGGCCCATATGTAGATGGAGAGGTTATTGGTCACCCCATATCATGTTTAATCAATACAGGTGTTACCTGCACAATGGTTTGTTCCATGGAGGTCCCCAACCTACCTAGCTCAGGAAGAGAAATCCAAGGTATAGGAGGAATTAGCAATAAACAGACTACAAATCAGGTTTCAGTAAGTGTCCCTGTATAAATAGACTGTTGAGAATGATTATGAATTTGAGTCCTAATAATTTGCTTGGCAGGGATTTACTTTGCAAAATGAATTGCATGAGTCACTGTACACTGGATGGTGTTGCAATTTAGACTCAAGATGAGGATTCACCATTTAACATAAAATTACAAGAGAGGAGAGTTTAATTATTCCCACTTCTTACAAAAGATGATTTGTCTCTTGATTTAAGACACACAGTAAAACAATGAAGTATGGGATTTCATGTGTAAAGAGATTGGATTGATAAAAAGTGCAGAGCCAGTGAAAATTACTGTTAAGCCAGATGCAGTTATCCCAAGAGCAGCAGAAGGAGGAATGAAGACTGTTATAGAAAAAATTATAGAACAGTGTATCTTATGAGAGGTGCTTGGTAGTTCTTGCAACTCTCTTATGGGGTGCATTAAAAAACAAGTGGTAACTTTAGGATAGTCCAACATCTTTTGAAAATAAATAAAATTGTATGTCCATAATGTCTGGAAGTAATAAATCCTGCTGTGATTTTGTTTTAGATTCTGCAGATGCAGATTGGTACACAGTCATTGTCTTGTGTCAAGTGTTCGTTTCCATTCCTCTAAATGAGGATAGCCAATACATTTTCGCATTTCGATTCCACAATAAAGCCCTCATTTGGTGTTCAATCCCACTGGGGTATCCAGAAAGCCCTTTAATCTTTAGTCAAATTCTAAGGAAAGATTTGGAAGGTCTATAGTTGCCCTGTAATTCAATATTGGTACTGTACATTGATAATTTCTTAGTTGCTACAAAAATTAAAGCAACTTGCAAAATGGATACAGTTACCATCTTGCGCACAATGGGCATAAGGTCTCACCTACAAAAATGCAGTATTGTATGGAAGAAGTGATTTACATTGCCCACCATCATATGAAAGGGGCAAAAAAGCTTCCAAAGAACGCATTTCTTCAATACTGAGACTCAACCCTATGACTACCTAGAGGGAAGTGTGGATGCTTCTGGTAATGGTTGGCTATGGCCATCTATGGATTTCAAACTTTCCTTAATATCACAATCTTTATTGCATATAGTCTAAAGAAACTGAGAACGGTGCTTCTTTTTATCATTTTGTTTTAATGTTTTAATTGCAAGGATTTTTGTTAATCAAGCAATAAAGAATCAATACTTACTTACTATAAAAATCTTTAGTAAGGCTTACTCACAGAGATCTAGTGAAAAGGGTAACTTTTAATAACAAATGCATGAGCACCTTCCTAGAACGCAGATAAAAGTTGTGCATCGCACCAGCTTTGGGAATGCCTAATTATGATAAGGAATTTAGGGCCAGAAATCAGTGGTTTTTTGCAGTTGCAAATGGGAAATTGGCCCGTTTGTGACCGCAAAATAGGTCGGCTCTATTCACAACCCCTATTTTGTGAGTTTGTAACCTATTACCAACTTGCAAAATAAGGTTTGTGACTCGATATTAGGAAGGGGCGTGCCAAGGGTGTTCCTTCCTAATAGCGACACACACTTCAATATAAGATTTTTGCGGCAACAAAACACACGCAGTTTACCACCCATTTCAAATGGGTGGTAAGCCACTCTCAAACAAGAAGGGGTCCCTGCGGGACCCCTGATCCTTTGTGACTAGCATTGAAAATATTTTTTGAGAGCAGGCAGTGGGCCCAGGGACCACTGCCTACTCTTAAAAAATTAAACAGTACCGTTTAATTTTTCTTTTTTAAATGCATCCCGTTATCCTTTAGGGAAAATGGGCTGCATTTTTTAAGAAACTGCTGTATTTAAAAAGAAGTCACAGACATGGTGGTCTGCTGAGCTCAGCAGGCCACCATCCTTGGGAGTGCTAGCCGTTTCCAATGGGGCCGCAAATTGCACCTGCCTCATGAATATTAATGAGGCAGGCAATTTGCGACCCCCTTAGGAATCGCAAACAATGTCTGAGACACTGTTGCAAATTCCAATTTGCGACTCCCAAATCTGAAGGGTCGTGCATCTACCCCTTATTTTGTTCTGCTATGAAAGAGAAGGATGTGCACTCTTTCTTCTTACTGAAGAGCATGGTGGAGTAAAGAGGCCTATATCTTACTGTGCTGCATTGGATGCAGTAGCTGCAGCTCTTCCTGGTTGTCTGAAATCCATAGCAGCTGTTTTCCTTACAATCACGCAGAGTAAGGGACTTGTTATCGGCAATACACTGATTGTGTTGGTCCGTCATCCAGTTTAGATTTTGCTCTTGTACATGAACTCAACCCATAACAAACAGCTGCCTACCAAAGTATATTGGCAGGTGATAGAAAATCCATTAGGAGATGTAATACCTTGAATCCTGCAAAGCTGCTGATCATTCCAAACAATGATGAAGACGATAAAGTCCAGGAATATGATTACATCAATGTAACAGAGTTGTGTAAAACCAAGACCAGACATTAACGATACTTGACTTGATGAGTCTAATTTTTTTCATCATTGTATGTATCTTGTCTGAGAAACTATCAAACGATATTAAGAGTACCTTATGTAGTCTGATCTATTTCTGAAATTGTTGAAGCTTTATATTACGCTGATGTAATTTCTGCAAAAGTAGCAGAACTAATTACTTTAACAAGAGTATTGTGTCTGGTTAATTAATTAGGTGTAAAGACCTACATAGAGAGACAGTAAGGATTTGGAATGGGGCACAATTTTGGCCAATTATGGGTAAAAAGAGGCTTCATGACATCCATTAGTACTTCAATAAAAAAATTGGACATATAATGCAGGGGTCGCCATGTGAAATTGCTATGCATATGTGCTAGAAATGGGGGCCTATAGTTAGGAAGGGTTTGCACCTTTGGCCAAGTAGGGACCCTTCTTCCTAGTCAGGGTAAGGGAGTTACACTCCAAAAATAACACCTGCTCACCCCCTTGGTAGCTTGGCACGAGCAGTCAGGCTTATCTTAGAGGAAGTGTGTAAAACATTTGCACATAACCGACAGTAATACAATGAAAACACTTCAAAAGGATACCACACCAGTTTTAGAAAAATATCCAATATTTTCATATTCTTTGCAGTCCCTGAGACTTCAGAATAGGAGAAAGGCTCAATTTCCTGCCCTTGGAGATACTTAATAAAGAAGTTGCAGAAAGTTCAGTCCAGTCCTTTCACTGTCTAAGACAGAAGCAGCCACTGCTGGCCAACACAGCAAAGCACTCAGCAACGTGGTAGTTTCTCCTCACAGCTTCTCCAGCTCTTCTTCTTAGCAGTCTTCTTGGTCCAAAAGAGTTCTAAAGTTTAGGGGTTGGGCTCCACTTTTTATAGCCCAAACATCCTTTGTCCTCCTAGGCAGACAGTGTCTGTGCTTCATCCAAACCAGTTTGGTCATCTCTGGCCCAGCTTTCCAGCAGGCGGCAGAGACAGCATTGTCCAAGGCAGACAGGCCTATTCTTGTGCAAGGGAAATTTCCTCCCACTACTCTAATCGCAGACCGGGCCTATTCAGGTGCTAGTGACAACTTCTCCCACTACTCTGAATGCAGCTCAGGTCTATTCAGCCCAGCCCTGACTCATTCAGACTCTTTGGAGCCACTGCACATCCCCAACCCCTGTCACTCCACAGCCGGACAGTTAATACACATCCTAGTAGAAGCACACTGGATGGCTAAGCAAGAAAATACCTACTTTCTAAAAGTGGTATTTTCAAACACAGAATGTAAAAATCACCCTCACTAAAAGATGCATTTTAACATTCTGAGTTGAGACATACTAAACTTTATTTTCCTATCTGGTCCCAATGGGAAGTTATATTTATGAGATGTGATAAATTAACTCCCATGCTTTCCTATGGGCCAGATAGCCTTTCAAAAATAAAAAGTGAAATGCACTGTAATTTAATACCAGGACATGCCATACACATCAGTGCATGTCCTACCTTTCACATACACTGCACCCTGCCCACAGGGGTACCTTGGGCCTACCTTAGGTGTGACTCACATGTGAGAAAAGGGAAGGTTAGGGCCTGGCAAGTGGGTGCACTTGCCAAAGCGACATGGCAGTTACAAACTGCACACAGACTCTGCAGTGGCAGGTCTGAGTTACCTTTTCAGGGCTACTCGTGTGGGTGGCACAATCAGTGCTGCAGGCCCACTAGTACCATTCGATTACAGGCCCTGGCACACTCAGTGCACTTTACTAGGGACTGACAAGTAAATCAAATATGCCAATCATGGAAACACCAATCCATAATACAATTTACCCAGAGAGCATATGTACTTTAGCACTGATCAGAAGTGATAAAGTGCCCAGAGTCCTAAAACCAACAAAGACAGGCCAGGAAAAAATAGGAGAAAGAAGCAAAAAGTTTGGGGATAACCCTGAAAAAAGGGCCATCTCCAACAATATGAAATTGCTAGGTATCATGCTCCTGAAACTATAATAATCAACTCAAAAGAGAAAGAACAGCAATCACAACAGAAATCACAACAATGTGAAATTGAGACAGAAACAGATAATACTGATAAATGAATTGCTTTTTGCAGAATTTAATACAGGAAACACTAAGTAAGTGAACTCAGGGAGCTCCAAGAGAAAGTACCAGAGTGTAAAAGAAAAGATGGGAAACAGCTGGCTGTAAGATAGATTACAATGATCTATGGGTAGCTCCAGATCACCAATATAGTCTTCCAAATTCAGTTCTGCCAGGTATGGCTAGGTTAAAACATGTCTAAACACAAATTAGGAGGAACAATATGATGAGAGTATTTAAAACATATTGTCGCAGCACAACCTTTCGAGCTGTAGTAAAATATGTATGTCAAATATGTATTACTTAAAATAGAAAAAGAGAGTACCCTGCCTCAAGATGTGTAGGCCCTAACTATGGGGTCCTGATTGATATGTATGGAGGGGTGATTAATCAAGGGGTTGACAGGACACAGAATAATCACACGGTCGATGTATTACTTGTCAGAAGAGAAATCAAGGAATATGTACATTAATGACCAAGAGTCATAGAGTAGAGTAAAGTCAGAAAGGTCATTCACTAGACTTCAAGGAGATGTCATTCAAGTGCCTGTTTATAATGGGCTTAAATATATATTGGTGATAGTCAACTTGTTTTCTAAATAAGCTGAAGACTTTCCAACTAGGAGAAGCAACAGCATGACTGTGGGCAAACTTCTGTTAAGGGAATTGATACCAAATGTTTCCATGTTTATTTCAATTGAACTGACAAAGTTATCCACTTCACAAAGTTGTAAAACTACATTGTATGGCTTTATAAACGGAACAAAAGTTCCATTGGAGTTATTGACCCGAGGCATCTAGTGTAGTTGAGAAGATGAATGGCACCATAAAACTTGATCTTGCAAAGATATGTGCTTCAACAAGCTTAAAATGGCCAGATGCACTATTGTTTGTACTGATGAGCATTAGAAATACTTCAAACAAAAAGACTGGTCTCTCTCCACCCGAGATCCTCATGAGTAGAGCTATGTGAATCTCATGTTTTCCTTCAGCAGCACTTGTATCAATAAGTGATGATGATTTATTGAACGGGTTTGGCTGATGTGGTGAAATCTGTCTCTCATCAAGTGAAGTCCAGTGCCCACTCATTACAGTCTGGTGATTGGGTACTAGGGAAGAAACACATTTGCAAGAACTGCAAGGAATCATGGTGAGAAGGGCCACATTCGCTGATACTTGTGATTAACATTCTTGTGAAGTGTGATGCAATCCAATAGTGGATCCATGTAGCTCACGCAAAGAGAGTGTAGGCTGCAGATGGAGAAGTGGTGAAAAACTCAAGTTTGCTACGTGGATCCATAGTGCGTAGAAGCAGTAGCTGCTGTTCTCCCAAACAGGGGTGAAGAAAACAAAATCAATAATCAAGAAGAAGCATTACATGGACAAGTAGAGACTGAGACTGAAACTCCAGTTTATGAGAAGGTGTAGTTGAGAATTTGAGTCTCAACAACCCCCAAAGGAAAGTGGTTCACAGTGAGACAAGTTACAGATGCTGATCAAAGTACAAAAATCAGCTATAAATTAGGAAGTTTCAGTAGTATTCACAAAAGAAACAGATTCTAAGAAAGTGCATTGAAGGGATAAGTGGCCTAAGTCTGTTAGAAGTAGTAAAAGGTTACATTGGAAAACTCAGAGACCAGACTCAATCACAGAACAGCAAGAACAACTAAAGCAGACTCTGAAACAGTGAAAGTAAATCATCTTTAGCCAAAAGATCGACATGGGAGAGTGCGCCAAACAGAAAGTATTCTTCGCCTGAATGGACTTATCTAGCATCTGTCTCTGTAGATGAAGGGTTGGATGTGGAAGTTTTCTGATTTGACAAATTGTTGTTAGTGCATCTTTGAGTATGACCCAGAATAGGAAGAAACGCTTGTTCTTGATTAATCTTTTTAGGTAATGTTTTCTAAAAACATAAGAATTAATAATTGTATTTAGTACTTTGCATATCGATACGAAGATAGTAGTGTATCCTGAAAATGTATGGACTGAGTTAATGAACTGAACATTGAAGAAGCAAAAACAATGAAGGCAGAGTTTTGAATCCATTGTTTTTCAAAGTTGAGTTTTCCTGTCTCATTTTATTTTTGCTTAGAAGATGGCTATTAGCAAACAAGGATTCAAACACAAAATTTGTGTTTTGATAGTGATATGAATTGCATTAATTGGTCTATTATTGTGTTTGATTTCTCTAGTCTCATACATTTTTTTCCACCAGTTGAATTAACAACTATACACAATGATATAGTACACATGAAGTTAACACAAAGAGATAGGTCTCTAAGTAACTTTAAAGAAATTATTTATTCAAGTGTATGAAAGGAATATATTGATATTAAGAAAGTAAAAGATTGTTTTGTCTGTATATACTTACCATCCTTGGTATCAGAGGGTGCCAATTACTTTGAATTGCCCTCTCCTATTCTCTTTTATGCAATGTTTTCTTTAGTGTATTTTATAAGAGGGAGTTTTTATTGCCATATCTTTTGGATTTCAGCATTTCGCTGGAAGAAATTCCTACATCTGAAGACTGAGAATTGTAATTAGTTTTCAACGCACTTAAAAATAACTACACAACCTAACTTGAAAACTAACATGACTAAAACTAAGTTTGGCAATAGCCTGAATGAGGAATAACAAGAGTTTACTAATTACAGGAGGGTGAACTTTTTGAGAAATTGGGAAGCTGCAACTGAATGAATGGAATGTATGAGGGACAGTGAATGTGAAATTAATTTTTTTGTTGACAATGAGTCTTTTATTTGTGTTTATGTTTGTTATAAGACTGGCTATTTTAACCTACCTCATAATTGGATAGGGGACTGCTCCTTGCTTTGGTTTTCCCTTGGGTTTATCATGTGAATGAAATAAATTACGTTGTTGCTTGTTGGTGCAAAAAGGGCCAGCATTGACTATGAATAAAAAAGAAAGAGATTATTTTGAGCCTTAAGATGTTAAAGCACAGGTTTATGTAGCTATATATCAAGATGTTGGAAGAATTG
This sequence comes from Lissotriton vulgaris, assembly GCF_964263255.1. NCBI lineage: Eukaryota > Metazoa > Chordata > Amphibia > Caudata > Salamandridae > Lissotriton > Lissotriton vulgaris. Next base: position 1,871,556,315 of record NC_141687.1, on the reverse strand, counting down.
AGACAGGAAAGACAGAAAGTGTTACTTACTGTATAATGAATGTAATAGTAGGATTTAATGATTACCATAATCATCCGAGGTGGTATTTGGTGGGAGTTATTTTCTGGTTTAAATCCTCTCAGTATGGATCTATTCCAATTGAAATGAAAATATTAGGATATGTATAAGTGTTTTTTCTGGTCTTTGCTTTACTAGGCTCAGTTAGGCCTTGACTCCATTTTGTAGAACATGGCTGTTGACTTCAAAATATTCATTGTGTGTTTATATTTCACAATTGACACAGCACACAGCAAAATGTGCCCTGTTTGTTTTGTCATAATATGCTGGTCTCAAAGAACTCTGGTTGAAGCTTTTTGTGACTCTCCAGGCTCTTCCTGTTGCCTTGCTGAATGCAGATCAACTAAGACACCTCCAATGACGTTAGGTCACTAAGAGTTTAGAATATTCAAATTAGGGGATAGTGCTAACATGGATGGGATATATGACATTTTATAAGGCTAAAAGAATGATACATTTGCTTTATCTGATACCGTCATTGAATGAATGAAAGGCGTCTTATCCCGCGCGAACTTAGCCCAATGGGCGTCATTGCATTTCTCCTTGCTTTCTATAGTGAAATTCATTATATAAGACCCTCGAATCTGGTGGTTAGCCAGACTCTTTTCTAGATCTAGGGATGCTGCCCAATGCTCTTATAATTTGCTGCACGCTCTGGACTTAGCATATTTCTAGACTCTGCTCATTGTTGAATCTATTTTGTTTTGCTAAATGCATTCATGGTAAATTATTTTTATGCCTCATGACTGATTTATTGAACTAACTTAGCCTTAATTTGTCATCTGTATGACAATGTATTATTTTAGTAAACCTTAATGGCGCTCTTTAAATTACTGATCTAAAAATTCCTCTTTACGTCAGTCTCTTCTTTTTTTATATTGACTGTATATTTAAAGGCTATTTTGAATCTTCTCCTTAGGGACAGATTGCCTCTGTAGGGGTGTTACTGAAGGGACCACGGAATACACCATGTAAGTTTGAAAAGGAGTTTTATTTCTTCTTGATATTCTCCTTTCTTTGGGGTTAATCTCAGGCAGTGAAGGGTAAAAAGAAAAGAAATCACAAAAGTATTTACAATAAGGAAGGTGTCACAAGACAGAGTGGTCCACGGTTCCTCCTGGTCTTCTCTTCAGGCCCTCAGGCATCGTGGCTTCTGGATCCACCCGGTCATTTCCTCAGGTCCACTTATAGTAGGGTAGCAAAAGAAAACAAACACAAAGAGGGATTACTGCCAAGTTACAGGTCTCTCCCTTGCATGCTACAGTCACCTGAACAAAAAAAAATGGGCACTGAGGAAGGGGAACGTGAGGGAAAACCGACGTGGTGCAGATTTTTAAAGATAACACTCACGTGACCTAGTTCCCCTTGCCACTCCACCACCCCCACCAAAGGACCCTCCTAATGGTACCTGCCTTGAACCACGGTCCGTGTCCAGGGCCGTGGTGTAGGGACCCGAGGTGTCCTCTCTCCTCTGTGAGCCACCGGGCTTAGTTGCAGAATACAGTGCTCTCTCCTGGGTCTCTGCCCTCTCTCCTTCGTCGTCCTCATCTTCCTTCTCTGGCTCATCCTGCTTGCTTGTCGGCTCTCTCCTCGCCTTCTCCGATTCCGCTCTGGGACTCTCGAGTTCCGTCTCACCGCCTTTTCTCCCATCCACCGCCGATGACGTCAGGAGTTGTTCCTTGTTTTACCCTGCCGACGCTAGACTGCTCACCTAGCGATTCAGCACTCTCCATTGGACAATTCCGATGCGCTCTGTTTCTCTTCTCACATATCTCCTCCCACAGGAATGGACGTTGGGGCCATTCGGAGAAAGGGTGCCATGACAGATAGTGGGCACTTATTTGCTTCGCCCCTGGCATGTGTATGGTCTGGAATGAGAAAGGTTGTAGGGCTAAGAACCAGCGATGGATGCAGGAGTTGGTATCTTTGTTGTTTGCCAACCATGTGAGAGCCTGAGAGGGGCATGATCAGTGAGTACAAGAAACTTGCGTCTCAACAGGTAATACTGTAGGACCTCTAAGGCCCATTTTATGGCTAGGCACTCTTTTTCGATGGTGGAATAAGGTGTCCCACGTACAAAGAGCTTTCTGCTTATGAAGAGGAGTGGTTTGAGGTCATTGTTCATGTCAGGTTGGTATAACACAGCACCCAGACCCAGTCCTGAGGCTTCAGTCTGTAGGACGAATGTTTTACGGAAATCTGGGCAATGTAACCCCAGAGCCGTACAGATGGCGTTTTTCAAGGCATAAAAGCTTCTTTCGTGTTCAGGGGTCCAGGTGTATATGTATTTGGGATGGGCTAGCCAGGGAGGAAAAGTTTGGAAGGAACCTCTGGTAGTACCCGATGAAACCCAAAAAGGAACGTACCTCTCGTTTGGTTTTGGGGACAGGGATCACCCTAATCGCCACAACTTTGTCTATTTGGGGTTTTATAAGTCCGTCCTGTATAGTGTACCCTAGATACTGAATGGTGTTTGTACCTAGTAGGGATTTTGTTTGGTTTATAGTGAGATCTGCTGTATGAATGGCGGTGAATACAGAGCCTAAATGTGGTTTATGGTCTTCCTAAGTTGGACTGAATACGACTATGTCATTGAGGTACGCAACGGCGTACTCACTGTGGGGCTTCAGAATCCTGTCCATTAAGCGTTGAAATGTGGCAGGTGCCCTGTGCAAACCAAAGGGGAGCCCCTTAAAGTGATAGAGACCACAGGGGGTTGAAAATGTGGTCTTCTCTCTGGCTTGAGGTGACAAGGGGATCTGCCAATAACCCCTGGTTAAGTCAAGGGTTGACATATTCCGGGCCTTTCTTAGTTGTTAGATTAGTTTGTCTTTGCGAGGCATAGGATAAGTATCAAATGTAGTTATTGCGTTAACTTGTCTAAAGTCTATGCAAAAGCGTAGGCTCCCATCGGGTTTGGGCACAATCACCACCAGGGAGCACCAGTTGCTCTGAGATGGTTCTATAATTTGAGACTGTAGCATGGCTGTCACTTTCCTCTCTACTGCCCCCCTCCGGGCTGCTGGAATCTTGTAAGGCTTCTGTTTCACTACTTTCTTGTCTAACAATACTATATTGTGTTGTACAAGTGAAGTCAAACTGGGGATGGTGAAAAAGAGCCCTGGAAAGGAGTCTAACAAACCCCTCAATTGAGCGCTTTGTGTGGGTGACAAGATGTCTCTGGTGGGTAATGTCTCTTTTCTGGATTCCTGAGTGGTTAATGAGGGAATGTCTATGTGTCTGTTGGTGCTCACTAGGTGTACCGGTGTGCCTGATATACCTGTCTCATGGGGTTCCTCCCAGTTTTTTAAGTGATTTCCATGGTATATTTGCTTACCCCTCAGACTGCAGGGGAAAAAGAACGCTATATGTAACTGGAGTGACTTTCTTGTCAATGATGAAGAGTCTCTGCCACTGAGTCAGCAACTTGTTCTCGGTGGAAGGTAATAAAAGCAACACCTTATCCCCGGGACTGAACTCCCTCAAACTACTAATCCTGTTGTGGTATGTCTTTTGTTTTCCTTGAGCCTCCTCCATTTGTACATGTACCAACCCCCATAACTGGGTTAACATGTCTTTAAGGTTAGCTGCATACTTCAACAGGGGTTTTCCTTCCTCATCCTCCCCCTCCCACTGTTCTGCAGCCATATCAAGTAAAGACTGGGGTTTTCTTCCGAAAAGCAATTTGAAAGGTGAAAAGCCAGTGGACCTCTGTTTGTGTGATCTTATCGCGAAAAAAAACAGGGGTAGTTTGTGGTCCCCGTCCCTCCCTGATTCCGAGATGACCTTGCGGAGCATGTTCTTAATGGTTTTGTTGTACCGCTCCACCAGGCCATCTGTATGGGGGTGGTACACTGATGTGCGGATTCTATCGATCCCCAGTACCGTACATATCTGTGCTGTCGCGGGAATTCCGTTCTCCTACAGAACTGTGCATAGAGACCTGGAACCTCGGTGAATTAGGGTGGCCCAAAACTCACCTCAGTACCCAAAATCCCCTTACCGAGCTAGCTACAGTGTCTCATTGGTCATAACAAACTCCCAATGCTTAGACAGACCAGAACATGAACTTAGATTACCTCAGGCATCGTGGAACACATGAACACTCTTTCGTTATATAATCATTGCAAACCAGAACGTGGAGTAAATGAGGACACGTGCATATTTGAAATATTTATTTACTAATGCAGGGTTCTCAAACGCAGTATCTTGTACAATACTAGCAAACATATTATAAGCAACAAAGTTATCAGCATAGTTATTAGTCCATAAAAGGCGAATGGTGACAGCATACTAAGATGCAGAAATGAATAGGAATTAACAACACCTAATTCTCACCCTCCCTATTTAGCATAGTATTTTATATCTATGAAGGTCTCATTTGGGTTTTAGCAGGGCGGGCACATACCTCAAAATCTCATTGGCAGAGGATGCTATCCAAATTCTGTTTCTTACAGAAACATGGCTGGATGAACACTCCGAGCCTGATATCATACAAACCCTGCCTCCTGGCTTTGCCCTCTCCAGATTGGATAGGAAAGATGGCAGAGGGGGGGGCATTGCGATAGCCACTAAAACCCCATTAGTATGTACCCTCTCTTCTACCATGATTGACCACTGTGAAGCGGCCACTTTCACCATCACCACTGGTCCCAATCATTCCCTCTCTGGTATTTTGGTGTACCGACCCCCTGGACAGCTGTATGATTTCACTCCTACTCTGGTAGAAGCCATCACTCATCTAGCGCTCAAAAAAACCCGCATTTTGGTTCTTGGTGACTTTAACGTCCATTTTGACGACCCACTCAATAAAGAGGCAGCGAATATCAAATCAGAGCTACTCTCCTTAGAGCTAGAGCTAAAAAATACCGACCCTACCCACCACCATGGTCATCTACTAGACCCGGTATTTGGAAATTGGAAGGGAATTCAAACCTCTGCTCCTCAGCCAATTCCATGGTCTGATCACTTTATAGTGCCAATATCCATTCAACTAGAAAGGTCTGAGCAGTACAAACAAAGCTCACAACGTTTCAAGCGTAGAAGATGGAAAAAATTTTCCATTGACTCCTTTTCTAACATCATTCAGGATGCTGGCCCCCCAAAAGGATCTGATAGTGAGACAACTTATGCTCACTTACAGGAAATTATCACTATAGCACTGGATGCTACCGCTCCCATTCGTACCACCACCAATGCCACAAGAACTAGAAAAACTGCCCCTTGGTTTAGTCAGGAGCTCCAGATCGCGAAAACAGCGTGCAAAAAGCTCGAAAGAGATTGGCGTGTCAACTTCTGCCCTGAAATAAAAACTAGATATAAAACAATACAAAAGGATTACTACAGAATGGTACGTGCATCTAAAGCTTCCTACTATAATAAGCGGATCCAGGAAGCTGAGAACTCCTCTAAAGAACTTTTTCTGATCTATAAGGAGATCTCTATAGTTGAGTCCAATCCCACTCCCCAAAATGATTCAGTGGATATTTGCAACAAAATTGCCAAATATTTCTCCGACAAAATCACTAACATCTATGCTAATTTCTCTAGCAACATAAAATCTGGCAATGACTTCATAGAGAATGATGCTTATATAAGTACTCCCATCCATCTGAGCACCTTTTCTGTACCTCCAACTGAAACTCTAACTAAAATCTGTAAGAGTATTAAGTCTGGTTCACCACGCGATCCCGCCCCTCCAAAAATTTTAACGGCCAGTCTCCCGGCCCTGGAACCGCATTTCAGACATATGCTGCAAATATCATTCTCTACAGCCACTCTCCCCGCGGACTGGAAAAGAGCTATAGTATTCCCCATTAAGAAAAAACCCAACCTGAGCCAGGATATATTGGAGAATCTACGTCCAATTTCTTTACTCCCTTACCTCGCCAAACTAGCTGAGAAAGTAGCTAATGCCCAACTCATGAGACATCTGGAAACACAAGAAACCTTCCATCCCTCACAATCGGGCTTTAGATCTGGCTTCTCCACAGAGACAGCACTCCTAAGAGCTACTGAAACTCTGCGGGAGGGAGCGGACTCAGGCAAAACCATGGCCTTGATCATGCTAGACCTCAGTGCCGCGTTTGACACTGTAGCTCACTCCATACTGCTACAGTGTCTAAACAGAGCGGGAGTCACAAGGGAGGCTCTAGGATGGCTGAAAGCTTTTTTAACCAACAGAAGCTTCCAGGTCCAAAGTGGAACCTGTCTCTCGGACAGCTTAACCTTAGAACAGGGGGTACCTCAGGGCTCGGCCCTGAGCCCCACCCTGTTCAACTTATATATGACACCTTTGGCAGAGGTGGTCCAATCGTTCGGCGTGGAGCTTGTCTCCTACGCCGACGATACACAACTCCTGATCTCCCTGTCCCAATCCCCCTCCTCGGAGGCCGACAACTTCAAATCCTGTATGTGCAAGCTGGCCATATGGATGAATGAGCACTGTCTCAAATTAAACGGGACGAAAACAGAGGTGCTCATTATAGGGGGAAATAACACCAATTGGACCAAGGACTGGTGGCCTACATGTCTGGGACCAATACCTACCCCCAGTCAGGAGGCCAAAAATTTAGGTGTCTGGATTGACAACAAACTCTCGTATGACAGTCATGTTAGAAAAACTGTTGGAAAATGTTTTGGAGTTATGAAGACACTCAGCCGCACCATGGACCTACTCCCATTGAGTTCCAGGCGCACCATGACACAAGCTCTGATCACTTCCCGCATTGATTACGGGAGTGTGCTTTTGTTGGGCACTTCTGAAAAAAACATTAGAAAGTTGCAGGTCCTGCAAAACTCAGCGGCACGCCTTGTGCTCAGACTCCCGCGCAGAGCTCCATCTAAACCTTCCCTAGATGCTCTGCATTGGCTGCCCATTAGAAAGAGGCTAACTTTCAAGGCACTCCTCTGGTGCCATAGGATCATTCACCAGAGAGCACCCTCATATCTGTCCGACCTAGTTTCCCTTTATGAACCCTCTAGATCTCTACGTTCTAAGGGAACAGGCTTACTTAAAACCACACGCCCAAAAAAAGCCAGACTTGGAGGCAGATCCTTCCGCACTCTTGCGGCTAAGGAGTGGAACACCCTCCCCATGAACATTAGACAGGAAAAAAGCGAAACATCCTTTAGGAAACTTCTAAAAACTCATCTTTTTATCAGTTAAGTTCTCTGATTGCTGCCTGTCTCTCTTCGGCCCAAGTAATACTCTCTCCTAAGCGCGGGGACACGCCGGGAGGCGTCACCAGGCGCTCTATAAACTCCTATAATAATCACATCATCATCCACCAGCTCTCTGCATGTGAAGCACCATCAAGTGTGTTACGTGTGTATTCAGCACAACAATATAAAACCTGCTTAGAGCCAGATTTTGGCAGCAGCATGTGTGTTATGTCTATAGAAGGGCGAAGATCAGACCTCACAACAACATTGTGTCGAGTTATCCTTGGAGCCTTCAGCACTCACTGTACAGACATTGTACTGAGCAAAACTGATATCAGAGCAATAACATATTATTTCTCAAGTAAATCACGAAGCTCTTCTGGGTTGAAAGCTAAAACAACAATTATGTGTCGTGTGCAAAAATGAAGCAGAAAGGAAAAATGGTGTTTAAACATTTAATAAGCTCATGCTAACTTAACACAGTATATAGAAAAGAATTAGTTATATGACAGTGCCATAAGGCGAGACATAAACGGGTCCCCTGATCTGTTAGGCCGGGAACCCCACCCTTGAAAATAATTATATCATGGCTTGGGCTATGGTGGGAGTGGTCATACGTTGTAAGGGAAACACCTCGGGGTACCGACTCGCATAATCCACTATGAGGAGGATACAGATATGTCCTCTCGCCGAGGGGGGCAGGGGTCCCACCAAGTGCATACCCACCCGTTTAAATGGTGTACCAATTATGGGCAAAGGGTAAAGAGGAGCTTTCTTTACACTACCCGGGTTCACGTATTGACACCTTGCACATGCAGCACAATGTTTCCCCACATCTTTATAGACCTCTGGCCAGTAGACCCTCTCCAATAGGTATTTTAAGGTGTTTTCCCTGCCATAATGACCCCCTCCTACTTGATTGTGTGCCAGGTGCAGGACATGCTCACGAAAAGAGAAAGGAACTAGCAGTTGTGTGGTGGTGTGTGTATCCCCTTTCATAGCCCTGTATAAAAGTCACTATCGTACCACAAAATAGGGTCCTACCTGCTCTGGCTCTTGGTCCTGAACGTGCTCCCAAGCATGTTGTCCTCCCGCTGGGCCGCATGAAAGCTAATTGGGGTTGTCTCATCCGTATCTGTGAGAGAAAGAAGAAACGCAGGACATGGTTGTAGTGAACGGGCAAAGTCCCATTTCTCCCTCCGTCTTTCTTGTCTACTCTTTTTGTCTCTAATTCGTGAGGTTTCTATGACAGTGCTACTGAAGGGTGCATTTTGTAACCAAGCACTATGGGCCTCCTTGGTTCCGTCTAAGTAGTGTCTGAACTTAGGATGATCTGTCCGATAATGACTGCTTCGGGGAGGGATCGGATGACATCCACCTTCCTTAGGTGGGGATAGTTTTCTACGTCCAACAGGACTTCAGCTACTGGGTACATTTTAGTATCCCCGTGCACACATGTGATGGTCATTTGTTCCTTTTCCCTCATCTGTGGGTGGGGTATTAACGAACTGTCTACCACTGTGACATGACAGCAGGTGTCCAAGAGAGCCTGCTGTTTCTTTCCATTTAAGAGGATCTCCTTCCTATGTTGTTGGTGCCCTTTCCCTGTCATGTATATCCGCTCTCTGAAGTAACCTATTTACATGGGCTCGGTGGTAAGGCTCGATGAGGGCACTGCCGGGCAATGTGTCCCCACTCTGCACAATGATAACATTGGAGACCTTGTCCGCTGGGTGTAAGGGTAGGAAAGGTGGGTTTAGGGGGCATTCTGGGACCTATTCAGGGTCTAGGTTCTGGTCGGCCTATGCTACGTGATGAGTTAAAAGGGGGCCAGGGTGCATTAGCCCTGAAATCCGGGGACCTGTGAAAGGCTCAGGACAGTTCAACTGCGGTGGTGGAGGTGAGGTTGTGGTGTTGCTTAACCCACGACCTAGTGTTGGGAGGTAAGGCATCCAGGAACTGCTCCAGGTACACTTTCTCAGAGAATTCCTCTGTACCGGATGTCAGCCATCTGTTACCCATATCCCGTATCATGTAATAGAGGGCGTGTGGATTGTCTCCCGAAGTCCATTTTTCTTTTCTAAATTTCGTTCTGTAATGTTCCTGGTCACAACCCAGACGTTCCAGAATGGCCTTCTTCACATCCACATACGCTTGGTATGCGGCCTAGAGATCTCCAGATAAGAGGGGGGCTACGTACTGGCCCTACCTCTCTTGGGGCCATGCTATGGTGGTCGCCATTTTCTCGAAATTAATAAATATATAGTCCGGGTCATCCCCTCTTGATACTTTTGGAGGACGAATCTCGGAACATTAGGTCTCACCCTTGTGTTCACTATGACATTGGTGAGCCGCAGAATTGTGGTGTCTTGGACCTGCTGGTTATTTGTAAGCATGTTGGCCTGCTCCTTTAATGCCTCCTGGAGGGCTTCCAGGTCCCTTTGTGCTGTTTGTGTTTGTTGTTCTAACACCAGTTGCAGGTGTCGCTGTCCTTCAGCCAGCTGGGCTATTGTGCCCTCTATAGGCATGGATTGTGTCATGATTCTACACAATGGCCAGTGTATACTACTTCTGACACCACTTTGTAGGGGTGTGACTGAAGGGACCACGGAACATGCCAGGTAAGTTTGAAGAGGAGTTTTATTTCTTCCTGATATTCTCCTTTCTTTGGGGTTAATCTCAGGCAGTGAACGGTAAAAAGAAAAGAAATCACAAACATCTTTACAACAGTGAAGGTGTCACAAGACAGAGTGATCCACGGTTCCTCTTGGTCTTTTCTTCAGGCCCTCGGGTATCGTGGCTTCTTGGTCCACCTGGTCACTTCTTCAGGTCCAGTTAAAGTATGGTAACGAAAGAAAACAAACACAACCAGGGCTTACCGTCAATTTACAGGTCTCACCCTTGTGTGCTACAGTCACCAAAAAAACACAGGCAGTGAGGAAGGGGAACGTGCAGGAAAACCGCAGTGGTGCAGATTTTCAAAGATAACACTCATGTGACCTAGTTCCCCGTGCCTACTTACCACCCCCACCAAAATGATCCTCCTAATGGTACTCTCCTTGAACTACGGCCCGTGACAAGGGCCGTGGCGTAGGGACCCGGGGCGTTCTTTCTCCTCTGTCAGCCACTGGGCTTGGCTGCAGAATTGAGCACTCTCTCCTGGGTCTCCGCCCTCTCTCCTTCATCTTCCTCGTCTTCCTTTACTGGCTCGTCCTGCTTGCTCCTCAGCTCTCTCCTCGCCTTCTCGGATTCCGCTCTGGGCCCCACGAGTTCCGTATCACCGCCTTTTCTCCCATCCACCACTGATGGCGTCAAAAGTTCTTCCTTGTTTTCCTCTGCCGACGCTAGACCACTCACTTCATCCGGTCTGTTTAGCGATTCGGCACTCTCCATTGGACACTTCCGGTGCGCTCCATTTCTCTTCTCCTCCTCACAGCCTCATTTACTTTTGAGTTCAACACCGTCCCTGACACTGCACTAGGTGCTTTTATGATGAAAATTATCTAAGAGATAGCTTGCCCACGGTAAGCTTTTAGCAAAAAAGGGAGGCATTGCCATGCAGCAAATGCATACTGTTAGCTTATATTCCATATTATTGTAAAAGTATTACTAATTATGTTAACATGATTAACATTGTGAATAAGATTCACCCATTAGAAGAACGTGGAATCTGTAAAAAGATTTGTTTGATAATTATGGGAGTAGGCAAAGACATTTAAGTAAAGACAGTTGTTTCATTAGTAATATTAGTTAAGGGTTATGAGTGTTTCCTTAATCTTTAACTTTTGTGGCTCAATTTATGTTGTGGGTTTTAGATGTAATTACACAAACAAGAAGAGGATGAATGATGAATGAAGAAGTTGCTCTTGACTAAAAAAAGGCAGAGATATATACGATGATCTGAGATCGTTGCATGGGAATATCCTTCCAGATCAGGAATGATGATTGAGTTGTAAGATTTGTGGTGTGACCATTTTCAAATTCATTTCAAGACCGGAGGCTACCATTATGCATATTTCTTTTAATGCTAACTCCAAGCAGCCACTTAGAAGCAATACATCATAAAGTAAAACAGATATAGAATAGAAATGTCCATATGTATAATAGCCATACACATAGGATAGTCTGCCTCTTTTAAATGCAGCTCCAGGCAGATAAGTACACTTTCTCTTCACTTTCATGTATGAACCATATCTTCTAGAATGAGCAACTACATGTATATGTATGTTTTCTCAACTTCACTTTCATGTATGATATGCATCTCCTAGAATGGGCAACTACATGTGTATTTGTTTCTGAACTTAATTAGTATAATTTTCTGAATAGACTTGTGCCCTTTTTAACTTAATTTGTATACTTTTCTGAATAGACTTATGCCTCTTTGACATCAAACTTCTCTTAAATCTCGGCTCACACCTAACTGATTTCCAATTTACGGAAATCCTGCTCCCCCCTCTCCGCCCTCTCCCCGGAGCTCACACTGCGTTTCCACCCAATTATGGGCTACCTCGAAATACAGACAAGTAGGGAACTCATAACAAAAATCAGTTATTAAAATTAAAAAAAAAAAAAAAACCTTTATCCCGTCTGTAGTTGAGGGGCTACCTGGGCAATGCAGTAAATCAACAGCTGATCGATCGCAAGTATATTCGATGTCAGGAAGTCTGGCAGTTGGACACTTGTAGTAATGTATTAGCTTTGCTTGGGTTTGGAACACTAGTTGTAGAAGGTTATTGCATCATTTAGAATGCATATTTAAGTAAGAACATTGAAATGTTGAAGGATTATTCTTGTGTCTATGCTGAAGTAGACATCACTCTTTTACTTGCTTAATACTTTTAAGTAAAGAAGATTTATTTACATAATTCTGTGTGAAGAATTACTACAGATTTGGTGACAAGGGACCTGTGATCAACCTACGTGGGATTCCTGTGGCAAAATTTACAGCCAACTAATTTTTCAGGGATTGGTTTGGACGTGTGTATTTTCAAAACGGAGGAAGAAAGAAATTTAAGGCTGGTAGTTCCTGTGATCGCGAACACAGGTGCGACTTGGACCTTGTTACGCTGTTCACAGAACTTGTTTGCTCATATTTTGAAAGTAAGTGCAGTGCTTTACTTACAATTTCATAAGGGTTGCTACCGTTTTACGCACTCACCATCTTCATTTTAAAAAGTGCATTTGACACGTTCCGAAGCACCTTCCAAGCTCCATAGTTACTAAGCTTTGGCCCTGCAGTGACTGTGACGTTGACGAGTCATTCTGACGGCACCTCCGGGTTACATTACGTCAGGACGCGCAAAGGTCACCCACGGCGGCCATCTTAGTTTGCTCCAGTTACACTTTCACCGGAGAATTGGAATCGACATTTGCACTTTCACCTGAGCATTGGAATTGACATCATTCAGATCGGAGCAACAGGAATCTGAAATCATACAATTTGTGTTTTACGGTATTCAAACTTTATAATTACTTACTGCAAGGGTGCTGTGCTGCATATTGCCATAGACTTTTACATATTTCAAGCATCATTTTCTATACAAATGAGAGTCAGGTAGTACTGTGCTACATATTGCCATAGGCTTTTTACATATTATATTTCAAGCATATTCTCTCTACAAATAAGAATAGACAGAGAGCTTTCGCATATTTTTATTTATTTCTGTAAAGTGTGTACTACATGTCTCTACATGCTTACTACAAGCTCAAATGGTTCTTCTGGTGAAAATGTCTCTGCTGGAGAAACCTCTGTGCACGCAATGCACATCAATTTCCCTAGAGAATTCTTGTCTATGCCAGGTGAACCACCTGTTGCTTGGAGCGACTGGAAGGAATATTTTCTTAATTATATTGCAAATCAGGCAGATGTTAATGGTACATTTTTGCCTGGAAAAAAAAAAGAATTCTCATGTTGTGTTTGGGTCCAGAAGGTCTTCGGGTCTATAATGAATTACAGAAACAGGACAGAGTTGGAGGTGACATGGTTGTGTTCGAAGCAGCTATTCTGGATCTTGATGACCATTTTTCGCCAAGTGTGTGCATTGCAGTTACAAGACACTCCTTCTTTCAAAGAAAACAAGACAAAAATGAGAGTATTGAAGACTATGTAGCAGCATTAAGGAGACTTGCCGTCAAGTGCAGATTCGCACAACTACATGATGAATTCATTCGGGATCAGATTTTTATGTATACTAAAAACAAAACCATACAAGATAGGTTATGGGTAGAGGGTGAAGGTACACTAAAATACATTATTGCAATGGTAAAAAAAAGCTAAGCTATCAGAACGATGTGCTAAGGCTTCATTAGCTAATGAAAAAAAGATAGTGAGGTTGTGAATAAAATTTCAGATAGAGTCAGCAATAAATCCAACAAAGATTTTAAGGTGTTTAGCAACAAGAAAGAACATGTTAATTTCAGGAAAGACTCTGATTAAGTTTGTTACAGGTGTGGTAGTCGTTCACATCCAGCTAACTATCCAAAGTGTCCTGCAAGATCCACCAAATGTTTAGAATGTGGCATAGTAGGACACTTTGCGAAGGTTTGCAGAAGAAAAATGCACAAGAATACTAAAGGTAAAGTATCCTGCATTCAAGAAACAGAACTTGATTACAGTTCCTCGTCTAGTGAAGAGGGTGTACAAACACAAACCACCATGAAGAAGAAAGTCGTTTTAAACATATCAGACTTTTCTTCCACTAAACCCAAGTTTCCTTAGGTGGCATATCCATCCAATTAGCTGCTGACTCAGGGTCGCCTTATACTATTATTGCTCAACATGTATGGGAGGAACACTTCATTTCTCAACTGGGGGGTTGCTTGGAACCTCTTGATATCTCTCCGGAGAGCTATACTGGGGAGAGAATAGATATTCAAGGTTTTAGATTACTTGTCTTTAGATTTAAAGGCAGGCATGCCACTGGGAAATTATATGTCTCTAAAGAAGAACCATCCATCTTAGGATGGAAAGACCAAAAAAACCTGAATATCACTCTGGATCCTAATAGCAAGGAGCATGTATTGGTCTCGTGTGAAAGTGAAGACACTAAAAAATGGGTTCTAGATGAATTTTACTCTGTTTTTTGAGGGCAAATGGATAAACTTAAAGGTTTCACTCACCAAATTCGACTCAAAGAAGGTGCTGTACCTAAGATACATAAAGCGCGTCACATACTGTTTATCATAAGAGATGAAGTCGAATTGGAATTGGACAAATTGTTAAGTTCAAATGTTATTGAAACAGTGGAAGCAGCAGAGTGGGTTTATTCATTGGTTGTCGCACGTAAGGCCAATGGAAATGCCCGCTTATGTGTGGATTTGAGATACCTAAACAATCACATACTAATTGATCAATATCCACTCCTTAGGATAGATAAAAGGCTGTCATTGACACGAGAAGCCAAATGGTTTTCAACATTGGACTCATCAGCAGCATATCAAGTTGTCCTTGATCCTGATAGCAGACATTTAACAAAATTTTGCACTCCTTTTGGGTGTTTCAGGTTCAAGCGTGTGCCGTTTGGGTTAGCGTCAGCGGCTGCGGTTTTCCAAAGATTAATGTCTAGGGTTTTTGGTCATATGTCTGAAGTCATTTTTTTCCAGGACGACATTCTAATTATGGGAAAATCAAATCACACCACGATAATATTCACAGAGAAGTTCTTAAAGTTCTAGAAAACAATGGTTGCTGGGTTGAACAAATGTAAGTTTGCAGAAAAATCGGTTACATACTTAGGGCACAAAATTAGTGATGTAGGTATCAAACCAAAGACAAAATTGGTTGATGCTAAAATTGGTTGATGCTATCATTAACTCTCCAGCCCCCAAATCGAAAGACGAACTGAGATCCTTTCTAGGATTAGCGGAATTTTATTCAAAGTTCGTCAATCAATTCTCACAGAAAACGTATAAGATGCGTGTGTTGAGGAAAAATAAGACACCTTTTGTTTGGAGTGATAGGTGCCAGAATGTGTTTTGTTAAATAAAGTCTGCCATTGCTAATGCACCTACATTGCAAGGCTTTGACCCATCGGCTGATACTTACCTCACCACTGATGCTAGTTGCACTGGATTAGGAAGTGTTCTCTCACAGTTGTCTCCTCAGGGTGCAGAAATTGTCATAGCTTTTGCCTCGCGCTCACTCTCACCATGTGAGGAGAAATATTCTGTCATCGAGCGCAAGACTTTAGGTTGTATAGGGGCAATAGAACACTTTCGCAAATTTATTTGGGGTAAAAAGTTTACTCTAAGATCTGATCAAAAACCTTTAACCAAATTGCTGACAACTGAAGGTTTGTGTAGGGCTTTAGCAAGAATTGCAAGGATGTCCATGAGACTTCGGGACTATGTGTATGAGGTACAGTATGTTCCTGGAGTCAAGAATGTAATTGCAGATTTCCTTAGCACACTTTCCCTACCTTTGAAGGAAATTGACCAAAACTTATAAAACGACTGTTGTGTTGCTGGAGTATTTTTGGACTCATGTGGTTTATCTAAAGTTGAATGGGAACTAGAATTTACAAACAATTTAGCAATCCAAATCTGATCCACAAGTTAGACCATTTTGGGAAGTAAGAAATGAATTCAGTGTGGATGAAAATGTTGTATGTCGTGGTGAAAATCTCATTCCACCTAAAAAATGTGTCCTAAAATTATTAGTATTGGACATGAAGGCCATCCTGGGATTTCCAGGACTAAAAAAATATTAAGGCTTTGTACTGGTGGCCTGGAATCGATTTAGAAATTGAAAGATGTGTTCGAGAATGTGTCACTTGCAAATGGCTGACCATTCATGGAACCGGGATCATGTTTAAAAAGCGTACACCTTCACATAGGTGAATACGAGTGCCTCGCCGTGACTGTTTGCCGGACGTAGCTTCCCTCAACACGATATTGATAGCTGAGAACAAGTAAATAGTTGTCCCTGTGTGTAACTTTGGACCTAGTCCCCCTGGGCTTCAGCTTATAGCACTCGACTTATTCTTTAAGCCGAGGTAGCCTGGTTTAACTGGCTGCTTAAAGCTGAATCACTACCTGGTTGGGGCAAACTATAGTCCCTACCCGTTCGGTTCTTTGCTGTTATTACGATGGCTGATGGTTGCACTCCTCCTGACACTAAGCAATCACTATCTCGCACAGTATGCTAGTGCAGGTTCTTGAACCTTTGTGCGTCACTATGCGACATGAGTGAGCATTTTGTATGGACCTTTATATCAAATGCTATACTCCAGACTTGATTAGATTGAAGTGAGCAGCTTTAAAACGATACTTAATGTCACAGAGGCCAACCGCCACAATCAATATAATGCAATACAATGTAATGCAATTAACCGTTCTAGGAGGTTGCTGTTATTATGCAGAAGTACTCCTGCACACGATCGTTTTGCAACCCCCACGTGTGCTGTGAATTAACCTGCTGTCATTCCAAGTAGGCAATAAGCAAGTTATCTTTGACTATATCCGCAGATAACCTCGAGATCCCCAGAAGAAGAACGGTGATTTTAAGACCTGTTACCTCGATACTGAGAATACATTACGGTATTTCAGGTAGAAATTTACTTAGTGGTACACGATTACCCTGGCTCATTGTCTTTATAATAATATACCAGACTTGACTGCTGCATTTTTTATTGCAGCAAGAACTTGCAACCAACAAAATCACTTTATCAAAGTAGTTGGCACGAGCAAGTCTTCCCCCAAGTAAGTTTATTTTCAAGTGCTAAATGAAATGCCACTGAGATCCTTTATGATTCCACTCCACAATTGTACTGACGCCACACCGTCTTTATTCATTGTTTGCTCCTAGAGATTCGGAATAATTGATGTACATCATTGAACAAATTTTAAATCACATGTAGAAATATGACTTTATTAAATGTAATAAATAAATGTTTACTCCATGAAATGTGTTGCAACACTGTAGGGATACAAACATTGATTGACAAATGATGTTATTGTTTAGGGGTCATCGGTACATGTAAAACTATCCGTCCTGATGATGATCTTATGATTTATCTTGAAAAGACCGAAACGTCGACCTACACTTCCATTTCTGCACTACAGACATCTTGCGTTCAGTGACTTACCTCAAATCTACCAGTAGTCATTGCACCCTATGTTTCAGGTTGGACTTTTTTCTTGTGTACTAAAGGATAATTGACTATATGCCTCGTACATTAGAATTGTTTATTTTGATTTTATTCTGATAGCTGATCAAGAACCCTTATGATTTCAAAACAAATAATAACAATTTTGATACCAAATGTCCCTGTGTTGATCATCTTTATTCATTTAGCTAGTGCGGTAGCTATTTGTTTCTGCTTTGTCTTAAATAATCTTACAATTGAATTGAATACAGCAACTGATGTTCACAGTTTGGATTTAGAAACCTTTTGAGTAGAGATCCTAAACGCTGTTCAATAGATCATAAAATGAATCTCTTGCTGGCAACTTATATTTTTATACATTATTTTCCCAAGCCCGCAAGGGTCTATTGGGTCACCCACCCCTTTTCACTCACTTGCAAATGTGCAGACAAAAGTAAAAAAAAACTCTCAATCCACCAATGTCTTCTTTAGGTTGTCCCAGGTTACCATGGGAAGAACTAGCATTAGACATTATGAGACCCATGGCATGGCAAGATGGGGTGTGTAAATATATTTTACTTTTATTGGACTTGTTTTCAAGGTGGATTGAGGTAAAAGTAGTTGAAAGAGTGGACACTGAGATTGTAATCATATTTTTGGATGAATGTTTTATTAGAGAAGGATTGCTTGCTTTCATTTTAACTGGCAATGGCGTGCAATTCAAATCAGATGTCATGAAAATATTCAGGGAAGCCACAGGTATTAAACAAAGGTTTACAGCTCTGTACCATCCCAAAGGAAATTCTGTTGTGGAGAGAGTGAACAGAGTCATGAAAGGAACTTTGCAATTAGCTAACAAAGGGAGGAAAAATTAGAATGCAGAATTAGATAAAATGATATGGTCATACAGAATACCGGTCCATGAAACTTGTGGGGAAAGCCCTTTTGGTCTCATGGGAGGCAGATTTCCATATTTCAAATTAATCCGGTATGGATGGGCAGAAGCAAAGAGTATGACTTGGATTGCAATAAGTTCAGAGAAAACATATGTTAATCACAAAGTAGGAACAAAACGTATTTCGATACAAAACATGGCACCAAGAATGTAGTAGTAAAAGTTGGCCAGTTAGTAAGAACTAAAAATACAAAGAAAGTTGGAAAATTAAAACCACATTTTCCTGATCCTAAGACAGTCACCAAGGTGATGCGAAATACTGTGATGTTGGACTATGGTAGCGTTCATCACATGAGTTGCATTGCATTGGCTAGACTTTCTGGATTAGGAAACATTACTAACGAAGGAGGAGTGGGTCTTGACTACTGGTGGTTAAGTCCTATCTCGAGTTCTGATTCTGTTATTGGTCAAGACAATGAGTTTAGTATTGACAACGGTGACAGGGAATCTTGCAATACTGAATTGGACCCTGTGGTTGTACTGAGTCCGGAAGTGCAAGATTGTTCGCCATCCGGGTCCACAGCGGAATCTGCTTGTGGTATTTGTACCTGAAGCTGTGGAAATAGTTCTGGTTTTGTGTTTGGATCAGCATTGAACAATTTTTTTTTATTGCCATTTTGGATGTTTTGACCAACATTTCTCTGACTGTGATCAGTTATTTGGTCTATTTAATCCGTCAAATCCTTGGTCCTGCACTTAATTATCGTGTTTTCACATCGGCTGTCAGGCAGCAGTGTTGTTAAAGCGATTTTTGTTTAGTGTGGATGCAAAGCGATTTTTGTTTAGTGTGGATGCAAGATACTCGATGTAAAAACCAGCGACTTCTCTAGCAATAACGTTTATACGGCATCATTCAAAAGCGCATTTCTTACTCACTGTCATCGCGCGGCCCGCTGCCTCGCTGTCTACTTGGAATTGTCACGGCATCTACGTCAAGAAGTTTGCTACGTCAGGAAGTCTTCTAACCTGGTGACATTAGCACGTATTTTCACGCACCACGTTACGTTTTGGCCGCCATCTTGGTTTTTTTTTTTTTCATCACCTACCTAGCAACGCAGAGCAACGCGGATCACGGAGCAATACGGCAACTTCGCAATTTCAGCATTTTAACGCCGCAATCAAGAGGAATTTGTAGCACATAGTGGAAGTATTCAGCAGCAACATACAACATTTTGTTTTCGTTTCATGGCTGAGTTTAAGTAAGAGTACTACCTGGCATACAACATTTTGTTTTCTTTTCAACGCTGAGTTCAAGTAAGAGTACTACCGGTTATCATTTTTTTTTACTTGAGCTTTTACATGAAAACATTCTAATTCTATCGATAAGGACATCGGTGACTACATTTGTTATTTTAATTTATTATTTAAATATTCAACCTTTTTGTATTCTATGTATATGTCTAACAAGTTATTTGTTTAAGGTTGTGCATTATAGGTCATTCAATATGTCCAATATTACTGCTCCTCCACATTTCTTACCAGTGGCAGGTGAACCAAAAATGGAATTGGAACTATGGTACCCAATGTTTCTGGCTTATGTAGATGTATTAGAAGAAGATGGTTGTTCTCCTAAGAGAAAACTTGTACTTTTAAGAAATTGTTTAGGAGGGGCAGGTTTGAAAGAACTAGCTAATCTACCTCCTATAGAGAGTTCTGGCGATATCAATGTTTTTGAAGTGACAGTCAAACAAATGAGCATTAGATTTGGTAGAAAGATCAACACCATTATGGAGAGATTCAAATTCTATTCCCGGGCACAGAAAGTGGATGAATCTATTGAAGATTATGTAGCTGCATTGCGCACTTTAGCAAATGCGTGTGCATTTGAAACAATTAATTTTGAACAAGTTTTGAGGGATCAGATTATGATGAAGACGAAGAGTAAGAAAATTCAAGAGCGGTTGGGAACAGAATCTTCCTTAAGTGCTGTACTTAATATAGCTAAAGGAATTGAACAATCAGAAATCTTTGTTAGCGAAATCAGAGGTCAAGCAGTCAAATGTAAGGAAATAATTCCTGAAGTAGCGGCAGTAAAAGACCATCCCAACATTAGGAAAACTCCGTTCTATCCTAATAAGAAAGAGAATTTTGGAAAGGATAATAAGTCTTTTGGAAGAAAAACTCAAATAGTTTGTTATAGATGTGGTGGTACTGACCATGTAGGAAGCTACAGAGGATGTCCTGTGTGAAATAAAATTTGCATTAAATGCAAGAAGCTGGGACATTTTAACAACATGTGTAGATCTTCGCAAAAAGTTAATTTAGTAGGAGTTGAAGAAAGCGAAGACTCTGAACAAGCGACAGAAATCAACAGTTTACTGTGTATTGGGGATACCAAGTGTAAAAGTTTTCCACGTGATAAAATCTTTGTAAATGGTATTCATGCGCTTGGTACACTATTATAGGTAGGAATATATTTAACAAACTTGGAATACAACTAAATTATTACCACCTGATGTTCAACCAGGTGGTTATTCTGGTCATAAAATTGACCTTGATAGGTTTATGTGGGCTGATCTTAAGTTAAAGAACAGGACAACCAGAGGGAAGGTTTACGTTGCAACCAAAGGAGCCTCTATCCTTGGTTGGCTGCATCAACACGAAATGGGCATTAAGCTTGATCCTAATGCATCTCCACCTGTGTATGTTGTGTCTCCTGAGGAAAATGAGTTTACAAGTAAAGTAAGAAATAAGTTTCCTTCGATTTTTACCGACAATTTAGGGGAATTTGTTAATTTCCAACATAAAATTATCCTCAAGGAGGGTGTAGTTCCTGTCTGACATAGGGTTAGGAATGTACCATTGGCTTACCGGAACAAACTCAAATTAATTCTGTCTGATTTAGTATCCCCAAAAAATTATTGAACCCACAGAATCTTCTCCCTGGGTTTCTCCAGTAGTTTTGTCCCTTAAAGGCAACGGCGAACTTCGTTTATGTGTGGACCTTCGTAGCTTAAATAAAGAAATATGGATTGACAGGCACCCTTTACCCCATATTCATGAATTAATTTCCACACTTTCTGGTGCTTGTGTATTTTCCACAATAGACCTTGCTAGCGCATATCACCAAGTGGTCTTGCATGAGGAATCAAAATTTTTAACTACCTTTATCACTCCTGAAGGTATGTTTCAGTATCGCCGCATGCCATTTGTCCTAGCCAGTGCAGCGTCGGTTTTCCAAAGACTCATGAAGGAAGTTCTTGATGGATGTGAAGGTGCTATCGCCTTCCAGGATGATATTTTAATTTTTGGAAAAGACTATGAAGACCATGACAAAAATTTAGATAAAGTATTACAATGTGTACAGGAAAAGGGTTTGACTTGAAATTCTCTAAATGTAAATTTAGACAGAGTAAAGTGGAGTATCTCGGTCATGAAATTTCTTCCCAAGGTATCAAGCCCAAATGTAATCACATTCAGAGTATTTCCAATGCCCCAACTCCTTCTACAAAGGAACAACTTGTATCATTTCTTGGTCTCACAGAACTTTATAGCAAATTTGTACAAGACTATTCTTCCAATGTTTATCCTTTGAGATCTTTACTAAAGAAAAATGTAAAATTTGTGTTCATTTGATTTGCTTAAAAATGAAATTGTGAATGCTCCTCTTCTACGACCATTTGAAATTGGTAAAGATTGCATTGTATCAGTTGATGCTAGCAATGTTGGGTTGGGTTCTGTACTAATGCAAAGAAACATGGGTGAAGAGTATGTAGTCTCGTACGCATCAAGAACTCTTCGTGGTGCTGAATACAACTATTCCACCATCGAAAAGGAATTATTAGCTTGTGCTTGGGCTGTGCAACACTTTAGACAATTTTTATGGGGTACCAAGTTCCGTTTGCGAACTGATCACAAGCCATTAATTAATATGCTAGCAGCTGGTGGTGGTAGAACTTTGACTGCGCATTTGGCACGTCTAGCTGCTAAATTACAAGAGTTTCAGTGTGTGGTCGAATATGTTCCTGGTTGTTTTAATATACATGCCGATTGTATGTCTCGGTTACCGTTATCTGACACTCTGGATATTGCCAATATTTGTACAGACTTTGACGTAGCATTTTCTATTGAAGACGTTAATGGTGAGAACTCAAAAGTCTTGTCCGATGTTATTTCTGAAAGTGAATGGAGAGCTGCTATGGGTCAGGATAATGATTTGTCTGAAGTCATAAAATTCATGCAATTAGGTTGGCCTGAGGAACGCAAATTATCTGGTGATCTTCATCCTTTTACAAAATAAAAGATGAAATTATGTTTGATCACGGTTTCAAAATTAGAGTTGATAAAATTGTTCCTCCAAGGACATTAAGAGATAAGATAATTTTAATGACTCATGAAGGCCATATGGGCATGTCCAGCACAAAAAGGCGTATAAGGGAAATTTATTGGTGGCGAGGAGTCGATGGTATGGTTGATAAATGGGTGAGGTTATGTCCTCCATGTGCTAAGAGTGACAAATCTGTCAAACCTGTGGCTGTTGATATTTCCCCTATTGAATTTGTCACGAGTCTGTGGAAAAAACTTGGTATTGATATTAATCGGTCCACTGAATTTGTCTGCTAATATGGATGTTTTTGCCTTGGTGTTAATTGATTACTTCTTTAAATGGCCAGAAATGAAGGTTGTTGATAAGATTGGTTCAGCGCAAGTGATTGAATTTTTGGACGAAGTCTTTTGTAGGGAGGGTATTCCTGCAGAAATCGTTTCGGACAATGGTCCTCAGTTTATCAGCAAAGAATTTGAGCTGTTTATTGATAGATGTGGGATAGTACTTAAAAGAGTTTCTAATTACAACCCTGAGGCCAATGGTGAAACAGAACGCTTCAATAGAGTTATTAAAGAGTCGATTCAGTTAGCAATCAGAAGTGGTTTGGAGTGGAGAAAAGCGTTACGTGCGACTTTGTTGTCATACTGCACTTCTCTGAATTCTGTTACGGGTTTTTCCCCCTTTGAAATGTTACGTGGTAGAAAACCTGGTTCCAAACTTTTACCTTGGTGGATGAAAATTAAAATACCCTGTAATTCGTCTTTTGATTTTTCTCAAGTTAGAAATAAAGTTTTGAAGTATCAGGAAAGGATGAGAGGTAATTGTTTGCAAACTTCTACTCGTGGTTCGAAAATTAAAGTTGGTGATTTTGTTTGTGTCAAATTTGGAAGTTTTTATGGCAATAAGTGTGCTAAATGGTCTGATCCATGCAGAGTATTGGAAGTTTTTAGCAAGGCTGTCAGAGTAGAGGGTGGCAACATTTGGAATTTTAGACGCATATCTTTATGTAAAATGGAAAATTTGCAAAAACTTTGTTCATCCAAATCTGGTGACATTGATGAAAGTTACTCTGCCTTGTTAGACACATTTGAAGGTGATGTATCAATTTCTGATTCTGCAGCGTCTAGTTCTATGAGTTCTAGCACATCTCATGATCCTGTTCCTTGCTTATCCTATGACAATGACAAACATGTGTACAATGTTATTGTAGAACCTAGCAATGTGATCGATTTGAGGAAAAGTTCTCGTATAAAAAATACTCCTGTTAAATTGCGGGAATTTGTTCATTAATCTTATTTTTTTATTTTTTGTAGGTGGGAAGGTGTGTAGTATTCTCTGTATTAAGTCATTTAGAATTGTTATGTTTCCTCTGTGCCTGAACATTCTGTTTCTGGGAGTTGAGCACTGTGAGAGAGACTTCAGAGCTCTGTGGATGTTTAAGCTGATTGCCAGGAATAAACTTCTTTCCTACATCAATTACTGTCTACCAGATTACTTCAGTAATGATAATCATCCTGTGTTTACCAAATCTGGTAGAAAAAATGTTGCACCTAAATTTTTACAAGATTTTGTTTGTGATTAGTATATTGTTTTTTTTTAATGTTATTTATATCATTTCCTTTTAATCAAATTTTTAGAAAGGGGGATGTGTAGAAATGTATTAGCTTTGCTTGGGTTTGGAACACTAGTTGTAGAAGGTTATTGCATCATTTAGAATGTATAATTAAGTAAGAACATTGGAATATTGAAGGATTGTTTTTGTGTCTATGCTGAAGTAGACATCACCCTTTTACTTGCTTAAAACTTTTAAATAAAGATTTATTTACATAATTCTGTGTGAAGAATTACTACAACACTCTTGTGATCAGCTGCTAACTGCGACCGCAGGTACCCAAAAGCTATTTTTACACCAAAAACCTCACTTTATAGTAAAGGAGCATAAAATGTAAAAGACCTGATGTAACAAAGCCCAAATTTACATAAGCTCCTCTAACAAAGCCTTAATTTACATAAGCTCCTCTGAACCTTACTAATAAGTCAGGTTACCTGCCTTCTAAGCCATCTATATAGATTAGTAAGTACTACAACATGTAAATGAGTATAAAATCTAACATGTCTGATTGCCATCAAATGATCTTGAGGTATGTTGTGATGATTACTTACTTGGAATCTCTGATATGCTTCCATGCTAGAATGTGAGGCTGACGGCACTCGAGGAAAGTCAGTTGCAGCATATTTCCTGAGGTGGTCGGACACTAGGTTGTGTTCTCTACTAAATATCTTTATCAAAGTATCCATTCTCCTGTCTTCTTTCCAAGATTCATCACAACAAGGTACCTACCCCTAACAATAATAATGAAGAAATGAAAAAGATTATTCAACTAGAGATGCACTCCTGCATGCACAAAACACTCAACTGGGTCATGTCAACCAAACAACCCTTAATTGAGGAAGATGGCACTATTGAAACCCAGAAAGGCCAAAACGGGGAATGCAATAAAAAATGGGGCAAAAGAGTAAAGAGAAAGAACAACATTGAAAGAACAAGCTCCATGAGCCCATTGGGAGGTCTTAGCACCTCAAATAATTTGGGAGGTCTACGCACCTCATCATATAAAGGAGGTCTAAGCACCTCAGGCTATAAGGGAGGTCTCCGCACCTCAAAAGTATCAGGTGTCCATAGCGACACAACCTATCAAGGTATTCAAAGCGGCACACAATATCTAAGTGCTCGCCATGATACATAAGATCTTGAAATTGAACCACAAGGGGACCAAAACATGAACCCGTTGGATGAATAGATCCTTGACCTA
This sequence comes from Lissotriton vulgaris, assembly GCF_964263255.1. NCBI lineage: Eukaryota > Metazoa > Chordata > Amphibia > Caudata > Salamandridae > Lissotriton > Lissotriton vulgaris. Next base: position 1,871,530,974 of record NC_141687.1, on the reverse strand, counting down.
GACCAGGATGATCTAGACTTCGAGAGTCCCCTATCAGAGGAAGAGCTCCCTTCATCCTCGAAAGAAATTGTAATCAACCCACTGAGTGAGCAGATGTTCTCTCCACATAATATCAGACACCAGAGGAGCTCAGAATGGTGGCCCCAAGATCCTGTAGCCGCATTCATAAAAGGATGGATTAGGAAATCCCTTCGAAAGAGAAACACAAAATATTTTAAGGATAGACTGTCCCAGATAGGTGGTCCAAGACAAGGTATGCCTGATACCTAACTTCGACCCAGAATTAATCAAATTCCTATTCAAACTGGGTAGAGACCCCAGGAAGGGCATGAAAAAGTCAATAAAGGCCTGCCATGATTGCATACTTGATATTTTAGGCCAGCTGACTAGAATAATTGATATGGCAGAAGACAGCTACATTAACAATACACCATTAGACTTAGATCTACTGAGCTAAGAGGATGGAGTAAGAAAACACTGATCCTATTAGGGAAAGCGATAAATGCAAGCGACGAAGAGTAGTCCTTACCAAGATCAACCCTAAGCGGAGCAATATGGCTGACAAAGAAACCTCAGCAAACCCCAAAGGACTACTATTTGGAGAGGACATGATCAAGATCTTAGGCAAGTACGTTGCAACCTTCACATCCCTAGACAAAGCTAGGAACAGCATGTCAAATATTCAACCTTAGTGTTTTTGCCAGGGCCTGCAGAAGGGGCCGCTCTACCGGCCGCGCCTACCAAAGGCCCTACTACAGACAATAAGGATTAGGTCGACTCAGATTTCTTTTTTCAGACTTGGAAAATAATTACACAAGACCCCTGGGTTTTAGAAACCATTCACGGCTTCAAAATAGTATTTTTGAAAACACTGACACAATACTCACCCTCAAGAAACCTAGTGCTGATCACAGAGCAACAGAAAATTGTAGAGGAAGAGGTAATGTCCATGATAAAGAGAGGAACAATTATATAAGTACCATGGGATGGAATGAAATTCATAAGCACTCTCTTTCTGGTAGAGAAAAAAGACAAGGGTTGAAGACCAGTCATAAACCTGAGAGAATTGAACAAATCTCTCATCTACAGACACTTCAAAATGGAGGGTATCTACCTCCTCAGAGACATGCTTCTAGAAAAGGATTGGCTAGTGAAGTTGGACTTGAAAGATGCCTACTTCACAATCCCCATGGCTTCAGAGTTCCAACCATAGCGTCAATTCACATCGAACTGTTGTCTTTTCCAGTTCCAAGCTCTCCCCTTTGGGCTATCTTCTGCTCCCTGGTGTTTCACCATGGTAATGAGAGCCATAGCATTCTTCTTGAGAGAACGAGGGATAAGACTGATTGTCTATCTCGACAACATTCTCATTATGTCCCTGCACCACTCTCAGATTCTTCAAGATCTGAATACAGCAGTAAATCTCTCAGAGAGCCTTGGCTTCATAATAAACAAAGAAAAATCTATCATGACCCCCTCAAAATCTCTGGATTTAGTGGGATTCATTGTAGACACAGTAAAATCACTTTTGCTACTCCCCAAGAACAAAATTAAGAAAATACGCAAAGAAATACTACTTGTAATAAAACGAGACCTCTTGTCCCTAAGAGAACCAGCCAGACTCCTGGGCCTCCCCTCTTCCTCTATCTAAGCTATATTTCGGGGACTTGTACATTATCTAGCCCTTCAAAGAGTGAAGGAAAAAGCCCTCTGTGCTGGACTATGGTACGGAGACAAAGTAACCCTAGACCACGAAGCCAAATCGGAACTGAACTTGTGGTTAGAGAATCAATCATTTGTAAAGCGTACTACATACCCATGAGGGTTTCAAGGAGCTGAGGGGGGGGGGGCAGAGGGGGGGGGTTATGGTGGTGCTGGTCGAAGAGCCAGGTCTTGGGTCGTCTCCTGAAGGTCAACAGGTCCTCGGTTTGTCGTAGGTTGAGGGGGAGGTTGGTCCAGGTCCTGGCGGCACGGTGGGAGAAGGACCTGTCTCCGGATGTGGTTCTACAGATGCGCGGGACCGTGACCAGGGCGTGGTCAGTCGAGCTGAGTTTTCCATGGAGATAGGCTGGGCCTGTTTTGTGGAGTGCCTTGTGTATGTGGACCAGGAGCTTGAAGGAGATTCTTCTGTTGACGGGGAGCTAGTGCAGGTTCCTCAGGTAGGGGGTAATGTGATCGCGGCAGGGGACGTCGAGGATTAGGCTTGCGGAGGCGTTCTAGATTCTTTGTAGTCTGTTGATGAGCTTCGACGAGGCTCGGGCATAGAGAACGTTTCCGTATACGAGTCTGCTGCTGACTAGGGCCTGGGTGACTGTTTTCCTCGTGTTTGTCGGGATCCATCTGTAGATCTTGCGGAGCATGCAGAGGGTGTTGAAGCAGGTGACTTGTGTGGTCATGGTGAGTTTTGAGTCGAGGATGACTCCCAGGTTGCGTGCGTGGTCGATAGGGGCCGGAGGGGTCCCCAGTGATGCGGGCCACCAGGAGTCGTCCCATGCTGAGGGGTTGGGCACGAGGATGAGGATCTCCGTCTTGTCTGAGTTCAGCTTAAGTCGGCTTTCCTTCATCCAGTCGGCGAGGCCTTCATTCCCTGGTGGAGGTTGGATTTGGCGGTGAGAGAATCTAGATGCCTGGAATGGCACAGCTACTTTTGGAAACTCCCCAGAATACATTCTAGAGTCAGATGCAAGCCATCATGACTGGGGAGCATGCTTACAGAATCAGAACACGGGAGGACTATGGTCCTATACAGAGAGCTCACACCACATAAACTACCTAGAGTTAACTACTGGCCTTTACGCTCTGATGAGCTTCAAACAATCCCTACACGGCAGATTAGTTATTCTAAAAATGGACAACATATCAGCTGTGGCATACATAAATTGCTTAGGGGGTATGAAATCCTGAGACCTATTGAATCTAGCCAAAAAACTCTGAATTATTTGTATAGAACACAAGATAGCTCTAAAAGCAGCATCACTGCTGACTGAAATTCAAGATTCCTCCTAGACCACAGCAACTGGAAACTAAACGTGAAAGCCTTCAGAACTTTAAATCAGTACAGGGGCCCTCTGGAAGTTGATCTTTTCGCAAGCAGACTGACGTTCCAACTGCATAAATATTTCAGCTGTATGCCGGACCCCGGTGCTCAAGCAGTCAATGCCTTTCTCCAGCCATGGAAAAGAATTTGCCTGCGAAATACCCTTTCTACTTCCAGCCACGTAAGGCCTTTTAAGAGACATAGAGAGAAAGGAACACCCCCTGTCCAGATAGGGACGTTGAACCTTCTTGCCTGGAAAGTGTCAGAAAATCTAATGAAATCACAGATCTTTTGAAACGAGCTTCTACACTCCTCCAAGAGTAATGGGCTCCAGGAACCCACTATAGATGCAATAGCATCTGGAGAACTTGGGTACACTAGTGCCTGGAGAGGAACCTGGATTCCGTGGAGGCTCCTATTGTAAACGTAGCAAACTTTTTAGTTTAACAATATGAGAGAAGGCTTACTTACAGATCAATTAATTGCTACAGATCAGCTATTTCAGCAGGCCACGCTCTAATAAATGGCAGGACCATAGGGAAAAATTCCATAATATGAAAAGTATCATACTAAGGAGGCCACCTAAACCTAAATACATAACCCTATGTTATGTTAAATTACTACTATACCCTTTCACTACCTGGCCTGAGAACAGATACCTAGATAAGAACAAACTTTCCAAAAAAATTGTGTTTCTTCTCTGCCTAATCTCCTGCCGTAGAGTATCAGACGTTAAAGCATTAGAAGTAACTCAGAGTCTATGATGCCTTTGGTGTCAACTTCGAGATTATTAAGAGAACTAAGACTATGTCAGATACAATTTTCAACACAAAGTTTAATGCATGCAAAAAACATTGTGTGGTAGAATGTATGAAAGAATACGATTCAAGAATGAGCGAACATCATGCAAATGGTGTTAATCAATTACTTACCTCTTTTGTGAAACCCTTGAAATCCATTACATCAGCTTCTATAGCAAGATGGGTTAAATATGCAATGCAATCAGCTGATATTGACCTAAAATGGTTCCCGGCACATTCATAAGGGGCGCTATGGCTAGCGAATCACTTTGGAAAGGGGGTAAATTAGATGACATTCTTAAAGCAGCGGATTGGTTAAATTCTAACACTTTTGCTAAACACTATTGTAAACCTATTAAACATATATGTCATATGTAGTGTTACTAAACTACCACAAAAGTATAGGAGGACCCCTATTCTGAAGGTACAGGGACCAGGGGAATAAACATGAAAATGGTAGAGGAGTCCCTAAGGGTGAAGACCCCGGTGGGGTTAATCAATGAAAAATTCTAACACCCACTGCGCAATAGTACTGTACAACCTCTCAAGTATGTCCTAGGCGCAGTAACTGGTGGGCGAAGTTGCCATGCCCGCTGGGTGTTGGCTGTACGTGGGTCCGGTCCTGGCTTGTCCCGCCCTCGACTGTCTTCTACATGTGGGGGTTCGGTGATGTGTCGGGCCGACTCAGTGTGCCGGCGCTCCCACGGGTGAGGCACTACCCCCCCGACTTGTGTGTTACCACCAGGCAATGACGCTCACCAAGCGGTTGTGGCATTGGACTTGAGGTAGTCACCACCTAGAGTAACAACCTATGGGCTAATTGCGTTCAGCTCACCTTGAATCTTATGTGGGAATTGGTCTCCAGGCAGACACTTCTACTGCATGTCTTCCCTCTCCATTAGGTACCTGACTCATGGGTGCAGGTCCCACGGGAGCAGACTGCGAGGCGCCTTAGGGAATCACTTAGGGTAAGCGCCTGTCTGCCTCACCCTTTCTTCATGAGTTCTGGCGTTTTCGCCTTTTTAACATAGCTATTTTCACACCCACGATTGTGGGTCTCCTGTCACCATGTACTTGTTGTTTGTTATTGGTTTTAATTTGACTAGTGTGCTTTTTATAGCGTAGAACACATTTGACCAAGGAAGTAATGGAACACAGCATTGATCATACCCTTATGTTGTGTATTTTGCCTTTAGGTCACATCGCAATTGCAGGACCTGAGGGCCTACTTACCTATTGACCTCAAGGAATAAGGTTGTAATTCACATTTAACTAATTGTTCACTGTGTAGTACTGAGCTCTTAGGTCCTGAAGAATTGCCATGTCGGCAAGAAACATGTTGACCTGCCCAGAGGGTTGCAGATGTTCTGCTGTGTACCTTCTCAGCGCATATCTCCCCTCCCACCTATTTTAATCAAGGGAGTCAGCCACGCTAATAAAGTTCCTTGTGGACTGACCCACCTTTTTTAATTCACCACTACTTCACGACTACACCTTTTCACTCTCCCTCTCACCCGCATGCACCATATGGCTGGAACAAAAGATCTCCGATAAAGAACCCCTTTACGGTTGCCTGTCAGACATTGCAGCGCCAGTCTGACGGGGAGCAGAACCCATATGATGAAGCATGACATCTAGCTTGCTAGGTGTGTGAGGGTTTTAGTTCCAAAAAGGGAATTCCCCCTCCCTTTTTACCTTCTTCTACGCTACACGTACACTTGTCTTGCGCACTCTCCCTGGGGAACTTTGTACCCCTCTTGTGCTACTAGTCTTCCGGACAAGTACACTGGACCCCGTTAAATATCGTCCGCTTACGGTTCCCCCTTTGTTGATTTACTTTAACAAGTGACATTTTAGTACTGCCTTTCTGCATATTGTCACGCCATGAAACAGTGGGCTGTTCCTGACTAAACTTTAACAAGCATTAGCATAGCCAATAGATCTCACCTTTGGGACCTTATAAGTGTTTAGCCATGCAACACTTGATGTTGTTGCACCAAGGATATTATGCTAGATAACTAAACACTTATAAGGTCCCAAAGGCGAGACCTATCGGTTATGCCAATGCTTGTTTTATTTGTCTTATGCGTAGGACGCCACCCGACTGTTGCTACCTCATCAATACATTCTAAGTGGTGTCCCGGTTCAAAATCGACTGCTCTAATTGCATATGAGGGCAATCCTAGAAGCGATAGGAAGGGTCCAGATTAAACCTGCCTTCCCATCTGTAACATGAAGAGATTTATAAAACTAGAAAGATGTTCCTGCAGTGGCCGATCATTCAATAATATGTGTACATCTCAAATTTAGTCAACACAAAAAGTGACAGAGAAAGTGCAAGTGAAATTCATTCAAAAAATATATATATTTTTATTTATTTCTTATATTTTGTTCTTGTATGAATATAAATACATCTAAGTTAAATTCTTAATCAGCGAATCGTCTTTTATCAAATTCATAGACAATACATGGAATGTAAGAAAAAATTCAAAAAAGACACAAGGACAAATCTAAAATCCATAACAAATAAACAGAAGTAACCCCTGAACAACAATCATATACAACAACTCACTCACGTGCTAACAGACATTCCACATTCATACTACATACAGAGATGAAAAAGGAACTGGATCCCTATTAGCGAGATGGTTGCGCTAATGTGGTAAAAGGTCAACAAGATGTAGTTGTTGGCTCTTATGGCGGGTCTACGCGCGTTTCGGTGGGCAAGCCACCTTCATCAGGACCTTGAACATCAGATAGTGCAGGTAACAGGGGATCAGGCAAGAGAGAAATAGGCCTGAAAAAAGAAGACAGATCTGTCACTATCACATACACAAAAAAATCTGTGAACAAATAAGCGTTAGTACATCCACTGTTGAGTCAACCCCATGGCTCATTACTCTAAATAAGAGAGAGATATTATCCCTTAGTTGTGAGAATACAGAAATCTAATCGTATAAGAATAAAATAATGGGTACAAAGTAAGGGGTCCCACTATCATTTAATGTATGTGCAGTCGAGTTGATTTATTCTGCACATACCAAAACAAGGGACAGGTGGTACTGAATATACAGAGAGATGTGGACAGTAAGTTGTACTTACAGGATGATAGGAAAGCTATCACTCCAACTTAGTCTCTACGATAGTACATGGTACGGGTCACGGGAAAATCGCTGCATCTATAAGGTGGTCAAGGGAAACTGTTACAGTCGGTTTCTAAGAAGGGGAAAAAAGAATTCCACGATCTAAGTGTAAGGTCCCCATTAATGATGCTTACCCGAAATGCCAAGTCGAATGTCTGTAGTGGAACTGAAAAACATTTTTAATGAACTTGCACCTTTTTTTGAGAATATTTCTATTTGGAAGCGCTTTATTGATGATATTTTTTTTATTTGGAAAGGGTCGGAAGAGGAACTTCAGACCTTCTACCTTTGGCTTAATGCCAGTGATTCGAACCTGAGGTTCACAATGAATCTAAGCACCAGGCAGGTAGATTTTTTGGACATCAGCATCTTAGGCACTAACGGACAGCTCTCGGTTAGCCTTTTCAGAAAAAGCACTGCGAAAAACACCATTCTGGAATTTGCAAGCTTCCACCCTAATTGCCAAAGGGAATCCATACCGTTCGGCGAATTCCTCCGGATTCGCCGTAACTGTACGGATATGAATTCATTCCATCGACATGGAGATGCCCTGAAAGAGAGATTGCTCAAAAGAGGATATCCACATCGCCTGGTGCGACAAGCCTACAAACGGGCTAAATATTTCAATAGATCCGCACTCCTACAGGGCAAACCTCAAAAGAAACATGAACGGATCACCTGTGTGATCAACCACTCTACACTGAATCACAAGTTGAGAAATATCATCTATAAAAACTGGAAAATTCTTAACGTGGATGAGAGTTCTACTGCTCTTCCCCTCCCAATGCTAGCCTACAGAAGAAACAGAAATTTAAGGGACATGTTAGTGCATGCTAGACCCTTGACCAAAACTACCCACTCCGATAACCAACTGTCACTTACTGGTCTCCCGGCAGTAGTGGGGAATCATAGGTGTGGCGGCTGCCATGCCTGTAAGTCAGCACTTACCTCTGACGTTGTAACTTATAATGAAAAAAAGATTACACTACGTCACCTCACTAACTGCCGTAGTAGTAATATAATCTACATCTTGTTCTGTGACTGTGGCCTAGCGTATGTTGGCGAAACGGGACGCGAGTTTCGCGTACGTTTCAGCGAACATAAGTCCGCCATTAGGACTAAAAAACTTTCAGCTCCACTGGTAGTACACTGTATTGAGAGGCAACACAAAGAGGATGAGATAAAATGGTCCATCCTGGAAAAAGTAGCTTCGAAAATGGGTGAGCCCATTGAAGTCACACGCAAAAAACGTGAAACATTCTGGATTTTCTTACTGGACAGTGTCAAGCGAGGCCTTAATGAAGAGATATCTTGGTTTGTCACCAAGTAAAGAACTCTGACCTCCTGATCATGTCTATCTGTCGCTTTTTCGGCACTGTTTAGGATTCATTCTGGATATAGTTGGGTTTTAATATTTTATTTTTAGTAGTCCTTTTTCATTCTTGATAAGTATCCTGAATATCACTGACAATTTGGCACGTTTCTGCCTACATCATCTGATCAATTGTCTGCTTTTTTTAGACATTCTCAATTTAGGGCTTGTTCTGATTCATTATACAATCTTTCTTTTGCTCTATTATCAAGGAGAGCAGATCCTCCAAGAAAGAGTCGCCTTTCTCTATTAGACCTTATGCTCGACAATCTGACTGACTGTGTACACACAATATGGCCGCCTGGTTGCATTCGCCTGGTTGTAGTCCCTTGCCTATTTTCACATTACGACACTCTCGCGGCTTTTCATCATGTCCGCGATATTTCAGCCTACATCATCTGATTAATTGTCCGCTTTTTTAGACATTCGCAATTCAGGGCTTGGTTTGATTCATTATACAATCTTTCTTTTGCTTTAATACCTAGGAGAGTAGATCCTCCAAGAAAGAGTCGCCTTTCCCTATTAGATCGTATACTCGGCAATCTGACTGACTGTGTACACACAATATGGCCGCCTGGTTGCAGTCGCCTGGCTGTAGTCCCTTGCCTATTTCCACACTACGACACTCTCGCGGCTTTTCATCATGTCCGCGATATTTCAAACTGCACACCAATGTATAAATCTGGGCGCATAGAAACAATGTCCGACGGAGGGTCCCGAGGACGCGGAGATGCCTGGACGTTTTTCGCCGATTTGAAAGGTAAGCGCAATACGAACGTAGGGCACCCGTTTGGCCATACTCAGAGACGCTGTTCCTTGTGACAGCGCCGTGGACTCACACATAGAGTGTAGAACTTTCGAACCTTAGTTTCGGCATTTCTATGAAATTGCCCACATAATTGGAGGGCTCGTCTCTTTATATCGTCCGCATTGATCCTTCGAGTATACTAGCCCCCCGCTTAAACCTTCAGCCATAGGACAGAGTTTGTGCATGTTACTCTACGCGTTTATGTGATCTTGAAATTGGCCCTGAATAGTTTATCTTTACTTTGCAGGGTCGCGGTGACGTTACGGAATTAAATCAACTTGGAGAATGCCTTACTTTTATAAAATCCGGCCACAACTAAACATTGTAAGTTCCCAGCATAACCTTTCCAACCTTGCAGGTGTAAAACAATCTAACAACATGTATGCTGTGCCTTACACATGTGTTGGTATCTCTTTATACCCCATTAGAGACTCTATTAACATAAGAGTGAACGCCCTTCGTGGACTACAGTATCCTTGGGACCCTCTAAATATTAGGAGTATCTCCTCAGAACCCAAATATCAAGGAAAACAACTGGCGCAATTTTGGTATGACTATTCTATAGGGTGTTTTCACAAAGCAGTTCAGTTAACTCAGAGGATTAGTGTCCTCTAGCAATAATTTTTGACTAGTGATCTCATAATTTCCTTTTTCCAGCCTACTACACTGAATCTGATTTCCCTTACATTATTATGAATATTTGAGGACCACTACAGACATTCGACTTGGCATTTCGGGTAAGCATCATTAATGGGGACCTTACACTTAGATCGTGGAATTCTTTTTTCCCCTTCTTAGAAACCGACTGTAACAGTTTCCCTTGACCACCTTATAGATGCAGCGATTTTCCCGTGACCCGTACCATGTACTATCGTAGAGACTAAGTTGGAGTGATAGCTTTCCTATCATCCTGTAAGTACAACTTACTGTCCACATCTCTCTGTATATTCAGTACCACCTGTCCCTTGTTTTGGTATGTGCAGAATAAATCAACTCGACTGCACATACATTAAATGATAGTGGGACCCCTTACTTTGTACCCATTATTTTATTCTTATACGATTAGATTTCTGTATTCTCACAACTAAGGGATAATATCTCTCTCTTATTTAGAGTAATGAGCCATGGGGTTGACTCAACAGTGGATGTACTAACGCTTATTTGTTCACAGATTTTTTTGTGTATGTGATAGTGACAGATCTGTCTTCTTTTTTCAGGCCTATTTCTCTCTTGCCTGATCCCCTGTTACCTGCACTATCTGATGTTCAAGGTCCTGATGAAGGTGGCTTGCCCACCGAAACGCGCGTAGACCCGCCATAAGAGCCAACAACTACATCTTGTTGACCTTTTACCACATTAGCGCAACCATCTCGCTAATAGGGATCCAGTTCCTTTTTCATCTCTGTATGTAGTATGAATGTGGAATATCTGTTAGCACGTGAGTGAGTTGTTGTATATGATTGTTGTTCAGGGGTTACTTCTGTTTATTTGTTATGGATTTTAGATTTGTCCTTGTGTCTTTTTTGAATTTTTTCTTACATTCCATGTATTGTCTATGAATTTGATAAAAGACGATTCGCTGATTAAGAATTTAACTTAGATGTATTTATATTCATACAAGAACAAAATATAAGAAATAAATAAAAATATATATATTTTTTGAATGAATTTCACTTGCACTTTCTCTGTCACTTTTTGTGTTGACTAAATTTGAGATGTACACATATTATTGAATGATCGGCCACTGCAGGAACATCTTTCTAGTTTTATGCTTTCTCCTCCCCTCGGTTCCTGGGCCATAAATTACTTGTTTGAGGGGGTCCCATTGTTCATGTTTTACATATTCGCGGTTTTTCAACCGTGGGACTTGCATTTGTAACTTCGAGATTTATTCCTTGTTGTTTCAGCTTTAAGACATTCTCCACTGTTGTGTCGTTCCCTTGTGGCTCTTACTTACCTTAGAGTATTTTCCCTGGTATTTCTTTTCCCTTTCTTTCTACTTTTAATTACAGAGATTTTTACGCCTTTGGTCTCACCCCTTTGTCCGGTGCCATTTTTCATTATGGACTCCCTTCAGACTTTTGGTTTCACAGATGATGACTTCAATACCTTAATGGGCAAACTAGCAGGTGACGGCACTCCTACCCCCCCACAACAACTAGGGAATAGTGAATGGCAGAATCTCCTTAACATGCGTAAGAGGCTTAAACGAATCGAATCACATGCTTACTATATGTTTAAATATTTAGAAGCAGGCGTGATCCCCACAGGCTTGAGAGTACGTAATGCCCCTGCACTCTTTATTGACGTCAAAAAGTTCCTGGAGCGGTGGTCACTCATCTCCAACCGCTGCTCCAGGGACTGGATGATGCTCATTATTGAAACAGCAAAGGAGGTGGCAACCACCCTCCTACGTGAAATTAATGACTTAGAAGAAAAACTGAGTACATCCACGGCTGTGGAAGATGGTAAGAATTGTTTGGAAAAAATTAAATCAGAGATGAAGGACTTTGAAACCTACCTCACCAACAAAAAAATGGATAAACTTAAAAAAGATATGAGGTGGTTTACCAAAGAAAAAATCTATCCCTACCTCAACCCTAATTTTTACCAAGAGACATCACAAGGTAACTATAATCCCAATTATAATCCCAATTACAATGGGTACCAAAGGAGACGCTACACCAACTTCTCCGATTCGGGGTCTTCGGGCTCTGAGGGAGACAACTACCAGGAGATGAATTATGGCCAACAAAACCCGGGATCCTCCAGGGGAAGACAGAACCAACGTCCATTCAATGGTAGGGGTTTTTTACACCGAGGCCAATACAGGGGGAGGAATGTTCGCTGGCAAGATCAAGCGACCCATGCACAAATGGACCCTCCACCTCCTCAGCAATACGTGAGGACTCGCAACCAGCAGTACTGGTGGTAGAGACAAGTCATGAATCTACAGCTACCAATGATTTACCTGTATACAATTTGTCCTCAGCCAATCTTCAATCTGATGACATAAAAGTTCTCAGTAGGGGTTTATCATTTGTCCCTAGCAGCTATGTCAATAAATTCAAATTACATGAAGACCTTTTCGCGTTCTTCCGTAAAATCAGATTGAACAAATTCTTCCAAGATCGCCCACCCTGTGAGGAAGTAAACAACCTTTCTGGCTGCAAACCAGCATCTACTTTCACACCTACCCTTGATATGGTGGGTGCTGAAGTACGCATCTTTGAACAGAGCGTCCTTCAAGATGTTGCAAAAGTCATCAAACATACGTATTCTCCTCCTTCAAACCTTTCTCACTCAGAAAGAAATTCTCTGAATGAGCTCAAAACTAATTCAGCCATAGTCATCAAGCCTTGTGATAAAGGCGGGGGCATCGCAGTATTCGACAGAACTAAATATGATGAAAAGATGTTAGAAATGCTAGCGGAGGCTGAACATTATAGACCTGCCCAACGCAAAGAAATAGATCGCTTGAATAAACACATTCAAGAAATTACGCGGTTGGCCTTCATAGATGGGTTCATCTGTGAAGAGGAGCTCATCTTTCTCAACAAAACTTCCCCTACCACCTCTGTCCTTTACGGTCTTCCTAAGACACACAAATCAGAGAATAATCCACCCATGCGGCCTATCATTTCGACTATTGGCTCATGTACTGAACCACTATCGAAATATGTGGACCAATTTCTGTGTCCTCTAACTCAGAAATATACCTCATACATCCGTGATACCGGGGATATCATTAACAAAATAGAAGGTTTACCCTTCAACCCCGATTCAGACATCCTGGTGACGCTCGACATTGAGGCACTTTACACCAACATCCCTCAATGTCGAGCGTTACAGGCAGCCTCCACCCTTCTTAGGAGATACCCCTCTGACCGTCCTGATGCTTTCATTATCCAGTGTTTGGAGATTGTCCTTATGAACAACTTCTTTGAGTACAACGGTAAAATTTATAAGCAGATCAAAGGGACATCCATGGGGGCTTCTTGTGCCCCCAGTGTAGCTAATACCTTCATGGGGGAGTGGGAACTGAAAAACATTTTTAATGAACTTGCACCTTTTTTTGAGAATATTTCTATTTGGAAGCGCTTTATTGATGATATTTTTTTTATTTGGAAAGGGTCGGAAGAGGAACTTCAGACCTTCTACCTTTGGCTTAATGCCAGTGATTCGAACCTGAGGTTCACAATGAATCTAAGCACCAGGCAGGTAGATTTTTTGGACATCAGCATCTTAGGCACTAACGGACAGCTCTCGGTTAGCCTTTTCAGAAAAAGCACTGCGAAAAACACCATTCTGGAATTTGCAAGCTTCCACCCTAATTGCCAAAGGGAATCCATACCGTTCGGCGAATTCCTCCGGATTCGCCGTAACTGTACGGATATGAATTCATTCCATCGACATGGAGATGCCCTGAAAGAGAGATTGCTCAAAAGAGGATATCCACATCGCCTGGTGCGACAAGCCTACAAACGGGCTAAATATTTCAATAGATCCGCACTCCTACAGGGCAAACCTCAAAAGAAACATGAACGGATCACCTGTGTGATCAACCACTCTACACTGAATCACAAGTTGAGAAATATCATCTATAAAAACTGGAAAATTCTTAACGTGGATGAGAGTTCTACTGCTCTTCCCCTCCCAATGCTAGCCTACAGAAGAAACAGAAATTTAAGGGACATGTTAGTGCATGCTAGACCCTTGACCAAAACTACCCACTCCGATAACCAACTGTCACTTACTGGTCTCCCGGCAGTAGTGGGGAATCATAGGTGTGGCGGCTGCCATGCCTGTAAGTCAGCACTTACCTCTGACGTTGTAACTTATAATGAAAAAAAGATTACACTACGTCACCTCACTAACTGCCGTAGTAGTAATATAATCTACATCTTGTTCTGTGACTGTGGCCTAGCGTATGTTGGCGAAACGGGACGCGAGTTTCGCGTACGTTTCAGCGAACATAAGTCCGCCATTAGGACTAAAAAACTTTCAGCTCCACTGGTAGTACACTGTATTGAGAGGCAACACAAAGAGGATGAGATAAAATGGTCCATCCTGGAAAAAGTAGCTTCGAAAATGGGTGAGCCCATTGAAGTCACACGCAAAAAACGTGAAACATTCTGGATTTTCTTACTGGACAGTGTCAAGCGAGGCCTTAATGAAGAGATATCTTGGTTTGTCACCAAGTAAAGAACTCTGACCTCCTGATCATGTCTATCTGTCGCTTTTTCGGCACTGTTTAGGATTCATTCTGGATATAGTGGGGTTTAATATTTTATTTTTAGTAGTCCTTTTTCATTCTTGATAAGTATCCTGAATATCACTGACAATTTGGCACGTTTCTGCCTACATCATCTGATCAATTGTCTGCTTTTTTTAGACATTCTCAATTTAGGGCTTGTTCTGATTCATTATACAATCTTTCTTTTGCTCTATTATCAAGGAGAGCAGATCCTCCAAGAAAGAGTCGCCTTTCTCTATTAGACCGTATGCTCGACAATCTGACTGACTGTGTACACACAATATGGCCGCCTGGTTGCATTCGCCTGGTTGTAGTCCCTTGCCTATTTTCACATTACGACACTCTCGCGGCTTTTCATCATGTCCGCGATATTTCAGCCTACATCATCTGATTAATTGTCCGCTTTTTTAGACATTCGCAATTCAGGGCTTGGTTTGATTCATTATACAATCTTTCTTTTGCTTTAATACCTAGGAGAGTAGATCCTCCAAGAAAGAGTCGCCTTTCCCTATTAGATCGTATACTCGGCAATCTGACTGACTGTGTACACACAATATGGCCGCCTGGTTGCAGTCGCCTGGCTGTAGTCCCTTGCCTATTTCCACACTACGACACTCTCGCGGCTTTTCATCATGTCCGCGATATTTCAAACTGCACACCAATGTATAAATCTGGGCGCATAGAAACAATGTCCGACGGAGGGTCCCGAGGACGCGGAGATGCCTGGACGTTTTTCGCCGATTTGAAAGGTAAGCGCAATACGAACGTAGGGCACCCGTTTGGCCATACTCAGAGACGCTGTTCCTTGTGACAGCGCCGTGGACTCACACATAGAGTGTAGAACTTTCGAACCTTAGTTTCGGCATTTCTATGAAATTGCCCACATAATTGGAGGGCTCGTCTCTTTATATCGTCCGCATTGATCCTTCGAGTATACTAGCCCCCCGCTTAAACCTTCAGCCATAGGACAGAGTTTGTGCATGTTACTCTACGCGTTTATGTGATCTTGAAATTGGCCCTGAATAGTTTATCTTTACTTTGCAGGGTCGCGGTGACGTTACGGAATTAAATCAACTTGGAGAATGCCTTACTTTTATAAAATCCGGCCACAACTAAACATTGTAAGTTCCCAGCATAACCTTTCCAACCTTGCAGGTGTAAAACAATCTAACAACATGTATGCTGTGCCTTACACATGTGTTGGTATCTCTTTATACCCCATTAGAGACTCTATTAACATAAGAGTGAACGCCCTTCGTGGACTACAGTATCCTTGGGACCCTCTAAATATTAGGAGTATCTCCTCAGAACCCAAATATCAAGGAAAACAACTGGCGCAATTTTGGTATGACTATTCTATAGGGTGTTTTCACAAAGCAGTTCAGTTAACTCAGAGGATTAGTGTCCTCTAGCAATAATTTTTGACTAGTGATCTCATAATTTCCTTTTTCCAGCCTACTACACTGAATCTGATTTCCCTTACATTATTATGAATATTTGAGGACCACTACAGACATTCGACTTGGCATTTCGGGTAAGCATCATTAATGGGGACCTTACACTTAGATCGTGGAATTCTTTTTTCCCCTTCTTAGAAACCGACTGTAACAGTTTCCCTTGACCACCTTATAGATGCAGCGATTTTCCCGTGACCCGTACCATGTACTATCGTAGAGACTAAGTTGGAGTGATAGCTTTCCTATCATCCTGTAAGTACAACTTACTGTCCACATCTCTCTGTATATTCAGTACCACCTGTCCCTTGTTTTGGTATGTGCAGAATAAATCAACTCGACTGCACATACATTAAATGATAGTGGGACCCCTTACTTTGTACCCATTATTTTATTCTTATACGATTAGATTTCTGTATTCTCACAACTAAGGGATAATATCTCTCTCTTATTTAGAGTAATGAGCCATGGGGTTGACTCAACAGTGGATGTACTAACGCTTATTTGTTCACAGATTTTTTTGTGTATGTGATAGTGACAGATCTGTCTTCTTTTTTCAGGCCTATTTCTCTCTTGCCTGATCCCCTGTTACCTGCACTATCTGATGTTCAAGGTCCTGATGAAGGTGGCTTGCCCACCGAAACGCGCGTAGACCCGCCATAAGAGCCAACAACTACATCTTGTTGACCTTTTACCACATTAGCGCAACCATCTCGCTAATAGGGATCCAGTTCCTTTTTCATCTCTGTATGTAGTATGAATGTGGAATGTCTGTTAGCACGTGAGTGAGTTGTTGTATATGATTGTTGTTCAGGGGTTACTTCTGTTTATTTGTTATGGATTTTAGATTTGTCCTTGTGTCTTTTTTGAATTTTTTCTTACATTCCATGTATTGTCTATGAATTTGATAAAAGACGATTCGCTGATTAAGAATTTAACTTAGATGTATTTATATTCATACAAGAACAAAATATAAGAAATAAATAAAAATATATATATTTTTTGAATGAATTTCACTTGCACTTTCTCTGTCACTTTTTGTGTTGACTAAATTTGAGATGTACACATATTATTGAATGATCGGCCACTGCAGGAACATCTTTCTAGTTTTATGCTTTCTCCTCCCCTCGGTTCCTGGGCCATAAATTACTTGTTTGAGGGGGTCCCATTGTTCATGTTTTACATGAAGAGATTTAACCACTTCACCATTCACACCCCCCCTCCTTCCTCCCCTGAAGCTATTTCACAGGCTCCTGAGTTTGGAGGGGCTTTCATTAGCAGTTGCCTATCATACCACAGATTGCATAGGTGTGGTCCCTGCTACCGCAATACAAAAGCGCAGTCTTACCAGCCACCAAGATATGCAAGGCCGATCTTCATAAAAACTCTTGCCCTCAGCCCAGGAAGATACAAATGTTAAAAGCAGGGCCACTGGAATAGTGTGACAGGGGAGTACCAAATTATGTGGCAAAGTTGACCAAATTATGCAGCAAGAAAAGGCAAATTATGAGGCATAATGTGTCATAGTTTTTGATATTATTACATTATTATTGTGAGGTTTTTACACACAGTGATACTGTCTGGGCAAAGATGTCCCATCATTAATACCAGTTTATCAACCAAATACAGAAATAAGCATCTAAACGATGACCAGTTAACCTTTGTGAATGGCCTTTCATTGCACGGGAATACGTTGCCACATTTTTAGCATTTTTCAATATATTTGATCTAGAAATGTTTGGGGTTCAAATCTGCAGATTACTTTGCAAAGGATGGATTATGTGTCAAATGTGGCACATCCATAATTATGCAGAAAAAAACTGTGGCTGCAGAACTGCTAAATCCCAGTGGCTCTGGTTAAAAGGGAAAGAAAATCCCTGCACCCACAAGGCTCTACACTATGGAACTCTTTAAAATGTGATTTTTTTTGTTCCACAAAGCGAACTTCCTGAAGTAATGAAGAGATTTCAAAGTCACGTGTGCAGCCAAGCTTCTAGGAATGTGCTTGAAAGTTGCACTACAGCGGTAGGGGCCCTATCCTAAGTACAGAAAGAAATCTAACTTTACTATTGGTTAAGACACTTTGCACCTCCTAACAGATTAATCACAAGTGCCAACCACAAAAGTTTTAACTGGAGAAATATAACTCACCTGAATGTGCAAATAAAGAAGACAGTAAAAAGGAAGTTCTGAAAGTGTATTTATTTATTTGAGCTACAAAATTGTATTTTGACTTACTGTATACAACTCAAGAAACGCAGTACAAAAGATGGAAGCACAATTTGAGTGACAAACATTCAGGGAAGGCGCATTTGAGGCATGCATGTGTATGATTATGGAGAGACATAACAAAAACTGATATTAAAATCTACAGAGAACATAGACATGCATTATCGTTGAGCTGAAATATAGGGTTAGGATAGTTTACACTAAAAAAAATCAGCTGTCATTTGTCTCAAGGTTGAGTGAAACTTGAACGCAATCTTAAAATCAGATAAGCTGCCAGACCTGTCTCGTCTTCTACTATGCCTGGATCGTAACTCATGTGTTAAACTAAAGGGGTGCACAGGCGCACGGAAGCACGCATACACACACATTCTTCCTACTTGTGCCCATGCCCAACACCAGGGGCTCTGAAGTGTCCCTGCTTCACAGCTCAACAAGAGTCAGAAGTTTTGTAAAGCTGCCTTGAGATCAGGCCCAGGGCAGTTTAAGAAGCCGCTTATTTGTCAGGCAGTGAGTCCATCAGGCACCGTATTGTTTCCTCTCAAGTCTGTTATTGTTCTCTGTAGGGTTGCTTGGCCACTCCTGCATGGTGAACGGGCAGGGGATGGGTCATTGATTCCAGGCCCCAGGCTCTCCCTCACTCTCCATCGCTTTTAGTTTACAGGATGTGTGCAACAGCTGCCCGTGAAACATATCCGAGTCTGAACTTTTTCACCATATTACCCCCTCAGCAGTAGGCCAGTGATGTCATCTGAGCTGCCCCTGCAGTTATATAGTCTTGGCGTGAGAAGAGGAAGTGCGCGTCCAGATGTACACCTGTGTCCATGTGACAGGGAGGCGGTTAAAATCGTTCTACAGTATAATTTAGTATTTGCTTGTAAAAAAGGAAGACCCCCCTGTTAGCAAGTAAGGTAAGTTACAAGACCGAACACGCATCTTCACAGGTCGGAAGCCCTATCTATATACATGAAATTACAATACAATTAAAATACAGTCTATCGCGACCAATAATCACGCGGGACATGCATTTTTATACTATTTTTTCTGCCAACTCGTTTTTTTAAGATTTCACAAGCTTGCAAGCCTGCAACAAAAGCTGTTAAAACCAGCAAAATACAAAACAGGAAGTAACAATATGTCTTTTATTAAAAACTATTTTTAACAACGTATTCAAGGCAGATTGACTCAGCATGACATTGTTTATAAAACGAAATTTTGCCTCAGAGTTAAATTAAAAGGTAACTGACAACATATTTATTCAAAGTATTAGAATAAATAAGGCATTTGATTCTTGCTGAATAAAAAAACGTATTACTGCTTCCAGGGAGCATGCGGCGTGGCATCCAATTCAAAGGCAACTGAGACGCCCTGCATTCCAGACACACACCACACACAGCATTTCCCTTGCGAGAGCGAGCAGGGGCACCATCTGTTTGCAAGATAATTACAAACAGATGTTGCCAAAGCTCTCTTCCGCAAGGGAAACGCCAAACGTGCACGCGTTGTAATACAAAGCAATGCAAAACATGCATGTTTTTGCCCAAAAAGCTGATCGATTCCAAAAGCTCCCCTCCTATGCAGCGCATGTGGGTTGCGTAGGCGAGACCTAAAATGGATCTGTAAACATGATGTTATTAGATCATGTTTGTTTTAGACATTCAGGCATGTAATGTAGACTTTAGGATTTATATATTTTGCATTGCACATTTGAAAGTGTTGTTTTATATTAGAAAGGCATTGCGCACATAATTAGAACTTTTTATTCACTCACCAGAGAAGGCTAGATGCTTTATGGTCATTTTGTATTAGGGCTTGGTATTATTAATTTGAATGTTGCCATTTGCGCTCTGGCTATTTAATGTCTAATTCTACCTAGCTTTTTGCTTTTTGCTTTCTGAATCATTAAATTGACAAATAAATCTACAAACTGGATACTGGAAGAAGCCTAATTGTGCACATATGTTTCAGTAACTGTTTTATTTGAACCCAGGATTCACCCTTTGTAGCAAATCAACCCTACTTGAAAATAATTGACCTGGAGCTTCAATAACAGACTACTTGGCATGCTGGTGAATGCCAAGTCAATGTAGCATTTCGACTAAGGTTCAACCCCCACTTAAAGATATTAATTTTAAAACCTATTTAAGTTGGATTCTTTGGAAACGCCCACTGGCACTGTCTAAATTGTTTGAAGCACAATTAGTCATAAAACAAGGGGTGAGGAATCCGTGGCATGCCACATGTAGCATGTGTCAAATGCCAGACTGGGGATCCAACCCCTTCTCGAAATGTGTTCCCTCTTACCAGCCCCTGCGTATTCCCCCTTTCCGCCCCCACACAAACAGACACACACAAAACATTTGCAGCCTAAAAGCAAAGCGGGACGGCGCATGTTCTCCAGAAGGTTAAATAATGCTGTTTATCGCGACCCTGTTAGGGCGTCAACGTCCATGAGCATTAGACAGATGGGTGTTATTCCAAGTCACTCAGTAGCGATAATGATCTGAGGACACTCGTGACATACGTGATGTAGAAGGGGTCGTAAGGTGCTTTAGGCTCCAAGTTTGGTGGCAGAACTGAGAAACCACGACTCAGAGCCCCTACGTTGTGTTTGTAGCAGCGGCCGCGCACGGAAGCGGAAGTGGCTCGCTCGCTCGCTCGCTCGCTGGCGGGCGGGCGCGCGCGGCTCCTCACACGAGCGCGCGCAGGGGGCTGGCGGCGGCTCGTGTGAGCGTCTCTACGTTAGTGCGCGACTCTCTGTGTTAGCAAAGCTAGTGACGCCGATAGAGGACGAGAGGTCGACAGCGGCTGGAAGCCCCCACAAGCGGGTGGAAATAAGGAGCCAGGGACCAGTAGGAACGTGCGGGAGGATCGCAAGCCTCGAGTCAGGCAGGCTGTCCGATCACCGGCGTTGGTGGGGGTGCTGCCTGGGTGCCGAGAGAACGCTACGAGAACTACTGTCAGATTGATGATGGCACAGACGGCTTGAAGCAAGTCATGTCCGGCGGTGAGTGCCTTTGAGATCCTTGAGTAAGTGGATCCTGGGAGGGGGCGATGAAGCACCTGCCTGGCATGTGAGAACAAGTATTGAAACCCGCCCACACTTTGAACCAATCTGCAAACTTTTGTTTGTTTATTAAAGTTCGATATTTCACGGCGTTAATAAGCATGTATAGATTACACTGTCAGTTATTCGAAATGTAAAATCTTTATTGTACATCCATTGGTATTTTCTTGGTGTATTGGCATTAACGTGTTCATTTTACTTTAATTTTCTGGAACAGAAACAGTTATATTGTTTTACATGAAAACCTTTCTATTGATATGTTAGGAATAGTATATTGGTGATTTTAGCGATGATTTTGTGACCGCCATATATTTGTGTCTAGATGTTTGTTCGCTTTTAATATAGATCTCTTTAAACATTAGCGTCTATTTTCCATGACACCCATGAAGGCCAATGCCAGCACTGGCCAGGGGATCACACACCTCTCTGCTAGGCTTAAATCAGTATAGCTGACAAGTCCCATGTCACGTGACATATTCAGCCAGCCCTGACTTTTTTGCCAGAAAGGCATTACGCTTGGAACTCGTAGTTTCTCAGCGTTAAAAGAAATGTATTAATGCCCCCTCCCCTAACATCAAAGAGTAATCATTATTTAAAGAAGCTAGGACTAGTTACAAATGTCATGCATAACGTGGGACAACTGAGCAGGTATGCCTCTGCAAGTCTTTGATCGATTGGGATGGGAGATTTGATGTGTCATTTTCGGGGTCAGAAATGCCTTGTGTGTTGTAATGCTCAGCCGAGCAACGGCAAACAGGCACTGGCGTCCAGATCGTAATTAAACATTTTTTAAAAAAGGTTTCTATGTTTATACTACACACCTAAATAATGTAATGCTTTCTGCTATTGAAAACGTATAAAATTCAAAACCTAACGGACATAGATGAGGCAAGTCCCTGTCTCCTCTCTGGTGTGGATTCATCATCGCCCTTTGGGGAGGCTCCACAAAGTCTTATGCCTGTGTATATCTATGTGGTGCGGGATCCTAGTGGCCCTCATCACATTGTGCTGGCGGCCCCGTCATTCTGAGTGATACCAGTGGGTTTGTCTTGGAAGATAGAACGGTGTGTCTGGAACACGAGGAAATTCAGCTTTAGCAAACGTTTATTTTTGCAAATACATACTCTAAGCTCCTGTGTAAACCATATTGAGTGTCTTTACCACCTTCAGGAAGGAGTGGGGCTCTGGCAGTGCACATTCATACACAGATGCTCCAAATTTCAATACCACGTTGAATGTGACACCTTCTGATTTTATAGTTCCAATATAAAAGTTCAGAAATGTTGAAGTTTGTGATCTCGCAAGCTAGCTTTCATCTCAAGGAGGGATAGAGTCGGGATCTCCCACTGTAGCAACTAGCCACTGCAGCTCTTGCCTCGAGGATCACTTTTTAGTCGTCTTTGAAACCAATCACATTTGTCTCGGTTGATTCTGTCGATGTTCAGTGTTGCCAGTATGGGTAGCACCTGGAGGCCACGTGCGACGACGGAGCTCTCCATAAAGACGGACATTTATAACGTCACCCGTGGATAGAATGAACTGTCAATGTGTCAGAAGTCTGATATTTTACCCACACTCCTAGCATGAGTGTCGTGCCTGGGGGCAGCTCTAGGACCCTACTGCTGGACAAACTTTTGAAGAGAGAAAAGACAGCGGGTGTTTGTGTTCAGTGCACCCAATTTATGGGATTATGGTGGGTTCCAAAACCACGCTAGAAATGTGAGTGGATTTGATATTCACATTTTTTAAAAGTGTCAACTGAGCCTGACAGGTGACTGGCTTCTCCAAACCCACTTGCCTTGAAGAAACTCAGGCCGGCCTTCAGGATGTCATCTTGTCATTGCCTTATAATTTATGTGAAGTTGGAATACGCTGAGAACTGTGAAACTAGAACTAGTTAAATGAATCATTTAACATCTCAGCCGGAAAATAAGTGTTGAAAATCTATAGAGTGAGAACGCGTATAATTCACAAACACGCCGAACAGTGGCCTCTGGGCACAAAGTATATAGTTCAAATGGAACACTCCTTATTCACATAACTTGCGGCCTGTTATCATATACATATAATTTGACGTGTTGGCACGGGTTCCTAAATTGATGGCATTATAATGGGGGAAATGCTTGAATTTTCACTAAGTATCTTTGGCTTTAGGGAGTGTCTAGTACTACAGCCCTGGTTAATTTTTTAAACCAAATTCATAAGCTTCCCCATGCAAATATTTTGTGTGTTTACTATTAAAAGTGTATCCAATTGACCCAAAACTTCATTCAGTCCTTTCCGACACAATCAAATTCGCAGGCATTGTTGGAGCTTTTACTCGTTACTTTAGGTATTAAGAAGAAGAACAAACAGAACTGCATGGTTGATCTTCTATGTTACCGGTTTAAATATTTTAGTTCTCTAAGCCAGCCTCTGCAGAGACCTTTCTGCACACGTCTCCGATTTTTCCGAAAGAGGCTCTCTTCTGTTGAGTCCTAGGTTGGCAATAGAGTTTTGCCTTCAAACAGTATATGTAAAGTGTCGTAAAAGTTGAAAAGGATCTGCCAAGGATCTTCAAACCGTGGGCAACAGCGCTCTTCCAAGCCATAATGCGGAGAGGCAATTTCAGAAGCAAACACAATAAAAATAAACTCATACAGGTGTTGCAAACTAGTGCATTGCGACCCAAAGTGACCCGAGTTGTGGGGCCCGGGAAGGTGGAGTATAACATTGAGATCAATTCCTTTTCTGCTTCTGAGGAGTCTCTACAGCAGACCGCTGATCTTGATGCCCCATTCTCTGCCTCCTCCTTCATGCCCTAGTATTACAGGCGTGAAGGAGGAGGTATTACATGGAGCGGACGCTGTCATATTTATAAACACTCCTAAAAATCTCTTTTGTGCAATCTAGCAAACACGCTATCCAAGATTCTCAGAACCTTCTTCACACCCCTTAGTGAAAGACCATACCTCTCCTCCATCCCACACAATCTAGCATGGCTTTTTGAACTGTATGCTCACCCGATGACTGGTTTTATTTTTCTCGCCCTATATAACAGATATTTGTTACTCAAGGGCATGCCTTTTAGAAACACTGATGGGACCCACCAGTATTCAAACAAACCTGTGCACATGGCGTCACACCCTGATTATGTAGTGAAAGTAGTTGGCAGACCCCGCCTAGTGCGCTGAAGTGTGGAAGACATACGTCGGAACGAGTAGAACTAAAGTAACTTCTTTTACTCCCCTCGCAGAACAGCTATCCACGATTCTGTCCTGACAGACCCTCTGCAGATTTCCAAACACCCAGTGCTTCCTAACTTATGGTTAGATGACCTCCGAGAGATAGATCAGCCGCAGCCACTCTTGTGGGTGATCCTTTTATATCTCACTTTGACTTCTATCTGCATATGTGACATGCTCTCACATGAAACCTGGAGATTAATCTACAGTTTGCTGTTTAAAATGCTCAGGTTTCCTCTTTGTTAGGGTATTCCCGATAAATACATTTAATTCGCCTCCTCTACCAAGCTCCATTTCACCATTAAACTAAATCCTAATAGTTAGTTAGAAAATGAAATTGAGTAGAAAAATCACAAATGTAAGCCACGGCCCGCCTTTTGGCGTGCCGGTGGTTGTTTTGAAATGTGAGCTCATTCCAAAATACTAAAACGTGGGTGAATTATAAATATTTATACAGAGTTGTACAAGTCTTACTTTTGTTTTCTCCAAAACATCTGTTTTTTGTCTGGGATCCAGGCATTATATGCACTCAGGATGTGAGCGAAATATACAGCAAGCAACAAGTGTGTGCAAATGAGCCAAATTATGCCTCTGTGTCTGGTATTTTCAGGACCGCTCAGTAGGTCGACGCACCTGCTCCAAAGTGTATGCTCTCAGTACTTCAGTTACAAATCTCTTCGGGGTCACCTTAGATTTGTTTCTTTCAAGATAAATACACTGGCATTGTGCCCGCCTATTTCCTTTTGTTGGTTGGCTTTATAGTCGCTCTCATTTGCTTGCTTATTACTGGCTTTATTTGTCCTGGGTTGTCTCTCCCCCGAAACATATCATCTTTACCTTCTTTCTAATTGGCTGCCACCCTGACACTGTCACCCTGTATGCTTCAAACGGTCTTGTGTTCTTTTTCCTCTTGCCAAACTCTCCTGTGCTCTGTATTGCTTTATTCCTCCTGCCCTTCTACCCTGCTCTCCATGATGCTGTCTATTTGAGTGCTGCTTTCGCCTCCCCCTTTCGTTAGCTGATTCACCGGTGCTCCCAGCAGCCGTCAGCCATAGGTTACTGATCAGCATTGGCCTGCATATCACTAACCATGACCATCTACGAAAATTGAGAGCCCACAAGGCCCAGCTTTCAAATCCTCAGCCTGAAGTTTTCTCGCTGTTTTTTACCGGTGCCCACTACCTTCCCTCACCTCGGTCCTAATGAAGACCCCACCCCAAGGCGCAAAGTTTGCTCTTCGATATAGGGGTCGAATCGTCGACAGTGTTTTGTTTTATTATCAAACATAGATGACAGAGCGTGTATTTCTGCATCTACTCAATTATGTTATGATTTCTCATTTATGTATATGCCAGGCATCTGGCTGGATAGGTTGTTATTATTGATTGCTGATGTATATATGCGCGCTACCGTCCCTTTTCACCAATCCCTCCCATGCACTCACACTCCACCCTGTGTGCATCTGTCTTTCATAAATATCTACATGCGAAATACATTGTACCATATGATTTGATTTGCTTCAATATTGTGATGAAATAAAATCACATCCATTGTTGGAATGATTTAATGGTGTGTTCGATTTTGATTATATAACGTAGATCATTTCTTGGTTTCTTTATGTATTGTGACTGTTCTCCACTGTGACGTTATCTTTTATACCACACGTTCTCCTCCCCTGCCTGCTCCATATTGCTTCCCATCTCCCCCAACCCCAGTTGCTTCCACCCAGTGTAGTCTTTTTATTTTATTTTTAGGAATCCATCTCAGAGCGGTAAATTAAGAAAAGAAAAAAAAAGTTGCTCATTTCAGTTTGGGGGCACATGGCTACATACAAAATAATGTGGCTGGCAGAATCATCCAAAAGGCATTGGCAACCCCAGTAGGTCCCAAGAGAGAGACCTACAGGTTTTGCCAAGTCTTTTTGTCCTTTCTGTAAGCGCTCAATCAGCATTGCCTTCATGAATCTGTGACCGGACCAACTTTGAGTTATTGACCTTCTGATTGAAATGCATTACTCTAGATATCACTGCTTGTTCAAGTACCGTCTTTCATAGTTCATTTAAGGGGAACATCCTTTACAACGCGGATGTTACACCGCAGTCCCCTTACGACGTAACTTTTACAACGCAAGTTGTAACAACGAATTGCGCTGTGGGGTGCTCCAGGATAGTAAATAGTTTAATTTACTATCCAACTCCTTCCCTACTATCCACGGGGACTGGAGTTGGAATAGTAAATTAAACTATTCACTATCCAGCCCCAAACAACGCAAGTCGTGGTAACGACTTGCGTTGTAAAACATGCTTCGTAAAGTACTGTAATGTAAAACATCGCGTTGTAACGACATACATCCTTCATTTAATGCTCAGTGTGCATAGGATGGCATACATACCATTACGGAGTGTATTTTTATACCATATCGAAACAGACGAGATATTTCTCACAATCGTCTGCTCTGAATCTCAGTCAAGCGCTATTGCAGTCTCTGCCTATGCTTTCAGTGATTTCTTTTTGTTCCCCAGTTAATAATCTCTAATTCCACACCACCAGACTTCGTTGAGCACAACTACAATCATATGTTCACAGCACACTCAATTAGGCAGGAAAATTTGAATTCTATGCTATGTAGATTTTTATAGGTCGCTAATCACCAGTGAGGATCGCAGATGCAGCAATCTGTATTGGACACTGTATACCACAATCCGCTCTTATTCACCAAAGCTTATAAAGATATATCTTTAAAAAGACTCCTGATGTTCTTTAACCAAATGTCTTTCGCATCCTAGAAAATGCTTCTTTGCGTCCATCTTTAGAAGGGGCACACCACAGTCCCCGCTGCATGGTACAGTGGATTCATTTTGCGGAGGACATGTAATGGGGCACAATATATCATGGTATTAATTCTTTTGATGAGTCTAGTGGCATGATAAATTCAGCCCTAGCCACCTCCGACCTGTGAAACACTAGGGGCCAGATTCCTAAAGTGTTTACTTAGGGGAGTGGTAATGCATAAACCAAATTTGACCGTGCACAGAATTTGATGCTTGTGGGGAAAATTGATGTGCATGCATTTGCACTGTTGCTCAAAATTTGCTCTTGAGGTATGTCAAGCGGTGTTGCTGCGCAGATGTGTGAATAGGCTTCCACCAGAGAGAGAGAGATGTCTAAAAAATGCACTTGTTACCTTCTTTCTCTACAGTAGTCTACACCTTTTGCTAGTCTCCCCAAGGGTTAAGCACAAGGCAGGCACTTGTAATTCCCCTGTCTGTACTAATGCTTATGGCAGAAATGAGGTCTGTGTATAAGTTTATAATCTTATGCCTAGTAAGAAGGTTATTCATTTCATTTGTTTCATAGCTCTTTTAGCCCAGTACGTGGTGATGGGGTCCATGACCTACGTGAACTGAGGACCTCTTGGCATCAGCATGCCTCGTTACGTGTGGCTCATGACTGCCCAAAAAATTGTGAAGCAGTGGTGAATGCTCTCTGCTTTACTGCTCTTGGGAGACAACCACGAGCAGGCAGCACAACATCCCTGTCCTGTCCTATGAACTGGGACCAGTGGGCCTCATACTGTTGTGTAGCATTATTTGATAGGGTCAATTATTATATAAACTGTTTTAATCTTGTTGTATAACGTTGTCACCTCCCAGACCAAAAAACAGAGTCCCACTGTAGCCAGTTAACAGTACTATGTTTTCCTTATTACTGCAATTAAAATATAGCCAGTTCAAGTAAAATTCTGTTCCGGTACTGCACATAAGTTATCATGCTTTTTCCTATGCGGATTCTGGATTTAGAATATGGTGCTTTACCATATGGTTATACTAATAAAATATATTTCTAAATATGTAGAATTCAATGAAACCGGGGAACACAACTTCTACTAATAAAATATATTTCTAAATATGTAAAATGCAATGAAACCGGGGAACACAACTTCTACTCTTTTTCGACCTCCATTGTGCTATCCTCAATCCGATTTTAAGCGGACCTTCTTAGAGCCTGCACTGCTGTAGTTTGTACCAGACTTTCTTCGAATGAGTCATCTTTGGGTTTGTTGCAAACAATACTTTCCTCTTCATCCAGCCTTCCAGCCAAGTGTAACCACAAACTCCTTCACCAGTGCATTTTCTTGTTTTGTTCTTTTCTTTCCCCAGATTGCCCCACAATCTACCAAAGCATTCTGTTCTCCCTTCCTCACCCCAACAGGGTCTTGGGAATCTACGAGGCCATCAAAAAAGTAGAATATTCAGACACATTAGAGGCTACAATTTAGTCTGGTTAATAGGTGCTGTTTTCTAGAACTTGTATCTCTTACGAAGATGCTAATGTTTAGTGTAGGAAGGAATACAAAGTGCGCAGTGTGAAATGGCATATATAATGTATCCGCATTAATATTATATAAAAAGGAACTATAAGATATCTATTCTTCACTGGAAAGCCACACGATCATTTCAACTTTGTATTATCTTTCTGCTACAAGCAGTGTTGATTTGCAGAATAGCGTTCAAACATGTACATGTGGATTAATACCCCTATACTTGATTGCAGATGACAAAGATATGAAGGTAAGATCTAAGATTAGTAAGTGTGTCCGTACAAAGGGTGGACTTTTAATGTCTGGCTGGACTGCTGCGCTCAGTGACTTCTTATGTTTTCATCAGAAAAATAACTTTTTTAGAAGCCTTACAAGAGAGAGGAAGAAGGGGAGGCCCCGATTGCACTCACATGTCGATTTCCTGGCGTACAGCGTACTGGAGGGAAGTTCTGTAAATCCTTTAAAGGAAAAAATAATGGCTGTTTCACTTTTTGCCTTGTGAGGAAGCTTATATTTAATAAAGCTTGACTAGTTTGTTTATTATGACAAGCCAAGGGTCAAGGCTATTGCCTTGATCTGTTGTATTATGAGAGGTTGTGATAAAAACAGTAGGATTAGGCGTTTGTGAAAAGCATGTGTTAATCAATAGGCATTTCAGTGTGGATTGTTAATTTTCACTGTGTTAGGGCACATAGAGAGGCACTTGGTTGCATGGAATCTCACAGATAACTGCAGTAGGCCAGGGTTCGGGTTGGCTACTGGGCTGATAAACCCTGTGAGTGTAAGATTTTCTCTATGAGAATCCTTGTTGGGCTTTCTTAAGACGGTTGTGTGTTTGTCCCAACAGTAATTTTGCACATATTTGTTATTTTGGGACGGTATGCTTGAAGACTTTTATGCAACAGCCTAGCATTAAAAGTCGACTTGAGTCGGTTACAGTGACGAGCCAATAATAAGTGCTATGGACCAGTTTGATTCGTTGGGAAGTGTCATGTCAGATGTCAGAGCTGTTTATTATGAATAGTTTTTATCATAAAGGCAGAAGGTCTCCTTTATTAATTATGAAAGCCTATGTTGAAGTTAATAGGTCTTAATGGGCAGGTTTATATTCCACTAGGTTAAAGCCTGTAGACAGGTTTTCGGTTACATGAAATATCTCATAAAATCATAGTGAATAAGTGATTTGGTGTTGATCACTCCCTCTGGCAAACACTGGGGGGGAATGATTTGCTCTGTGATAGTCCTAGTTATTTCAACGCAACTTTAATTTTGTATACATTTGTAATTTTATGTCTATGTGCCTGGTGGTTGCCTTGTTGGGAATATGGTAGGTAAGAGCTGATTTTGGTGACAATCCAGTGAAAGGCTTTAGATCTAATTGGTCCAATGGGAAAAGTTATGTCAGATGCTTTCTTTTTTTGTAGAATGCTGTCCTTTCCAATAGAGGGAGTAAACTAATTTATATTTCAATGCTTACAGCTAGATCTGATATTTAAATGTGGTACAAACAAAAGAGAAGATCAGAAGATATGATCTTAGAATGGGGCTATTCCGCTTGGTGTATGTGACCAGCATTTCATTGCGGCCGGTCTAAAACTGCCCCCATATCCAAGTTTACCGCTTCCATAGACTGTCATCAGGCTTAGTTCTTATTAAAAAAATACAGCTACATGGTTACCCTTATTGAATTGTTGTCATTTTGAGTGTAATTTTCTTCATTAGAGTTTACTCAATTTTTCAAATTTGCTTTGTGATTTTTTTATTGCTTGATGTTTTTGAATGTATTCATGTTTAGATACTGCATTAAACTTTACACTTTGCCCTAAGTTAAGCCTCTCTGCTCTGCGCTATAGATACCAGGGGTTGAGTTCTGGTAAACTTAGTGACTTTAGTATTAACCCTGACAGTTAATGAATGGTATTATTCCTTCAGGTGGGGGACCACCCACCTTAAATCCACTTTCTAACAGCAACTAATCTCCATTTGTGTGTGATGGTTGGAAAAGGGATGTTTGCTGTTTGAGTGGGAGTGAGCAGAATAATATATTATGTGAGATGCTTTTCGCCTTATTTGATAATGAGTTCTCTATAATTATGCTGCTTAAGTGCGCAAATAGTTTTTTATATGTACTTCCCTACTAATACAAAATATTTAATATTGAAAGTTATAACCAAGAAAGTATGCCTAACTTATTGTGAAAAGCATTTGCCAAAGCCAGTGGACGTTTAAGGATTATACTTTTACATTATGTAATGGCCGTAGACTGGTATTTTGTTACACAGAATCTAACGCAGTACTTTAGTAGACAAAGTTTTGGTGTGTTTTTTACTACTCTGACAAACACTTTGGGTTGAATTTTTACAATGTCATTATCTTTGCTAAGCCAGTTTGACATTGTTTAATGTGTTTTTACCTAATGTAATGTTTTGCAATGTTAAATTTTGTTACTGTATCCCTGTTAATTACCACATTGTTAGCTCTATTTAGTGTACCCTAGTTGGTAATGGTGACAAGCCAGTGGTAAAGTCAAGGGTCCATATTGTTTCATCAAGCCCATATGTCTAATCTGTTGATTATAAAAATGTGGGATGGAGATTGTAGGTCTTACATTTTATTGTGCTACATATAAATAACAATAGGGTTTTAATGGTGGCATTATGTAACTTTGTATTTAAGTCTCTATCCGAGTATTTTTGGGCCTCATGTTTGACAAATATCGATCTGCAATTTACTTAGTAGGAATGCATTATAACGGATATGGTAGAAGCGGTTGCAATTTGTGCACTGACTTCTACAGAATGCATTGGCGTTTTATGAACTAACTTGTGTTAATAGGTTAGTTCCGAAAATATTAAAACGTAGTGGGTCACAATTCGACACATTCCATTAAGATGCAAATTGTGACTCACTATGTTTGGCTAGGTGGACTGCTCAATTCCGCAGACTAAGTCTCTGAAAGGTTTTGAATAAAACAATTTTTCCTTAAATGTAGCCCTAAAGGAAGAGTTAAAAAAAATAATTACGTTTTGGGGAGAAAACAGTGGACACTGGCCACTGCCAGCTCCTAAAAAACATGTTTTTGTATACATTGACAAAGGGGAACTTACCCCTTTCCATTTGCAAATGACTTGCATCTTTTGAGGAGGTAGTAAAATATTAATGTTTGCAACTGGATTTCAGTTACAAAAAATTAATACATAACTTAAGAATTGGTATTTGGAAGCAGCAACCTTTATAAACCCCTTCCAAATACCAATTAGGTATCTACTTACAAACCCAAATTACGATTCGGTAATGTTACAGAATCGCAGTTTTGGTTTTGTACTTTAAAAACAATAATCCATTTTCCAGGTGTAAAAGCCCAGATTTTACCCTTGTGATCGTAAAAATGCTTTGTACCTGAGAGCCTTTTTTTAATTGATTCGCACAGATTACCTTAGTAGGCAACGCTTCGTCTGTCAAACCTTGTGATTTACAGCGTGATAATCCTTGTTGGGGGCTTGTGGCAAAGCTCTAGTACAATACGGTGGACTTAAGTTGGTTATAGTGAAACAGCAATGATAAAAGCTGTAGGCTAATTAGTTCATTGGGTAAAGTTATATATGATTCCATAACCTGATGTGTTTATGGAAAAGTATTGAAAAAGCAGTAGGCCTGACTTAATTTTTGTGTGTAAAATAATTTGAAGATTTTTTTTATTTTTTATCCTCATACAGCAATATTTTGGAATTGGAGGTGTCGGGGGTAGACTTTCCCTTCCGCTATGACCTTCTGGGTTTTTGGGGATTTCTCCAGGGCGGGCGCAACATGTGCTTGAAGAATTTCTGGCATCCCTCTGTGTTTAAGCCCCTTTATGTCCGCTTCCGGCGTAAAGCGGTTGTTGGTTGAGCTAGTCATTTTGACTACTCATTCAAGTTTCCACTTGAGACATTACTGCATTGCTTAATCATTGGACCATACAGAGTTCGTAAAATTGTATTTGTCCCAGATAGCCCAATATGCATTTCTCCTACCCCTTTGTCCTCTTATGTCTAGTTGATATGTTCTTTGTATTGAGACTAGCCACTCTTTATGCGTTGGATGTACACTTTTTACCCACTTAATGCATATCTCTCTCCTTGGCAATAGAATCAAAATAAAAATAATTTTCTCTTGATCTTTACTCCGCTTTGGACTTGTTCCCTTATCGTTTCTTAGCCCAAAAATAACCAAGTCTATACTTGCCTCTATCTGCCGTCCCAACACCTTAGACAAAGTCTCATCCGTATCCTTCCAGAAATCCTCTAGTTGATGGCACTGCCGAAACATGTGGAGATCCTCTGCACCCTTCTCTCCACATTTGGGGCAGCTTCTCTCCCCTTGGCCTTTGAACTTTGACAGCCTCCTTGGCGTCCAATACGCTCTGTGAATAAACAGTTTCTTCTTAACAGTGCAGATCTCTCAATTTTACAACATGTAGCTACAGATACTTGCCAAACATGGTGGATATCTTCCTACGGCAGTACTCCTCCCAGATCTCGCCTGGAATTCGTCCTCTTCCTCCCCTTCCTGAATCACGGCCCAGTACCATTGAGCTATTTCCTTTTTATAGATCTTTTTCCTCTACAGCATTTTTTCTACTTCTCCCGTTCCTTCTTGGCTATCCATTACATTTCAAACCCAGCTGGACAATTGGTAATACTTAAATCGTGAGATTGATCCTTTTTATTTTTTCACTCCGCTTTTAAAATAATTTGAAGATGTTAGGGAATAGACTAATAGAAAAAAGCAAGGATGTGTGATGTAAAATGCTTGAGGTACTTCTAATATTCACTTTGTTTTGAATGCTGATATTATGACAATAACAAGCATTTTGATTGATACGATTTATCTAGGAATAGTGTGAAATAATCATTTATTGTAAAATACCAACACTTTTGGGCTGGGATGGGGATCCATATCTATATAGATTACCTACTGGCAGTTGCCAGGAGATAGTTACAGTTAGGACCTAGTTTCCATAGGAAAATCGTTTTTTAAAAATTTGCCACTAACTTTGGTGTTTGACGAATATTTGCATAATTTTCTGATCAAGTTTGTCACTAACTTTAGCTGCTTTCTTTAAATTTTCAGGGTGATCTTTGAAGCGGGGGGGGGGGTTGAGAAAAAGGAGATTTCTCCATGTTAATTTCCACAGGAACTTTAGACACGACTACAGCCCGATCTTCTGAATGGAATTTCCACAGATTTTGACAGAAAGATATCCGTTGGTCCAGAAAGCAACCTTTTTGTTAAATTGTGTAAATCTATTCTGTAGTTGCGAAGTTATGTAGAGCAATTTCCAGGTGTGCGTGTGTGGATATAGATATAGATGCCGAGGATCAGCGATCCCATCCGATCTGATTGGCAACCCAACACTTCAAACCAGGAAGTGTTGGCAGCGATCTTGTGACTCGGTAGAATGGTCACAAAAGGAGGCAGGGTAGAAACACCCTGACCCCCTAGGCCTCTCCCACAGAGACCCTCCAGGGACAAAAAAGCATAACAAAAAAAAAAGTCAGCTGGAGTCACGCTGAATCCGCAAATCCAGCTGAAATGTTTTACAAAAACAAAGCACGGGCTCTGCACTTGGGTATTAATCTGCCCATAGGTGTAACAGGTGCTGGGGCATTGTACGAATAAAGGAGTGGGGTGCATGAGCCCCACCTCGTCCTTGGGCCCACTACCTCCCCAGGGTCTTGTAGTCCAATGGAGGGTTGGAGGGGCCCGTGCCCCCCCCTCCCTGCTGGAGCCATAGATTTCTCTTGGGACCCCTCATCCCGGGCCGGCTCCAGCATTGTCCCGGGGTGTCCCCCCACCCCCTCCCCCACCCACTCCTAAGACACTGCTGTTTGCTATGGCTTGGCAGGAGATTTACCACTCCCGCCAAACCATAGCAAATGCTGCTCCGCTTCTTGTAAACGAGAGCAGAAAATATTCTCTTGCTTACTGAAAGTGGAGCGGAATAGCTTTTGGACAGAGGGAGCTGCATGTTAAGCAGGACCTCACTGTCAGCAACTGGGTGGGGCCCTGGCATTCAATAGTTTGGCCAGGCCCCGGAGGGATAGGGCCCCTGGGGCCAAAATCGTCATGGGAGGGTGTGGCCCAAAAACAAAAAAAAGGCTGGTCCCGGGGATGGGGTCCCAGAGGCCCGTAATGATTTTAAAAAAGCAACTGGCACGACACCAGAGACCCTGCCCCCTTTCTGCACAACTCTATTGCGCTTCTTGGTACGCTGCTGGTTGGGAGATAAAGTCCCCAGAGCTGCTGGGGGTCCTTGGGGGCTCAACAAGATCTCCTGTTACCAAGATCTCCTGTTACCTCCAGTAAGTCCCACAAGGCGGGATTGCTTAGAGGTGATCAGAGGCCACACCCCCTTTCTACACCACTCTATAAACGCGCCTCTCAAAGCACTGCTGGTGTGGGGATGAAAAACCACTTAGCTCTAGTGTCCTAAGGGAACAACAAGCCCTCCAGTAAATCACACACAGTGGAATTGCTGAGAGGTCTTCGGAGGCCATGCCCCCTTTCTCCACTACTCTGCAAATGCCCCTCCTGGTGGATGAAGTCCTCTTGGATGCTGAGGGTTCTTGGGGGCCCATAAACCCTCCTGTTACCTCCAGTAAGTCTGACACAGCAGTATTCCTGAGAGCTGGTTTGTGGCCCGCCCCCTTTCTCCACCACTCTGCAAAGGCGAGTACTAGTAAAAAAAAAAAAAAAACATAGAAATTCACTTAAAAAAACAAACGCTACTGGGATGTTGTAGTTGGCAAATAGATTTTTTAGAAGTTAGAAAATCACTGAAAATGCCAAAGGTTACAGGGACGTTATAGTCAGACTACGATTTCACTTGTATAAAACCAGTGAAATTCGACAGGTGCTGCTTATGACCTCACATGGTACATCACTCATGACCTGGTTAGAGACCTCACTGATGCTATCTCAAATGACCATGTTTTTCTGGTATCCTTCATTTTATCAACTACATCTGCCCTTTAGTCCCCACCCCTCCCTCCCTCTGAAGTTTTGAACTTTCTATGATCTCAGCATTAAACAGTAAAACCCCGTTCCCCCTCTTGTATTTCAAAAGAACTAACCATGATAAACCCCTCTCTATTGCATGTGTCATGGGGTTTACATAATGCAATGGCCCTTCCTAGTATATTTGACTTGAGGTCTCTACCAGTTGTGAGCTGTAGAAATTGTACTCTTTCCCCATCAGATACCTATAAAGATGATCATCAAAGGGACGAAGTCCAGGCCCCTCTACCAGTACTGTTTTTTAAATTCTTTTTTTTGGGATCA
This sequence comes from Lissotriton vulgaris, assembly GCF_964263255.1. Lineage (NCBI taxonomy): Eukaryota > Metazoa > Chordata > Amphibia > Caudata > Salamandridae > Lissotriton > Lissotriton vulgaris. Next base: position 1,871,494,942 of record NC_141687.1, on the reverse strand, counting down.
CATGACATTTAACGGACACGGTAAGCTTTTTCTAGACGTAAAACATGGCATAAATCATACATGTAGATAGGTTGAGTGTGATTTAAAAAAAATGTTATTTCCTGTCATCGTGACCCACTTAACGTTTCATCTTTAGTGATTCGTGTCTCCGTTCTACACTCCAACATATTACTAAATCACACATTAAATTCTCTACATCTGCATCTATATAGTGTGTGGATTAGATGAGTAATTTTTTTCCACTTTTCTTTTAAGAAAACCTGGTACATTTTCCTGGTCCTGTGGTAGGAGAGTAGCACTTCTAGCTGACTCGCTAATCCCGTAATTCTTATACAATTTGTAAGATCCTTTTGTATTGGGAAAAAGTCTCAAAGAGGCTTTGAATTTGAAACAAATTCTTTAAAATTAGATTTTGGTTGATGTCTTTAGTGCACACTTTTTTATTTAAACTTTTTATTTTGCAGCATTTTATTTCAAGAATTACTCCCTTTTTTACAAAAATTGCACAAATGCTGAATATGGAGTTGCACCAGTGCTGTGCAAAGAATGTCGCTTGGTAAAGCTGAATTTTATTAATGTCATGTTGCTCACGATCGGATCCCTTGTGTTCTCTGTCAAGCACACGTCCCAGCTAACACAGTGGTCTTCAAACAATTTCATGTCGCAGAGGACCCTAAAACGATAAGCTGCCATAAATATTATAGAAAAATAGCAGCTCTAAACAAACATATTTACTGTTCAAGCTTTAAAGATGTGTTCAGTTATCCCTTTTTAAAAATGTAATTAAATATATGATTTCCAACCTGCTAGTGGCAGCATAGACTCTCTAAAAGTGTGAGCTTGTCTAGAGTGATCTTTTGTCAGTAATGGGAGATGGGACTTTGGTGGTTATTTGGACCCCTTTGAATCCTCTCCATCATCAGCACTTATTTTCAGCCAGGAAATGAGTGGAAAAAAAGATATTACTTATGGCCCATTATAGACTGTCACTAAAAAACAACACTTTTAAGCAGGTTAATCTCTGTGCCTTTGGGGCAGGGTTGGGTGTGGAGTGGGGGCGGTCAAGCATGATGAATGCCTGGTCTGCTCTACCATAACCTCCCGTCAGCAGTGTGGAATCTTACTAAGGTTTTAGGTAGTCCTTCCTTTGGACAGCGGGAGCCTGTGATGGGAACTTTGATATGTTTTGAAGTGCTGCTTTCTGTGCACACCCTGCCCTACATATTTGATTGTTTAGTTAGTGGGGAAGTTGGCCTTGCAAGGAATATTCTAGTCTGTAGACCAGACCATGATGATCCTTTAGGAATCTTCCACCTTACTTTTCTTTCCCTGTTTGCCTACTGGTACCTTTCTTTCGTGTGCTTAGTCAGATGTTATTATGGGCGCATGGGATCATCTTTCACTACAGCGTTCCAGAGAGCAGTTATTTACAATCTAGCTCTTCCCTGGCGATCTTGGCTACTGGGTGACTTCCTACGTGAAATCTTGCTACTTTAAGTGAACCTCTTGTTGTAAGCATGCTAACATTATCAAAGGCTTTTATTCAAAATGATGTCAAAACAGCTTTGAAAGTGCATTTTGATTTTGAAAGTTGTGTGGAATAACATGTATAGCCTTTTTTTCCCTTCCTGTATGCTTACTGAAAAGGGAACAGGCAATTTTAATTTTGTTGTCATTTGGTTAAATGTTTTTTTTACTTCTACTTTTTTGACCCAATAGTATGAACAGTATTTGCTAAGAAATAGTGGTTATTAATGTAATCAAATCGCATATATTGTTCCCACCACAATCAGAAGCCAACTATGTTTATCCTAAATTATATTTTGGGTAAAAATAGGTCTCCTCTAAATAGGAGGTGTCCAACAAAAATTTAAGAGGTGAGTTGGCCATGCTGAGATTTGAAAGTATGACCTGCAGCGAGTGTTATCCCAATGGATTGTAACACAAGTTGAGGCGCATTGCTTTTGGTGACTTATTTGGGACTTTGTCAATTATGATAAAATGTATACAAGTCAAAATCCTTAAATTGCCTCAGATTCAAACGCATTGCGATATCAGATCTATTTTTTAATTCTGTGTCCGGACCGGATTCGAGGATTAGGCTTAAAGTTTCAATGCTTTATTGTATCCAGTAGCCATTTTAAAACCAGTAAGCACACTACATTTCCCATCAAACCATGGGATAAACAAAAAAGGCAAATCTACCAATCTGTGTGGCCGTAGTCCTTCAAGAGGCCTCCTCTCTTTGCTGCTCCAACAGCTGCAGATCAGTGTAATTTGCCTCTGTCATCTCACGCCTTGTGTTTGCTGTTGTACTTTTAGTATGGTGTGATTCTGGTTTGAATTGTTTCCCGCACTGCAGGCATCCTTACGGAGCTGTTTTGCCCAGTATTTGGAATGCCTCAATCCCGGGAACAGTTTACGCACCGTCGCAATCGCGGTGCCGTCCTTTAAGAACTGTCTGCACCGTTAGGTCATATGACTGCCAGGGGATCACTCATTTCTCATTTTTTGTGCGCTGCGCGTCTTAACCCCTGAAGGCCAGCATGTGTCGGTCCTCCAACTGCTGAACAGTGCAGAATGCAAGACAAATGCCGGCTGCGATCGTAGGCTCACACTGGGGAAGAGTTATTCTTAATATGACGCCTTAATAGGTGTCTGAGCTTTGTGTGTGCATTTCGTGGGAGAGTGTCGCCTGGAAGCGTTACACCCACTCTGCGGGTAAGATAATTGCTGAGAAATACGGGGACTTGCCCAGGCGGGTAAATTCTACACATCCTTCAGACACTCAAGGGAGAAACAGTCCCCTGGCCAACCAATTATTTTTTGTGGTTGCCCCAAGCTGTAAAACCCTGATACACTTTGGCCCCTCTTGAGACTCACTAAGAATGGAGGAGTATGGGACAACGATGTGCAAGAGGAGGTCCCGTACCTTCCTATGGACGATTGATGGATATGTCTATTGTTAGGGCTGTGACACAGGTAGTGGGGCCTTTGGAAAGGAAGATTCAAGAATTGCAGGCTCAGTGCCCAAAACCCCTTGAACAAAGTGAAGAACCTACTGGGTCTCAGACCACCATACTTCCAGGGCAGCCAATAACAGACCCTATTACCCAGCGCAAGCGCCCAGCAGAGGTTGGGGTAAATCTAGATGCATTCCAGCGCCTAAAAAATGCCTTCATGGAGTCCCAGCCCTCTGCCCCTGCCTGACGTATTGGGGGACCCCTCCCTGTCACTCCTACGCCTCAATCAGGGTGGCAGGGTATTCCCCCAATACCTTGGATGGGGACTCTGGGAGCTCCTGGCGTCTTTCTGGTGAAAGAATGATGCTCTCTGGGAGCAACCAGCAGGATCTTCCGATATGCTTGACCCAGAGGAACTTTTCCACGTTTGGATGAGTGGGTGCCTGCTCCTAAGGTGGCCTCGTATATAGCCGTGCTGCTGCGCAAGACATTAGATAAGGAGGTGCGCAATTGTCTGTGGGCAGAGTGCCCCAGACGTCTTTGAACGGCAAGGTTGCTGCTACGCCGGTGATTGGTTCCAAAATGGTGACCTTTCACACTAAATTTGTTCGAGAACCCAAAAACAGTGACCGGTCCTGGCAATCTTGCCAGGACTAGTTGCTGGATGTTGTGGGCCCGCTCTCCAAGATCTTGGATATGGCTGAGGATACCTAGGTTTCGGGGTCACTCATTGCCCTGGAGGCGTTGTCCAGCTGACAGTCATTCTGTTAGGGAACATAAATTGTGCTCTCTACCGAGCGTCGTAGATCCTTGTTAATAAAGCTCAACCCAAGATTGGGAAAGCACGTGACCTCTGAGGTAGGCTCCATTGCTGAGGGACTTTTGTTTGGCGACCCTTTTATTAAAGAATTAGGGAAATTTGTGAATACGTTCACATCCTTGGAAAAAGCCTGTGACGCCGACACGCAGAGTCGGCCTCATTAGGAGCTGATGACGCTGGCGCACGCAGCGGGCGCGCCTAAGGCAAGCCAGTCTGTGCCCGACCGACCGGGACCTAGGGCCAAGAATCCTGCCAGTTTAAACAACGGAAGGTACTGTTACACTACCGAACAGCTTAAGTTTTATCTGCCCTGATACACGAGGAAATTCACCAATTGTTGCTGAAGGGAGCCATTGTCTCATCCACGCTCCATCTCTTCGGGTTCCTCAGCAAAGTCTTCCTAGTGGAGAAGAGGGAAGGAGGGTACCGCCCGGTGAACAATCTGAAGGAATTCAACGGGGGCTGATCTATCGCCATTTGTAAATGAAGGGGATCCACCTCCTTCGAGTCCTCCTTCCCCGGGATTGGATGGTTCGCTTGGACCTCAAATATGCCTATCTCACAATTCCGATATGTCCTCCTCATTGACGTTTCCTTCAGTTTCTATGAAGCTCTCAGGTGTTCAAATTCATCTCCCTTCCTTTTGGTCTATCATCCGTACCATGGTGCTTAACAAAGGTCATTAAGCCGGTGATCAAACACTTGCGGGCTCAGGGAGTCTGGCTAATCGTCTACCTTGACGATATCCTGATTGAGTCCATGCCCTTCCCTCTTAATCCAACCACTCCAGATGGCGATAGATCTGCTGGAGTCTCTGGGTTGTGTGGTGAACAAGGACACATCTGCACTCTCCCATTTGCAATGTGGAGAAGTGTGGCTCACTGGTTAGAGTGGCAGACTCTGAAGCAGAGATCAGGCCCGGGACCAGGGTTAAAGTCCCGATGCGGCAGGGTCTTGGGCTCAATGTCCGCGGACTCGATAATTCTCGCCTCGGCGCCTACTCTAATCATGGGTCCCACGCTGCAACTCTGGGCAATAGCTTGCTTAATCTCCACAACGGCCCCTACAACACTGGGATGCCTGGCTTCACCTTGGGGGTGCCCAGGAGGGGCATCTCACAGGGAGAGCCAGGAAGGGTTCCACAGTGTTAAACAGCGCTGGGACGCCCCGTTAGGGCAGCTGTGCGTTTTACAAAATACACTACATTTACATGAACACTATTTTTGGGGTTGTGGTGGACTCTCTAACAGCCACCCTCGGTCTTCTGTTGTGCAAGCTCACGCAGATCAGACATGTGCTCCATCGGACACTGTTGAAACCCCCTATTAACCTACGCCACCTTGTCAGGACGATGGGTCTGCTCTCCTCCTCCATTCAAGCTATCTTCCTTGGTTCCCTTCACTACAGGGAACTACAACACCTGAAGATATCTCCTCTTCGGCGCGGCCTCAGTTTGTCTCAGGCATACCTCTTTCGGAGAAACTGCAATGGTAGCTGAATCATATAGATCCCTGGAACGGCAGAGCTATTTTCGAATTTCGACCTGATTTGGTCATAAAATCAGACACCAGCAGTTCAGGCTGGGTGCCCGCTGCGGGGAATACTCGACAGGAGGAAAGCGGTCCTCCGCAGAACAATCTCTCTACATAAACTACTTGGAGCTAATGGCGGGTTCATTTTCAGTGCAACGTTGGACCAAAGACAAGGTCCACTGTGGCTAAGGTTGGATATGTCAATCCTCCTAGGGGTAGCTGGTCCAGGACGTTGTCCGATCTAGCAAACGTTTATTGCTCTTACAAAGCCTCACAAAGTGGTTATCTTCCCCCACTATTGCAAGATGGATTAGATGGGTTTTGCAGGAAGCAGGGATTGACATTTCCAAGTTTTGGGCTCACTCTGTGCGGAGAGCTATGGCTTTCAAGGGCACGACTGGAGGACCCTCTTAACGCAGCGGATTTGTCCTCTGACTCTACCTTTAAGAGATTTTACTTTAAGTCGATAACACTCTTGGCATATCTGGTGTTAGAGAAGCTTTACACTAGCCTAATCCTCGCCTCCGATCCTGACAGAGAATGAAAAATGTCCTAGCTATTGGGAAGGAAGGTTTCAATTCTATTAAGGACACAGAGGCGAGGATTAGCCCACCCAGTAGACTATATTTCGGTCTTTCCACCCTAGAGCAATGGTTCTTCCATGGTCTGACTATTTCATTACTGGAGAAATGTCTAGCTGTTAGCTTTTTTGATATAGCTTATACCATGTTCGTTATGGCAATTGTGTTCTCTGCACAAATTGGCTGAATCTGGCTTCTCTTTAACAGAAATTTTGGGATTGGTCTTTTGCCGACATGTTAGTGTTCAGAGATGTATTCCTTATATCATATGTGGTGTTCTACCTCTAGGAATGGACTCCAATAAACTGGATTTGTGAATACCAAGACTGGCTGTGTCTGCAGAAAGAAAGAGGAGGCTAGAGCGGCGACAGAGACTCTTGAAGGACTACGGCCGCCCTGATTGATACATTGAACTGTTTTGTTTATCCTATGGTTTGATGGGAAATGTATTCTGTTTACTGGTTTTAAAATGGCTGCTGGATAAAATAAAGCATTGAAAGTTTAAGTCTGATCCTCACCTTTGAGTCCTTAATGGAATTGAAACTTTCCTTAACGATAGCTAGGAAATTTTTCATTCACCTCATATCAACATCCTTCCTGATCTTACAAACCTAGTTTGTGGTCCTCTGTGCTTGTTCTTAATAATTGTGTTAAGAAAATAAACAGACTTGCCTTCCAGTGGGTCGCTTACCAAAATACCGTTTTTTGCCACATTTTACCCCTGTAATTTGTTTTAAAAAATTTCAGTAAGAGACGGAATTGTACATACCTTCTAGGATTTAACATGCAAGGCACAATGAATTCTAATGTGCATCTGTGTAATAGATCTCTGCAATCTGGCAAAAGCTTTTTGAGTTTTTCTTCTTTTGATACCTTTACCTAATCCATCAAAACTTGAGGCTGCCTTGATTAAAATGAGTACTTTACAAAATCCATGCTAGGAAGCCCACACTTCTCCGAACTTTAACTTAAAAACATTTTTTTTTTAAAATGTATACCATTAGTTGGCAGTGAACTGTCACGTGTACAGGCCTTGGGTTAGCTGCAATACTTGCAAAACCACCACCCAAGTTGGGTTATCTTTGGTGTCCGCAGATGAAATATATTTATAATTGTTTTACAACATGCAGACACGAGGACAGGCATTCTGAAGTTTGATAATCTGGCTACAGTCTCTAGACCCACGCACATTCAATTGTTAGCCTGTGAGCACTTTTTAGGTCTCTCCTACGCTGTGCGCATGCACTGCATAGGAGAACTTTAGACATCGTGCTTCTGTTTTTCCAAGCACATACTTGTGCTTGTGACGGCATACGCCTTGCGGGAGTGCGCAGCGGCGTGCCACAAGCACGAGTACGTGCTTTGAAATAAAGCAAATAGCTGCTGCTTAGAGCACGCGCACTCCCCCCACCCCCCCACACCCTTGTTCACTCTTGCCTTTTGTCTGCTTTTGTCTGCTTTTTCGCCCGTCTGCATCTCTGCTTTCACCAGCTGGTGTGCCTGTTTCTGTGCCTTCTTAACTATCTGCACCCGTTTCCTCGATTCAGGCCTTCTGTTCTCTCCACAGCCCCTGCACATATACCCGCCTACTTCCTCCTTGTGCTTGGAGTTGTGCTCAGTATTTCAAACTCTATTTGCGTGTGTTGCACGTATTTTTTTTCTCAGCAGAGCATTCGCTCAGGCAGGATTCTCTCCAACTCTTCCCAGGAACTCCTGCTCTGTTCCCCCGCTGCCCTGTCTCTTGTGTCCTCTTCCTACCCATCTCTTCCACCGGACTCTATTACACAGTTACTGTCAATCAATCAATCAATCAGAGTACTTGTAAAGCGTGCTACTTACCCGTGAGGGTCCCAAGGCGCTGAGGAGAGAAGGGGGTGCTGCTACTGCTCGAAGAGCCAGGTCTTGAGGAGTCTTCTGAAGGCGAGTAGGTCTTGGGTCTGCCGTATGTGGTTAGGGAGGGTGTCCCAGGTCTTGGCGGCGAGGTAGGAGAAGGATCTGTCGCCGTTCGTTCGTTGGATACGGGGGACAGCAGCGAGGGCGAGGCTGCCGCAGCGGAGCTGGCGGGTGGGGGTGTGGAAGCGGAGTCTGCTGTTCAGGTAGGCTGGTCTGGCGTTGTGGAGTGCTTTGTGTGCGTGGGTGAGGAGCTTGAAGGTGATTCTCTTGTCGACGGGGAGCCAGTGTAGGTCTCAGGTGGAGGGTGATGTGGCTGCGGTGGGGGACGTTGACTATCAGTCGGACGGAGGCGTTTTGGATGTGTTGTAGTCGTCGTAGGTGTTTGGCTGGGATTTCTGTGTAGAGTGCGTTGCCGTAGTCCAGTCGGCTGCTGACGAGGGCCTGTGTCACCGTTCTTCTTGTTTCGGTCGGGATCCATTTGTAGATCCTGCAGAGCATGCGGAGGGTGTTGTAGCAGGAGGAGGACATGCTTAGACATGGAGAGGGAGGAGTATGAATCCTAGATAGCGTGCATGGTCGGTGGGGGTTTGGTGCTGTTCCCAGTGTGGTAGGCCACCAGGAGTCGTCCCAGGCTGAGGGGGTAGGTCCGAGGATGAGTACTTCCATCTTGTCCGAGTTCAGCTTCAGATGGCTGCTCCTCATCCAGTCGGCGACGGCCTTCATTCCCTCGTGGAGGTTGGTTTTGGCGGTGTGTGGGTCCTTGGTGAGGGAGAGGATGAGCTGGGTCGTCAGCGTAGGAGATGATGTTGAGGTCGTGATGGCGGGCCACTTGTGCGAGGGGGTCAAGTAGGCATTGAACAGCGTTGGGCTGAGGGATGAGCCCTGGGGGACGCCGCAGATGATGTTGGTGGCTTCGGATCGGAAGGGTGGGAGGCGGACGCTCTGGGTTCTGCTGGAGAGGAAGGACGTGGTCCAGTCAAGAGCCTTCTCTTGGATTCCAGCTTCTAGGAGGCGTGTCTTTAGAGTGTGATGGCCGACCGTGTCGAAGGCGGCTGACAGGTCCAGGAGGATGAGGGCTGATGTTTCACCGTTGTCTAGTTGGCACCTGATGTCGTCTGTGGCGGCGATGAGGGCTTTCTCGGTGTTGTGGTTTCGTCTGAATTCGGACTGGGACGGGTCCAGGTGGCGGGCCAGTTTCATGTTGACGATTTTCTCAATGACCTTTGCCGGGAACGGGAGCAGGGTGATGTGTCGGAAGTTCTTGAGGTCCTTGGGGTCCGGTTTGTGCTTCCAGCTCTCCGGGAATGTCGCTGTTTCAAAGGAGTTGTTGATGACCTTCCGTAGTTGGGGTGCGATGGCTGCTTCTGCTTTGTTGAATACGTGGTGTGGGCATGGGTCAGACAGAGATTCTGAGTGGATGGAGTTCATGACCTTGCGTGTCTCGTCATCGTTGATATTTGACCAGGAGGTCAGGTGGTTGGCGCTGGTGGTGTTCACAGGGGAGGTGGAGTCTGGCGTAGTCGGGGCGATCGTGGTGTTGAAGAGGTCAGCGATCTTGCGGTGGAAGAAGATGGCTAGTGAGTCACACAGTTCTTTTGAGGGATGATGTTGTTGGAGCTGGGTTTGGAGAGTTCCTTTACGATGCTGAAGAGCTCTTTGCTGTCGTGTGCGTTGTTATCCAAGCGGTCTATGCAGGAGGATCTCTTGGCTAATCTGATGAGGTGGTGCTGTCTGCGGGTGGCGTCCTTGTGGGCTGCGTGGTTGTCCGGTGTACGTTCGTGGAGCCATGTCTTCTCCAGTTTCCGGCATGCGCGTTTAGAGGTCCTGAGCTTGACGGTGAACCAGGTGGCTGTTGGAGGGTTTCTTGAGCGGGGTGAAGGTGTTGGCGCTGTAGTCGATCCACTGTTTGAGGTTTCGGGCTGCGGCGTCTTGGTTGGAGGGGTCGGTGGGTGGGTTCTTGGCGAGAGAGGTGATCAGCTGGTCTTCGGTGACTTTGCTCCAGCAGCGGCGAGGCAGCTGTTGGGTGCGGTGGTGCGTGGTTGGTTTCTTGAAGGTGAAATGGATGCAGCGGTGGTCGGTCCAGTGGAGTTTGGTGGTGTGGTCGAAGGCGACGTGGGAGCCTGTGGAGAAGACTGGATCCAGCGTGTGGCCGGCGGTGTGGGTGGGTGCGGTGATGAGTTGTCGGAGGCAGAGGTTGGCGAGGTTGTCGAGTAGCGTGGCGGAGTTGGCGTTGTTGTTCTCGAGGTGGAAGTTCAGGTCCCCGAGGAGGATGTAGTCCGTGGAGGCGAGTGCGTGGGTGCTGGCAAGGTCGGCGATGGAGTCGCTGAACTGAGCCCGAGGTCCGGGGGTCTGTAGATGAGTCTTCCTCTGAGGGTGGTGTTGGGGTCGGTGTGGATCCGGAAGTGTTTGGCGGTGTTGAGGGTGTCGTCTGCGTGGGTGGCGACCTTGAAGGTGGACTTGTGGACGATGGCTATTCCTCCTCCGATTCCGTTGGCGCGATCCATGCGGGTGATCTTGTAGCTGTCTGGGATGGCTATGGCGATGTCTGGCGCCGAGGAGTCGTCTGGGGCGAAGGTGTCGAGCAGATCCCAGTGCTCGAGGCCGTTTTTGCGTGCGGAGCGGGTGTTGAGGATTATGCAGCGGAGGTGGTTGGGGCCAGTTTGGTGGTTCTGTCGCAGGTGAAGCTGCAGGGGTGGCAGGAGAAGGGTCCGTTTCGGGGCAACCTGGAAGCAGGTGTGGTTTCACCTGGCATTGAGTGCGTGGAGGGTGCTGGCATCGTAGTGGATTCTGGTGTCGTGGCCTTCGCAGGATCCAGGGGTTCTGGCGCTGGACACATTCGGTCCATCACCTGTTTTGTTTGCAAATTCGCCATAAGTGCGCTGGGGATGCTCAGACGTGGGTCCCAGGCACTCCACACCACTGGAGTCAAGCTAGCCGGGCTGATGAGAGGTGTTACCTCGAATCCGGTCCTCGGATGCTTGATTCCGTTCTGGGAAGGACATGGCTTTTGTAGTTCGGACTGGACTGTTCCCATGGGGCACAGGGTCAGAGCTGATTTGCATATCGCCATTGTCTAACCCAGGGTGGTGTGGAGTGCAAAAAAACGATGGATTTGGGCCCAGATCTTTGGACTGGGGTGAATGTGTGACATTGATCCACATTCGGTCCATCACCCGTTTTGTTTTCTTGTATATGATGTTTCACTGTCTCCTGCTCCCTAGAATGTCCCTAGTATGACATTCCTTAGCCTTATATTGGACAGAAATACTTTGTGAAAATTCTATTTTTAGCCATGCTGGTGTATTCCGTTTTTCATTTTCTCCATCAGATCTCTTTCTGAGTGCTAGCTCACTGCATGGGTGAGGAACGAATATATGTTTCGGTTATGCAGTATAGTGGTCTCGCTTTCTCTTCAGCGATACTGTCCTGGTCTATTCTGCTAGAGGTCGCAGGCTGTGTGTGTGTGCGCTCCCTTATGCAAACTGCCCGAAATACTACTTCTCCATCTGTGGCTGTTAGAAAGAATTTGATGCCAACTTTTTCATAGCATAGTTTCCAGTAATGGAATGTACATAAATGAAATTAACTTCGCATGAACTATTTACAGGTTCTAAAGAGCTTTATGCCACTACGAATGCCCAACGATTTCTGAATGTATTGTTCACTGTGTGCATGTTGCTCTAGAGGTGGGGTAACCCGTAAGTAATTTGAAACATTTCAGGAAAGGCTGCTCTCTCAAAGGCAGTGAAGGCGATCTAGCGTTAGTCACCTCAGTCTCCCCTGACGTGATTTTTTTTTTCTTCTTCAGGCTTGCCAGTCTTTCAAAGACATCTGCGTGTCACAAAATAGTCCTCTGTTCCTTTCACATGCCTCACTAAGGATGTTTTTTTTTTAGACCGCCTCGTTCCACCAGTCCAGTATCCCATACTAGAGTTTTTTTAATGTCCTCTTTTCTTATTGATATATTTCACCTTTGTGAATATTCTGAGGCCCCATAGTGGAGCATGAAACTAGTAGTTGGCACTATACGGTTCTTCACCAACTCTCTGGTAGTGATGAAGGCAGCCACGTAAATATGCCGCCCATGCGCATGGACACCCGTACCTTTCCACTACTGTCCGTTGCGCACAGAGTCTATATCTACATTTGGCTCTGACCAGAGTCAGCCATATAGAGATAACCGTGGAGGGGGACTGGGAAAAGTCTTCCCACTCCCTCCACCCCCTCCCCCCGACCCTCTCTTATGAAGAATACAATGGGTACATAGATAAACAAAAGGCTAGTCTGTTAGATACCTCCCTCACTACTGGGTTGGTGTCCACCCTTAGATTAGCTACGGTAGAAGTCACATCTTTTGCCTCTGTGATTCAGAGATCTGCTGAAGCCCTTGACCTTCATGTCTCTATGGAGATAAAAGCAAATGTCCTCACTGAGGTCTTTCAGCCTGTCCAAGCTCTGACTGAACCTCTTCTGTCCTTCAACGAGGCCCTCACGGACACGCTATTGTGCACTTGGGGAAAACCATTTCTGTCCCTCTGGTCCATTGACATGTCACCCATCACTAAAGACCAGCTATAGTTTACCCTGACGCTTTAACTCTGATTCCAAACCATATAAGTCTTGTGGTGCAGGTGTCCACCAGCAGAGTTTATCCAAAGGTCTTGCTGATGACTTCTGAAATGTACATGAATAAGTCTCCAGTAACTACTCCAGTTGAATCCCTTAACAGAGGTGTGCAGATTGTTAATGCAAATTACCTTTTCAACTAGTTCAGTCATAATTTTAACTTGCACCCTAGGACACCATATCATATGCTCTACCCACTGTCTGGTCATTCAGTTGGAGAGCTCAAAGATGAGCAAAGGCATAAAGAGCTTGCATTCTGCCTATGTGATACATATGTTGTATCTTTTTATAGCTGCTGAAGCACAGCATCCCATCACAAAAGCTAAAACGATTTGGGTTGTCATTTCTTTTTTGTTGGTTATGTCCTGGAACACTAACAAAGAGGCATTTAACGGTGGTGAGGGGGGTGAGTCGTGAGGGAGCATGTCGCGGGAGGGAATAGTAAAAAAAAAAAAAAAAAGTTTAAATCACTTGCCTGCGTCCCAGCCGCAGCCTCTCGGTCCTCTTCGCCCGCTTCCAGAACTCATGGGGCAGGACCAGGAAGCATCCAGGACTACAGACTCCCCATGTCCATCACAACGCTGCTGATAGCAGCGTTGTGATTGGTCTAAGAACCATAGTTAGGTGCTCAGATTGTGACTAGGAGCATGGGCTTGTTCTCCACCCAGGCTGTAATGCAGCCTGGTAGAGAACATGCAAAGTGCGCATGACTGTTTGGCCGGCCCAAGACGGCTGGCCAAACCATCATGCACATTTACGAGCATGCCACCGCTCCTACCCTTGCTCCTCTCTTTACAGCTCAGCGCAACCCACCCCGACCCAGTTGATTCAAGACGGAAACATTTAACGATAATAACAATGCGTTACCATTTTTTTTTTTTCTTGTGGACCTGCACACAGAGCAGTGGGGCGACGCTCCTCTGCCTGAGCGGAGTAGCCACCTCTGATAGAGACTTCTTTAAGTAAGATGACCACCTTCCATGGAGTGTTACTCTACTTTGAGGGTGTCGGCTGCTTTTCTGAAGAACCCAAAACAAGAGGAAACCTCTTCTGTGCACTTAGAGCATATTTGAAAGTCATCTGACTTTGGCTCACCAGGTTTCGTTTAAAATGATGCTTCCTGGAGCTTATGCCCTTATTTTGAGATTTTCTTGGCAAGCTAAAAAAAGGCTGTGCTCCTCTTTGAAGATGTGTGTATTGCATAGCTTTTATGCTCTCGCCATTAAGTTGTAGTGAAATCATAGAAAGATGAATGGGAGGTTAGATGTTGACTGCTTCTGTGAGGCATTTAGGTTATCGCAGAGTATGTATGTGTTAAAAAAATAAAAATTCCTTCTAGTTTAACTCCTTGCTTGCCCGGGCATGTGGCCACTCTTTCGTTCACAAGTGCTATGCTTCTATCTAATTTTCAAAGGTTTGTCTCTCGTTAAAAGTGTGAATACAGCTGTGCTAGAAGGAACATAAACTGCGTTTGATGGGTAGACGAGTGTTTCATGAAGCCACCCACATGCCAGATAATAGATGGAGAAGGCCCAGACGCTCTCTTCCTCGGCCGTGGCTTTGCTGATGTAGGGGAAACCCAATAGCCACGGTCTCAGCTGTCAGCAGCCAGACGTCAGCCTTCGTGGGCTCAGCTGCCGGAGCTCTTCAGAGGGCCAGGAGCAAGGCAGGCCTCCATGCTAGCTCCCAGATCTGTCTCATCCTGGTACAATGATGGATCCACAGCAGTTGCGCTCTGGCACGCGGCGTTTGCTGGCGTGGGGTCACAAGATGTAAACAGCCCCTGGGAGCTGCTGCTGTGATTCTGCGTTGATCTGTCCCCTGGCCTCCGATCTGACGGTAAGACAGATCTACTATTATCCAAAACTATGGTTGAAGCGCAGATTGGTGTCCTCAGTTTGTACTTGGTGTTGTCGTAGTGCTTCAATCTTGTTGTGACTCCGCACTTTAATTACAGACTTTACTGTTCGACTACTCCGTGACTCCGTGAAATCCTTTTGTTGTCCAGAAACCTGGTTCTGAAGCTGGGGGTTCACTTATTTCTCCAGTGGAAGTGATCTTAACGAGTGCACTGAGCCGGCTTGCTAGTATAGGATTAAACATTTCAGAATGCCCGCATGGATTTTTTGTTTCTTTTGCCTTGCTGGATACATTAGTTGTATTTACTTTATGCAGAACATCTGTTAATCTTTATAGCTTTTAGGGAGACCATAGCCGTATTAGTATTAGGCCTGCGCAAAATGTTAATGAATTCCGCTTGCTTTGCGTAATTTTGAGAATTTTGTATCATGCATGTTAAGTGTCATTCCAACAATTACATCAGTCCTATAATGATGCCACTATTTGAGGTAAACATATAGCACAGATGCGCAGCGACAATGAGAAAAACAAAATAAGAGTGGCTGTTCTTGCAGTTGTGATTTAAGACTTTTTAGCGTGAAATGCGCGCTGGTGTGAAATTGCATCAGACCCATTTCGTGCTAAAATATAGCACTAAATGACTGCTTTACATTTCCTGTGATTGCGCATTATTACTCCGAAGCAAGTTGTACATATTTTACTCACCCCTAAATTTCTTGGTAGCAAGCGATCAGCTCACTGAGCAGAGACAGAATGCAACAAAGACACATTTCCAATAGATAAGAGTTTTCATCAGAATGTGAACATATTCCTAAATAAAGTATTTTAAGCACTGCTCTACTACTCAATCTCTTTTGTGTTTCTAGGCCCTCCCAATTTTTGGAACTGTGGCAGCCAGTGTTGAATTGTGGCGCATGCAGTCTGATCAAGTGGAGGAGTGTGGATAAGAACTCGAGCTTTATGGTATCCTTTAGCCCTGTATGCAGCTTTCCGCATCCCAACCTCTTTTGACTCCTCATATCCGCACCTTTAGAGAGGCCCTTCTTGGTGTCCATATTCTCCTTGGTCGTTCCACATCTTAGTAGCCTCAGTGAATCGCAAGCTGTTCGGACTCCTTGCGTGTTGTACGGTTCAGCGTTTTCTCGCTTGATCTCCTGATTTTCAAGGCTGAAGGCATCTAATGCATTCACGTGTATTTTGTTGAATTGGCTTCTTTATGAATTATAATACCCTTTTTAGGTCTTGCTACAGACCGGTTTTAGCTGAATGTTGTCAAGTGACATACTGTGTACTGAATACCTACAGTGAGCTTTTATTTGGGACATTGCTGGGTTTCTCGTCAGTCTCATTTGCTTGCTTTGTATTCAGTGACTAGTCTTCTGTTTTTCTTTTCCCTGAAAAATTGCTTCTTAACCAGACTGTTAATTGTATGAGTTGTATCCTTCCCTGGGTCACATAAAGCAAGTACATATTCGCTGGGCCATGCTTTGAAATCCATGTCTTTTTCTTGCACACCCCCTATGTACTTCTTGCCTCTCCAAAGCCCCCCCCCCCCAATCAAATCGCTGCACTTTGTGTTACCAACCCCAGCCTAGTTGGTATATTTTCTTAGGGATTGACTAAAGAACAGACTTTAGGGGTTTAATTTGTTTCAACTCCTGCATTCCACCTGTTGCCTGAAAGACACGGCCCTTGCACTCACATGCAGTGGTGCAATGGATTCTGTGGGCTGCTGTATTCAGCTGGCATTTGAGAAGGAGTTGTCATTGACATACCTGAAATTGAGGTTTCTTTACTTAAAGAAGCCCACCAAGTAGAAGTAAATGAGTCATTGGCAAGTGTTTTCATTTATTTACCGACACTTCCTTATTTTTAAATACTGGTCAGCTTCTTGAGAGAGAAGTATTTGAAAATTAAACCATGCCTTTTATGAAGTTTGAAAACAGTAAATTCCGTGTACAGTTTCAGATACTGTAAGAAAAGTAGACATTTTAAATGTATTTGGATTTTTTTTCTTGAGTTTTTGACCATGTAATGCAAACGAGCAGTGGCAAAGTCTATCCCTTGGCATTCATACTAAAACGGTTTGTTTTATTGCCTTTGCCTGGGCTTGTTTTATAATGTTTTTGGCGGTTGCTTTGAGGCGCATCTGTTGAGGGACGTTCTGTGCTAAATGCAATGAAATTGCATTAATTGACGGCATGTTCAGCAGTGAAATGCATTCATGAGTTCTAAATCTCAGAACGTGGAAATGATTCCAGGTTGATGTAGTCGATCCGTCCTCCTAATTGGGTTGTTGAAGCTGCCCAGACTGTTTCGTGAATGGGCCCTACAATGATGAACTATACCCCCTCTTCAGTGCGGTTATCTTTTTCAAGTAAAACTGTTCTAGGTGAAAACAGGCAGATGCCAGTCCAGCGACATGCCCACTATAGCCTTCTTTTACATCAGCAAGTGTACCCTCTCATATGCAGCCTTTCTAGTGCATGTAAGTGAAACCTTCTGGAGAAGTGTATGAGTTGTCAAGCTTACAAAGGATGTGTCTTGAAAGACATTTAACCCCTCTCCTGCTGATGACTGAACCGCTCCGTCATCAGCCGCGGTGGCGCTGTGCTGATGACGGAGCGGTTCAGTCATGGCCCGCCCGACGCTCCTGCGCAGCGCGGATTCCGCACCTGCGCTGAGCATTCTATTGAGCGGGCGGGGCCATGACGGAACCGCTCCGTCATCAGCACAGCTCAACCGACGCTGCTGACGGAGCGGTTCCGTCACCAGCATGCGCCTGCCGCATTTCCGCCCCGCCCCCTTAGCACTGCGGCGGAATAGCCGCCGCAGTGAAGGGGTTAAACATTCTACGTGTAGGTTCTTCAACTGCTCAAGGTATCCCAGCAACAGCGTGTACATGCTTTGAGCTTGGTTTCCTTCATTGCATCATAGGAGAGAATGAATGGTGGCATAGCATTTTTGTTTGAACTAGATATTGAGGCTAGTAGGGGTTACGAGGCGAGCCCAATGTACTAAAAGTTGCGGGCATCAGAAGCGTAAGGTAGAACAGTGGTTCCTTTTAGGAAGTCATTTTGTGTCATATTTCCAAAAATAATAGTCATCAGATCCTCCTCCATCAAAATTTTACAAAAAACTTTAAAATGGAAAACAAACCAGCAACGACAAAGCCAAAAGGTTCTCTTCCAGTGCCATTGACATTGCCAAGTCCTAAAACTGTACATGGTTCTAGTAAATATTGATAACTGCGTGCTTTTCATAATGTAAAAGCTGAAAACTAAAAAGCATAAATAGTAGAGAAATACAACCAATCAGTCACAGCTTTAATGTGTGAGGAAACACTCTTAGAAAGGGTTAAAAGGAGTTATTGCTAGATGCCACTTTGCCCATTACAGGGGCGGTCATCACGTCTCTGTATCTCCAGCCAAACTTCCTCACAGAAGCTCGATTTTCCCTGAGAATTGATTGGGTACAGAGCAGAAAATCAGAGTACTGGATAAATGCATTTTCTAATCTGCTTATGATTGTGTTGACGTGTGGTACAAAATATTTAACAATTCTGCTGGTGAGGTGTTCAGCACCGCATGTTTCTTGTGGCAGATGTATGCTGTTGTAAGTTTCAATAGTATGCGAAGTTCAGTGGGAAACAGATGTACAGCATTGCATAGTTTGTTACTTTGCAGAAGTTGGCTGGTGACATAGGTTAACCAGTCAGTATTTGCCAGTATGCAAGCTGAAAGAAGTCTTCCAAATATTACTCTGAAGGTAGGCAGTGCTGTTGCTAACACGTTTTGAAATTCGCCGCGGTACCAAGCATGCAGGCTAGCCATGCCTTGAAAAAACTGATTTGTTCTGCTGTAGACTTAGGATATGCACGTGTTTCAAAGATTTCAATGTACAGTTCTCAAATACCTTGCGTTAACGAGTTTGTGCACATGTATCCGTAGGTCAGGACTTGCAGATGACAGACTCCATTTTTTCCTTAATTCTGTACCGTCTGTGGCGAAAAGCCATGCGCATTAAGACAGTAGGAAATCGCGGCAGTCTTGCTGAATTCGGTCTAAATTTAGACCGCATACATTTTACTGTCACTTGAGCACTTCCTTCTTTGTGCCTGGTGATTAGTGATTTTCTCCTCAATATGCATTTTTATTTATCTTGAGCTCTATTATATTTGGTTTGCTACCAATGATTTTCCCAGTTCCTTCTCTTAATGCCCTTCTATGTGTTATTACTTTTAAACTCGGACGGACTTTTCAAAACCAGTCATGGCAGTCGAGGTTAATGCAGAAAGCTAGACAGATATCCACTTGCCACAAACTGATATTGTCATCTTAATGTGTGCGCTCATCTACATCCCTCCTCCTTTCGCCTCAAAGGCTGGGCTGAGTTCATGGGTAATAATGCGCCAACATGGAAGAACCGAACCCTGCTTCTGCCTCTTTTTGCTAAACAACCCCTGCATTGTAGATTTGTTGTCCGCACATGCGTTTGCTCGTAGACGGGCAGGGCCAGGTGTTAAGAAGCGCACCCTGGTTCCTTGGATCTATCTCCTTTTCTTAATACATGTATATTAAAGCTACCTGTAAGAGCAAAGATGTGTCCTGCACATTGAGGTGTGTACAAAAGGGAATAAAAATAAAAAATACTCATCTCTTTACTAGATGCCGGGCATATAGCTTGCCCAGGTCTACTTTTCCCCATCTAAAAGCATCTAGCCATAGCGCCGATAATACACCACAAAACAGTTTAATTTCTCCATAACCTGGCAACTCCACATTGTTGCCTTTTCCCATGTTGCAATTCTAGAAGTGGCTGCCTTTGTTGAACATGCTGCTAAATCCTTTGTTGCTGGTTGTCAAAATTTGAAGCGGTAGTTTACAGGAGAAAATCGCGCCTTTTTTCGGTCGTAATTGCTGCTCTTCATGCCCCAACTTCCTGTGTTATTTATTTGGACACGGGACGTGATAATCTACATTGTTTTATATGCTCTGTGGCTTCTTGACACTATGTGCCGCAGGAAAGTCTTCCTGTGTCCTTGACCTAACCAGAAGCATTTGGAAATGAAGGTCCCTGCAGCTGATGACTCACACTTAAATTGTGGCACCAAATGGTGTCACAGGTAAGCCCAGGGATGAGTTTAAGTTCCCACTAGTAAATGCCATGTGGATGCTGTCTGTGTCGAATGTGCTTTACAGTGTGCTTAACTTGTTTACAAAGACCTTATACTAAAGTTTCTTTGCACCTTCTTTGGTTTCGTTTTTAGGTTTCGCACTGCGAACCGATCGTGAAGCGATTGTCGCTGCGAAACGCCTATTGCAATCGTTTCTGCTTCAAGGAGTCAAGGGAGACAGGGGACAAGTGATGTGCACGCGCTCATAAACGGTTCAGGATCAGGTCATGCACGCTTCCTGTCTCCCATGGCTCCTTGGAAGCAGAAACACACACACATACAGACCCCCCCGCCGCGCATACACACACAGAGAACCCCCCCCCGCCGCCGCGCATACACACACATAGAGAACCCCCCCAACCCCCATCCCGCCGCCACGCATACACACACACACACGCACACATAGATCCCCTTCTCCCCCTGCCGCCGTGCATACACATTGTAACAAAAAGGAGTTTGGCCCACGCGGACAGAAGTGGGGTAAGGGCCCAATTAACTTTGCAACAAAGAAGGTAACCCACACTTCTAATTGTATTACACCATTCTGTTTACGGTGAACAGATAAACAAAACTTAATATATCATAAATTTACAAACATAAACAATATGAATAACAGTGCGTGAAAAAGTTTTTTGTATACAACAAAGTGAACATTTATCATGAACGTGGGGAGGGAAAGATGTCAAATTATTTTTTCAAAAACATCAACAAACGCAATTAAGTAAACTTCTTCAAACCGTAAAGCAATTATTGCTCAAGGAGCAGCCTTTCAATGAGTCTGCATGAAAAACAAAAATAACCTCTCGGAGACAATGTTTGTAAGGTTATAGATTCCCAAGTATTTTAGCGTGTTTCCAAACTTAGGACGTAATCCTGTTCGCCAACAGGATTACGTCCTAAGTTTGGAAACAGACTCATTGAAAAGGCTGCTCCTTGAGCAATAATTGCTTTACGGTTTGAAGAAGTTTACTTAATTGCGTTTTTCACGCACTGTTTTTCATATTGTTTATGTTTGTAAATTTATGATTTGTGTAGCTAAACTTGGTTGGTTATTATGTAAATGGCAGTGTGATTTCTCTGTACACACAAACAATTTTTCTACAAAATTTGAAAAATAAAACGGCGCAAATAATCGCCTTGATAAACATATTAAGTTTTGTTTATCTGTTCACCGTAAACAGAATGGTGTAATACAATTATAAGTGTGGGTTACCTTCTTTGTTGCAAAGCCGTGCATACACAGGCACACATAGAGAACTTCCCCTCCCCCACGCATGCACACGCACACACACACACACACACACACACACACACACACACACACACACACGCACACACGCACACACACACGCACACACGCACACGCACACACACGCACACGCACATCCCCTACCTCGGCTCGGCGTGTCTTCTCATCGCAGCTTGTGCAGGGACAGCCAACGTGCACACGCATGGCGACGGCATCTCCTGCGCTACAACCTGGTTTCGGTTTTGCGGCCTTTTTGCATTTCCGTTGCATCGGCTCCCTGACATTTTGATTGAACTCTGGGACATCGTCGCTCCTCGAGCCTTTAGTGAGGGCGGCACAGTAAGGCACAAATAACCCCGCTGTGAGCTCGGGGGGGGGGGGGGTGAGGAGGTGTCTCTGTCTCTTTGGATTGTTCGCACAGGGTGTTGGTGAATGGGAAGAGTGCGGCGTGCAGGCTGAGAGATGGCGTATGTTGGCCGGGGCAGCTGCAGCGGGATGGGACAGGGGAGGTAAACAACTTTTTCAAGGTTTGCTGGGGGGACGTCATTAATGACTGCGGCATTTAGGCTAGTGGTCGCCTGTTCATGCACTTTGAAAGTATGCAGGGTGCCAATGGGGACTCTGTGTTTGGGAGGGGGGCGGGGCAGTAGTTCACGCCCCCTCCCCAAAAGAGAAAACCATGCCGAGCAGTATAACGCTGGAGAGGGGCGTGCCTGTGCAAGATGACAGAGAGCGCACTTCGATTTATCCTAGCTTTTTGAGAACATCCTTGGACACTTTCCGACTCTAGTGGTCGGAAAGGTAGTGGATGAAGAATTGAAAAAGTAATGACTTATTAAATAATAGTCGCCACCTTGTTAACTCCTTCCCGTAAAAAATAGCATTCCTGCCTGCATGCGCCATGCTTGGGTCTTAAAGTGGACTTTTTAGCAAGTGTTGCTGAGGGGTTAATGCCGGTATACCTCTGCATCTCGCCCCAAACGTTACTTTTGTTAAAGTAAAGCACTAAACCGGGGAACCACCCCTCTCGATAGAATTATGTTACGTGAATCAGGCATAACTTATACGTTCGCGTTAAGGGTGCACTGCTACAGCTGCGCCGGTAATATGGTTGGTGATCCAGGGGGCCCGGTACGGGTGCTGCGTAGGATGGACAGTGGAAATGTACAACACCAGCAGGCACTGGCTGCACGCTTCGATGGGGACTGTAGGTGGAGTGGCATTTACCTTCTCAAAACTCTCACGGCTTCCCAGAGGACTCTTCTTGGGGGATCTTACTAGTACTGCATCACTCTTGTCTGTTCCTGCCCTCTCTCCCTTTCCATGGCGTGACAGGCATTCTCATACGGAAGCTGCAAGCTATCTGCATTGTTCATCCCTTTACACAAGTCACCCATCTCCTTAGCGCTCACACATCAACAAATCAAACCGCCCCTCCTCTAACCACAGCGCTTCACATATTCCTAAAAATGCCTGCCCCCAAGCCCCAGCATAGCCCGCCTCCTCTGCTATTCCACCCACACTACGAGCTCCACCCTCCGCAAATGCATCGCAAGCCATTCACCACCCCCGCATATAACTGGCACTGGCAGCCCATCTCTCACACATTATGCCAGCCTCCTTCTGCACAGTGAGCATACTTCAACAACGTATCTCCCTCAAGCCACAGCCTCTCTTCGCACCTACCGAGCCCTCCCACTTTCATTCCACGCCACTGTCTTTTCCAGCCTCTTTACCCTCTAACCGTGCCTCCTATAGTGCGAGACTCGCGATACTTCTCGCCCACCTCGCATGCACTCGTCGGCCTAACAGCTGTGAGCCAGTGCCTGAGGTGCATCATCAGAGCTGTGTGAATAATAACTGCGTTAGCCCCGTGCCTGAGGTGCATCATCAGAGCTGTGTGAATAATAACAGCTGTGAGCCCCGTGCGTGAGGTGCATCATCAGAGCTGTGTGAATAATAACAGCTGTGACCCCCGTGCGTGAGGTGCATCATCAGAGCTGTGTGAATAATAACAGCTGTGAGCCCCGTGCGTGAGGTGCATCATCAGAGCTGTGTGAATAATAACGGTCAGCCAGAGGTGCATCATCAGAGCTGTGTGAATAATAACTGCGTCAGCCCTGTCCCGGAAGTGCATAATCAGAGCTGTGTGAATAATAACTGTCAGCCCGTGCCAGAGGTGCATCATCAGAGCTGTGTGAATAATAACTGTGTCAGCCCCGTGCGTGAGGTGCATCATCAGAGCTGTGTGAATAATAGCTGTGAGCCTGTGCCTGAGGTGCATCATCAGAGCTGTGTGAATAATAACAGCTGTGAGCCCGTGTCTGAGGTGCATCATCAGAGCTGTGTGAATAATAACTGCATCAGCCCTGTGCGTGAGTTGCATCATTAGAGCTGTGTGAATAACAGCTGTGAGCAACAGCATACTCTTGCACACACTCTCACTGCTCACCAATTCAAACTTTGCTAAAAAAATTATGCAACGCAGTGTCATACACAATGCCAATAACTCAAACTTTAATGCTGCGAAACCTATTGCATTGTAAATGCTTGTTTAAATGGTATTCAAATGTGGGTGATCACCTCCCACGTTCATGGTGTGACCAGCCTCCAGGTCATGTGATGGTTTTGGCTGCCTTTTGTGGTGATGTGAATTTGCTTCTTTCTATTTTTTGTTGACGGGGGGGGGGGCAGCTTCCGCCAATGACATTACCAGGCTTTTCGTTCCTGTCTGTCATTAATTATATGGCTTTGGCTCGCTTTTCATATCTTATTTTTGTCCTAATTGCTGTGATAAACTTAAAAAGAATGTGCCAGTAGACAATGTGTAATATTTGTGTGTGAAATGTACTTATGCAGCATGCGTAAGGCTTTACTGTTATCCCTATTCTGATGATGATGATGCAACCAAAGGGTGAGAGTAGCTTTTCCAACTCCTTCGGTTCACAATCTTACCTTGAAGTCGCAAGATCTACCAATGAATGGTAGTCACTTAACTGAGATTTTTTTGTCTCATCTGAGACAGTGCACATGACCTGCTGCTAGCAACAATCTATTTAAAAAAAAAAAACTTCTAAAAAGGGAATTTTAACCCGCCTATTACTTATCAAAGGTTGGCTCGATTGTCACTCATATTTTTAGGTCTTGCCTACGCAGCGCGCATGTGCTGCATAGGAGGAGACCTCTTGGAATTGATTCGCTTTATCGGCCAAAAACGTGCAGGAATTACATTGCTTTCAATGGCAATGCATGCACGTTTGGCGATTCCCTTGCGGGAGCGAACTTTGGCGACATCTGTTTGTAATTAACTCTCAAACAGATGGTGGCCCTGCTCGCTCCTGCAGGGGAAACAGCGTGCTCTCGGCCGCACTCCCCTCACCCCTCCACCCTCAGCGTCAACAGTCATGAAGGGGCCATATGTTTTATTAATTATTACACACCTTACCAGCTTTCTCTTTAATAGAAGCAGGCGCGCTGTCCCAGACTCGCCAGATACCTAGTCTCCCTGCCCCCTCGAACCCTCCCTGTATAGATGTATGATAAAGACCCAAAAGCACAGCCCAGCTGTGGCATTGCTTGCGTCTTCAGCACGGCGCTGTGGTGTCCCTGGAAGCCTTTTGCCTCCACACGCTGGGCACACCCTGTGTCTTTCTTTCCAACCACTGCATACAACCCCCTCATCAGTGGCAGAGATTGGCTTCACCCCCTCTTCCTGGGGTGAGCCTGGGGGTGAGAATCCGGATCCCACTGAGGGGGTTGGGCACTCAGTACCCTCACCTAGCTCCTCACATTCCTTGTACAACGGGGGAGACCAGGGCTGTAAAGCGATGCCCCGCCAGGTAAGTAACCAGGAGGAGGGCGTTCCCAAGCAGACCAAGGTGCCAGTGGGCAATAAAGGTGGAGTCAGGCGGCCCTCAGGTGAGGACATAAACCAGCCTCGCCCCTCCCACTGCTTGAGTAAGCTGGGCTCAGGTATGCACGCAGAGGGAAGGGAGGGTGGGGGTTATTTATACTTGTTAAGGAACTGAGATACGCTTCAGGGCCCGCTCTGTGCGGCCATAAATACTGCACCTCTTGGACAGCCTCCTTCAGCACAGGTCATGTCTCCACATCTTCTATCTGACTCGTGCCGAGCTTCGCTGCTAAACAATTCATGGTTTCTGCTCCGCTCCTCGCTCTATGCACGCATGTGTGCTTCACACAGACCTACTGAGTGTGCACACATGCACCCATCATAGATAAGAGCAGTAGACACCACAAACGCCCATCACTACGGACCTCTCTCCCACCCCATATTGTCAGGACAAGACAAGCTTCCTGTTACAACAAGATGCTGTGAACCATCAGTGGTCAAAAGCATGATTTTCAATTCTGAAATGCTACAAAACAACTAAAGAGACCGCAAAAAGTAATCTATACTAGTGGCAGGTAGACACCTGGAACTTCGAACATGCCAGGGCCGTGGTGGCCAACACTCCTCACACCTGGCACTCCCTGGTACTAGAACCGCCCCATCCAGAACACATCCCATCGGCCATTCTGTGCACTGGAATCACCACTTGTCCCTCCACGAGAAAGAATGGCCACAATGAATCCCAAATGGCCCTCCTTCTCACTGGAACCTGCACATGTGACCTCTCTTCCCTCTGTGGCACTAGAACTGCAACAACCAAGCGCATCACCCATAGTTCTTCATGGTGCTAGAACTGCACATACCCAACACATCACGCCTTTCGCTCCATGACAATAGGAGGACCACATCTACATACATCACACCTTTCTCTCCGTACCACGAACTCTACTTTAATGAAGAACACATCATATCTGTCCCTCTCGGACACTAGAACCACCACATCCACATCACATCACACCATGCTGTCTGTGGCACTGAAAGCCTCCCAGGCACTCCTGCCCTTGGTTACCTGAGCACCCTATTTGCACAACGAGGTGTGGTTCCCTGGCGTGTGAGGTGTAGGTTGGTGTTCAAAGCTATTAAAGATGGTTTAGGGCCCAGAGCAGGCCTTGCTTCACCTTTCTAGTGTCATCAGTGTAATAGTTATTTACTGGGGCTGGCTAAAGAGAGCTTAAGCTGTGACTTTAATTTGCAGCAGTGGAGAGGTAATGAGAATTGGACTCCAAGTGCCCACAGACCGAGGTGAAATTCCTAAATCCGGTGCATCTGTCTTTCTTTTGGCTTAAGTGCATTAGTCAGTGCTTAGTTTGAGCTGTGTTTGCAAGTGGGAACAATCAGCACTTACTTTTAGCGACTGGCTTTAAATTTTGCTCAACAGATATTTTTCCGGAGCTAGAGAGAAATTAAACACATAATTGGTGGTGAGAGGAGGGGGCAGAAAGAGGACCAGCATTGGCATAGCCGATAGGTCTCGCCTTTGGGATCTTATAAGTATTTAGTTATCCAGCAGGTCCCAAAGGCGAGACCTATTGGCTATGCCAATGCTTGTTTTTCCTTTTCATTGGTGAGCACGCGTCTGCACGTTGACTTTACTTTGTGTGTGTTTTTATCCTCTGGAGCATGCACCAAGTACTGATTGATTTCTTGATTAGTGTTCTTCCGTTTTCTTGATTAGTATTCTACCGTGCTGCTTGGGCTCAGATTATGGTGCTTTTCTTTTGTGAGTTTGTAT
This sequence comes from Lissotriton vulgaris, assembly GCF_964263255.1. Lineage (NCBI taxonomy): Eukaryota > Metazoa > Chordata > Amphibia > Caudata > Salamandridae > Lissotriton > Lissotriton vulgaris. The sequence goes on along the minus strand of NC_141687.1, from coordinate 1,871,468,597 downwards.
TGTTTGTATGTTATTGTTACATGCTTCTATGCTGCTCAATCTCATTTTAGCTGCTTTTATGTACCTATGTTTTTACTTTTGTCTTGGGCCCTCCGCTCCCCTTGCTTGATTTTCATACTATCCAATCCAGTCACTTTCACCACCTTTTACCTCTGCCCACTCCATACCCTCAAGTCACTCTTGCTTGCATGTACTACATCTACAGCTGAACCCTCAAATCACCACCTCCTCCCTTTACCCACCCCTGAGCCCTCAAGTCACCCTCTCATGCCTTTATCTCTACCCACCCGAGTTCTCACACCACCTTTGCCTCTCTTTATCTCTACCCATTCCTGATTCCTCAGGTCACTTTCACCTCCCTTTACTTCTCCTCCACCAAACTTTCAATCCACTGTCACCTCTATGAAGTGCACCCCTCACCTCCCTTTACCCATACAAAGGCCTGAACCCTAAAATCACTTTGTTAAAAATAAAAAGTATACTATTAAAAAATATTCTTACCTGCATGCGAAAGTGCCGGTGGTAATCTACAAATACTTAAAGGAACTGCGGGGTTAAGGGCCTGCTTGATAAAGGTTCTGCGTGATAGAAGCTGTTTCCTCTCAGGCAGGACACACATGTTTTGAGGGCACTGTTGGTTGTTGTATGCCTTTCAGTATTTTTGGTTGGCACTTTTGCATGTTTGGCAGTTTGCATCCTCCTTTCCCCCTCCCTCACCCTATACCTTGGGTCTCACCTGAAATATTGCATGCGCTGTCGCTTGTTAGGCATTTTGTTTATTTGGGCCGGGGGTGGTGGGGGTGAAATGAAGAGTAAATCCAAGGATATTGATAAGGATCCTTTAATCAGTCGAAGAGCACAGTACATGTAATCCAGCAAGTTCAGCATCACAGAATAACTGATCTTTTACAAAGGATGCACAGCAGCATGACATGTACAACATTCTATATTCTAGCTATGACACAACTAGAATATGTACAATTAAAGAAACAGTACAAATAAGAAAGCAACACAACACATCCTCCTTTCCAATAATAAAAATAAATAAAAGAAAACAAAGAAAATAACATTCATAATGTAATCCTAAACTTCTACATATTATTAGAAATAAAGTACCTAATAGTAACTTAGTCCTTGAGCTAAAAAACTACTTATTATTCGTAATGTAATCCTTAAGCCAAAGAGGAACCACCCTCTTCCTTGAGGAATGGCGGCACAAAGATGAATCCTCACCAGCAAAAACAGAACTCCCTTCCACAGGTTTAACGATTGAATCTTCAGAAATATTGCTAGAAGACTCCAAAACATCACCACCAGAAGTAACCTCACTTGAACTAGGACAACTAACCATCTCAGAACTTTCATTCAAATCATCATTTCCATTGGAATTATCAACGTCCAAATCCTCAGGTTTCCAAAGAGTGCCAGAATTATCAGGTTTGGAAAAACAACCTGGTTTACATTTTGCAATCCTACTCAGATTCCAAACCTTTCCATTGCTAAGCTTAACAGAGTTCTTTAAAACTTCCACCACTTGAAAAGGTTCAGAGAAAGTAGATTCGCCTTTTTGAACCTTAAAAGGTTTCTTAATTCTGATCCAATCACCCACATTTATTTGGACTTCCCTAGATCCATCCCTCAAATCATGATATTTTTTACTTTTGTTATGAACTTGTACCAAACGTGCCTTAACTAAGTCCCTAGAACAAGGCTCAATTTCACTCGAAAATAACCAAGTAGGAATGGTTTTAGAACGTGGATTCCTACCTTTCATTAAGACAAAAGGGGAAACACCAGTAGAGTCATTATTAGTAATACGGTAATTCCAAACTACCTTCCCAACCTGAGTAGGCCAATCCAAATTATTACCAATTGAAAGCTGAATAGTTTTCTTCAAAACCCTATTAAAACGTTCAACAACACCATTACCGCCAGGATTATAAAGTGAAGTTGTCCTATGCCTAATACCAAGCTTACTGAAATATCTTTTCGCTCTTACAGACAAAAACTGAACACCATTATCAGTGAGGATGCAAGAAGGAATTCCTTCTGTAACAAAAGTCTCATCAAGGAAAGAAAGGACTGAATCTGTATCTGCCCTTTCGACAACCTTAACAGGCCATTTCGAGAACAGATCCATAAGGACAATTAAGAAATGGTGGGAACCATCCTGTTCCTGAATAGGACCCATAATGTCCACCGCTACACATTCCCATGGATACTCAGGAGAAGAACACTCTAACATAGGAGGACGAAAGGTACGCAATCTTTTATCTGCGGAAGCACAAATAACACAATCTCTAACAACCTTTTCCGTTTGGGAATCACAACCAGGCCACCAGAACAAATGTTTCACTAATGACTTTGATCTTACAATTCCAGGATGCCCCTCATGGCAAAGTTCTATAATTCCTTCACGTAACCCACTGGGAGGAATTATCTTCTCGCCCCTTAGTAATGTCTCATGTGCAACCGAGAGTTCAGACCTAACCTCCCAAAAAGGTCTAATGGCATCATCCAACAGATCCTTTTTATTTGGCCAACCATTAACAGTGTAAGAAATCACTTTCTGTAAATACTCATCTGCCAAATACTCACTACTCCATTCCTCCCTACTGAAAGCTGAAAGACCCTCATCGTGAACAAAAGCTACTTGTAACTCATTCCATTCATTATTGTCACACTCTTCCAACATTACAGGCATCCTTGATAGAAAATCAGCAAGAACATTGCTTTTACCCGGAACATAAACGATCTTGTAAATGAAATTTTGCAATCTCATTGAAATTCTAGCAAGGCGAGCAGAAGCATTGATCACACCTTCTGTAGTCAGAATTTTTACCAACGGTTTGTGGTCACTGCGTAATAAACACATTTTCCCCCAAACGAAAGACTTAAAATGATCCAACGCCCAAGCACATGCTAAAGCTTCCCTTTCTATTATAGGGTACTTTTCTTCACATGGAGACAAAGATCTTGAAGCATAAGCTATCACTTTTTCCTTTCCCTTCTCATCTACCTGCATTAAAACAGCTCCAAGACCCTTATTACTAGCATCAGTAGTTATGTTCTCCAAAGATGGATCGAAACTATGCAAAGCAGTGGCTTCGGCAATGACATGCTTAATATTTTTAAAGTCTTCATTACAAGAATTAGACCATTCAAATTTCACACATTTCTTCAAAAGTTGTCGAATATTATAAGTAACACTCGCAAAATTGGGAACATACTTTGAACAGAATTCAGCCATTCCCAAAAATGACTTAATGTCATCTTTACATGTTGGAACAGGAGCCTCAGAGATAGCTGAAACTAAAGAAGGTTTAGGTTTAACACCCTCAGCATCAATGATATGACCTAAATAAGTCACGCTCCTTTGTGCAAATTTGCCTTTAGAATGTTCAACAGTAAGGCCCTTGCTCTCAAGAATGCTTAACACTTTTTTTAGTCTTGACAAATGCTCATTCTCATCATCCCCAAAAACAAGAATGTCATCTTGAAAAAATCTGACGCCTTTTTCCCCCTTAAACAATTGAAACATTAATCGTTGGAAAACAGCGGCCGCCGAAGCTAAACCGAAGGGCATCCGCTTATAACGGAAGCAACCAAAAGGTGTCACAAAAGATGTAAACTTCATTGATTCAGGACTCAGGGAAATCTGGTGATACGCAGACAATAGGTCTATAGTTGAAAACCATCGTGCATTGCCAAGACTAGAAACCATTTCATTAATTTTAGGAAGTGGGAACTTGTCAACCACAATGTTATTTAGATACCTTAAATCTACACACAACCTAATTTTTCCATTACTTCGTCTCGCGACGACAATTGGAGAAACCCATTCACTTGCTTCAATCGGCTCAATAATGTCAGTAGAAACTAGTTTATCTAATTCTTTGCTGACTTCATCGCTTACCAAAATGGGAACATTCCTACATTTATGCACTTTTGGGCAAGCATCTTCCTTTAATATGATCTTGTGCTCAAAACCAATCAAATTCCCTAAAGTTTTACTAAAAACTTTCGGAAATTTGTGTAAAATTTCATTAGTAACAGCAGAACTATTATCGACAACTAAAACTTGTTCCTTGCTGTTTGGATCTAAAATAATGTGAAGTTGTTTTTGGTCGAACCACCCCAAAACAGGTGGCCCTTTCTTGGAAATGTATAGCTTACCCCAACATTCTCTGCCCTTAAATATGAATACAAACCAACGAAAACCCAGAATAGAAATAGGTTCTCCCATATAACCCTCAGGATGGATATCTGATGGCAATAATTTCTCACCAACATGTTGGACAAAAGAGGATTTCCACATTTCTTCATTAACAATTGTATAGGGTGAACCCGAATCAGCATAGATTTTAACGTCCACTCCACCAATACTCATTGAACAAATAGGTTTGTTAACCACATCCTCATCTCGTATTCTCAAAACTAGCTTGTCATGTACATTCATTACTAAATTATCTTCTGAATCATTCTCAAATATTTCCTCTTCATCAATGTCATTCACAAAATTCACTTTACTTTTCTTTTTCCTGTAGCAAGCTTTTGTCAAATGACCTTTCAATCCGCAACTAGTGCATTTAGCTTTAAGGCCAGGACATCCTTTGAAGTCAGCTAAATGCTCCAAACTGTTGCATCTATAACATTTAGGTCTAAAATTAGAAGAAGACTGAGGATGTTTTGCAAAAAATGGTTTGTTGCTAGAACCAATAGATTGTTTTGAGTTATAGCTAAACCTCTTCTTATCAGTTGCATTCACTTTGCCAACAACCTCATTAGTAAGTGAACTATTATCATTTTTAATAACATTAGCACACCTGCCAGACATTTCCGCTTTGCGTGCAATAGCACGGATATCATCTAATGGAGAATCTCCATTAATCCACAATCTATCCTGTATGGAAGCATTGTAAGAATGCATAACAATTTGGTCTCTAATCAATTCTTCTTGTAATACACCAAATTTGCAATCTAATGATAATTTTTTAAGATCAGCAAGAAAATGGTCAATATTTTCATCTTTAGCTTGTTTCCTTGAAAAAAATGTGTGTCTCGTTACGCCAATACAAACTTTAGGAGCAAAGTAAGTGTCTAAATGTAAAAGTGCTAACATATAAACATTCAAATCTCCTGGAAAAGAGGGTTTAGTCATAGTTTCATATACCTTTAGTCCAACAGGACCTAAAGAATGTAGAAGAAGTCTCTTTTTTTGAGCATGAGACATTTTTCCATCCTCATCTAATGCATCTATATAGTTACGAAAATAAGGTTTCCACTCCAACCATTTTAGTGGAGGTTCACTGCCAGAAACCCAGAATGCTTGAGGAGGACTGATGTTGTAATTAGGTTGTCATTGTAAAAATGAAAACCTAAATTAATAAAGTTAAATACAACAATAATTAAAAATTTGCTAACCAATGCTGGATTAAGTACTTAAATTATTCATCAGTAATCACACAGTAATCACACATATAATATTCTCACCACAGTTCAAAAGTGCACCTACATCAAAATAAAATTTTTACAACGATAAATTAAAAAGAATAGTTAAAAACGATGAAAAGGTGTGCGAATCACCGTTGATGGTAACGCGCGAAGATCGTTGTATATGCAGGATTGAAATGTACACACAGAACTGAAGAAAGAAAGGTCGTTCACGAAAATGTCTCTCCCGAAGCCTTCAAGTTTATCTAAGATGACCGCTGAATACGTGTGACGTCACACGCAAAGTACCCACAATTCCTTAGAATACGTGTGATGAAGACTCCGACAGCCTGAGCCTCGTACGGAATGGAACACTGCAGCTGGCGATTACATTCAAAGTCTGGTGCGTGCACAGGTAACGGAAATGAGCCGGAGAAAGAAAAATGTTGTTTCTTTTGAGCCTTAATAACAAAGCGCTGAAAGGTAAATGACACGGAAGTTGACAAGGTCGCAGAATCGCGGTTGCGGTGTAGTTAAATTTCATGCATAGACCAAGTCAAATCCAACCATGTATTAGTGAAGGTCAGAAGTAGGAAACAACAACTCCGTTCATGCACAACAACGAAAATCCAATTAATTTCCAAATTACTTTCGCCAGTAAGGTATCCAATGAGTTTAGATTTCAGCCAGGAATCCAAAAAGTTTAAAAATTTGTTTCCAAATCAATTTCTTTAAATTTATAAAAAATCCTTAAAAAGCTCCGAAGTTTAATAAAGTTGCTCACGTAGGTTCTGCTCTTCGAATCCCGTCGCCAGTGAAATGAAGAGTAAATCCAAGGATATTGATAAGAATCCTTTAATCAGTCGAAGAGCACAGTACATGTAATCCAGTAAATTCAGCATCACAGAATAACTGATCTTTTACAAAGGATGCACAGCAGCATGACATGTACAACTTTCTATATTCTAGCTATGACACAACTAGAATATGTACAATTAAAGAAACAGTACAAATAAGAAAGCAACACAACAGGGGGGCTTAGAACTCACCCATTGCTTACCATTGGTTAGCTTCTCATCACTGTCATTTCCTTGCTTCTCTTTGTTGAGCAGAAGCTGGCTTCACATCCTCTTCATGTTTGTCACTAGCCTGGAGCATGACCCAAGTATTGCTTCCCCTGCCCTGTGTCCTTCCACTGCTCGCCACTCTCAGAGGTACTTTTTTTCCTTTTACTTGCATCCCCTTTCTCCCTCCTGCACTGTTTCTTGCCCAGCCTCCCTCCCTCTTCCTGTGTTGTTTGGCTGGTCCATCCCTCCATTATGGTTGTTTGCCCTGTCCACCTCCCACACCCACCCTCACCCTCTTTGTTGCTTGCTTCCTCCTGTTTCAACAGAAACAAAAGTGCATAAATATCACACCAGCGGGTGTCCAGGAGCTACAAAGATTCAAAAGTCTCTGAGCTCACTGCTCTGCATTATTGATACTGTCTACATGCGAGTCCAAACGGGAAACTTCTTCTCGGACGTTAAGTAATAAAATAATCCCATTCTAAGAAAAAATATCACTGCCCCTCGTGGTCAGTGCTGGCCGCATCATAGCGATTTTGTTTCCCTAACTTTCAGCTATGCTGCGCTGCGCTAAAAGAAATTGACAAAGCCATTAGCTCTCCCTTAGGCGAGATCTAGTGGCTTTGCCAGTATTTGTTTATTTTAAAGCTAAACCTTGATGCAGTTGGGATCTGGCCAGTCTAAGACGTGATGAGAACCATAGCCTTATGTTGGCCAAAATATTTAATCTACGTTTGCCTTAGTTCTTTTACTTGTCAAAAATTAGGAGCGCACAGAAGTGAGTTAAATGCCATTAAGTCCTGTATAAATAGTTGGACTTTACATTTTAAAGTGGCCAGTAATCTGCAGAGATTTTGTTTAGTCTGTTGTCGAAGTTTGAAGTCTTGAGTTGGTTTTCAGTCTGCTTATACAAAAATAGTTCGATTTCTACTGAGTTAATCTCATACCATTTGCAGCAAACCCTTCCTTGTTCTGTTCCTTTCTGGACAGCATGATTTGGGACTTGTCGATAACATCCACACTGGGATGTGCTTACAAGTGAAACCTAGGCTTTCTCAGAAGGCATGCCTTTTTTTGCTGACATATTGCATTTATTTACTCCTACGCAAGGCAACCTAATATGTGCCTAAAAAGCACTGCCCCCCCCACCCCCCCCTCCGTGGGGGTTTTCTGTGAATTAAAAAAACCCTTCTGCATGTCAAAGGGTGTTTTATGCACTAGAAGCAGTCTTCTGCAAAAGGCAACAATAATCATCTCGTCACTGGCGTACTAGCATGGACTTCGATGCTGCTATAATAAACAGATGTATCTTGGAGAGAGAGCGGGTGATGAATGATGAGCCTGTATTATGATGATGAAGTCACGTCTGTGGCCATCGCTCAGAACAGCAGAAAAATAGCTTCCTACCTAGTGCCACAAAAATTGGCAAACCATCTCCAAGGACCCTGCATCATTAGAGGCAGTTGTGCGCGGAATGGAAAAATGAATACACGCAATTTATATCCCGTGAGGGATCCTTTAGTTTACTATTAGTAGAGATGGTAAATGCCATCCACTGCTGGTATATTTATGAAGTGCATTTCGTTGTAGCAAAATAATAATATTCCCAAGAAAAGCAGTTCACATTAGAAACAGGCGTGGATCGAGGAGAGGTCTACAGTAAAATTATTAGCCAGAAGGCAAACGCCGTGTAAATTCACGAGCAGCTTTGCAGTCTTTATCTGTAGGACTACAAAAGCGCATTTTTTGCATTATTTCAATAATATAAAGGAGACCTCGTAAAGTCACCAGTTAAAAAATGAATCAAACTCACATTTAGTCTAGAAGGCTTTGCATCTTGGGCCAAGCTTAAAATGGATTGCCTCATATTCGTGTCATGGAGCTTGCCTGACACACTGACGTAGTCTCGGTAGGCAAGACTGGGCTTACGGACTCTGTGACCACGTAAATGATTTCCTACGGGAGTCGAAAGTGGAAAGGATGGTTTAGAATAAAGAGCAGGCCAAAGACCACTTAAAATTGACTTTTTTCAACTACCTGTCATTTCAGACCGCGACAGCAGTGGTAACATTCCTTCCCCTAAATAATAAGTTTACAACGGTTTTGTGTCCCCAGCTTTCAGCGTATGTGTTTGTGCCATTCAAAAGACGTGAAGTTCAGAAAATGTGGTCCTTGCCCTTATGTTGCAGCACATGTATGGACTTCCAATGGCACAACAGACTTTTTTCTAGTTGGAAATGGATCAGAAATGTTGTTTGCACTCTATTACGTGCCATTGGGTTGCTTTTCTTCCCATTTGTATGGGGTACCTGAGCTGAGTGAAGAGTGCTGCCTGTGATGAGTTCTCGTGGCGATTCGGTTAATTCGCTCTCTTGCTCGCCCTTACCCTTTCCCCTCGAAGGGTGTATGTATAAATAAGTTCCATCAGGCAGCAATCAAAACGAAAACCTTGGCTTCCAATCTGTGGTGGGTAGAATGGACTACAGCAGATTCTGCATTCATGCTTCACAAGGAATATTTACTTGTAAGGTTCTAGATCCGGAATATTCGATTTCGCAGTAATAACTAACCAAAGCTATGTCCTGCACACTTTTGTGCACACTGAGCCAACCAATCACAACGAGAGAGGAGGGCAAAGCTCAGACTTGTATGGAAGAAGAATATCTGAAATGCAATGGAAGACTACGTCTTTAACTTATTTCTTTTGTATCAAGCTACGAGCAGCTGAACGTCACTCAGGACACTTTTCAATGTACTATCCAAACACAGAAATTAACATACTGTGGCGATAGTAAGTTGAAAGCATCTCTGGGAAGATGAACTGACAGTGGAAACGCCTGACATTTCTTGTTGTGCTTGAAGAGAAGTACTCTTGATTTCTGTATAGACTGTGTCCCCATTGTCTACATCGCCCAGGGAGTGATGTTGGGACATGTGCCATTAGAATACATTTGGAGTTGCTGTCCCAAATCGTGTAAGAGAGGAAAGTTCAAGTCATAGTGATACGGCTGCTGTCTGTCTCCTGAAGCCACGCCCAGATGTATGCTTATCTTTTACCTGTGCCAGCTTCTAATAAACATCCTGGTTTGTTAGCTGGATTTTCTTGGTACCCACCCTGACCAAGCTTTTTCTTCACATTTCCAAAGATGCATCCCCAGGGCATCCTGAGACCAAGGGTATCGGAGGATAAAGCTAGACTATTAAGTGACTCCCCTGTTTAGGCCTCGGGCTAGAAGCCTTGCAATGGCAAGTTATACTGCTCAGAACATAAAAGATCCACTATCTTCAGGATCTACAATAGCCATGTGTCACCCATAAAGACCATGGTAATATACAGCATTTTTTAATGCTGTATATTACAGCGTACTCATACCTGTTATACCTGTTATATCTGTTTACTAGGCAGATGGCTCATCTGTCGCATCTTGGGTGGACCTAGTGGGCATTTATATTGCTTCCTCTAACTAGTGCTTGCCATGTGTTTCTCCTCTGTCCCTCCTGAGTGGATCAAATGAACATTATTGTGGCGGTCTCTAACCAGTTCATTCTACGTGCTGCTCCTCTCTGGTTCCTGGACACTGTATTTGACACTTATCCTAGCTACCTGTAACGCCAGACTTTTCATCTGTTGCTCCCGCGTGGACCCCAGCAAGCAAAGCCTGATAGCCTGGCACTGTCAACTGTAGAGACACGGGGTTGAATGCCAATAACCAGATGGGCGTTAGGATATAGCTTCAACAACTTTTTCTTAGTTACTTCCCTTGCACCTCTTATTCCCTCAGTCTTTTCACGTAACCTATTGCTGACACTACAAGATGTCTGCATGGTGGTCTACCTAATAATTTAGCAATTCCCTGCTTAAACAGGTCATCTGTCTCACTTGATCCGACTTCATGGTGGCTCCTGGTGACTTCTCACTGCCGCATTGACTCTCCTTTTGTAGATTCTTGGTGGCTTGGCAATTCCACCAGGGTTGGATTTCTGTCACTGCTTTACTGACCTCATGTGTTTCATTGGTACCAATACCAGCAGTTGATAACTTTAAGCTTACATAACTACTTACATGAACGCTCACATAATCACTACAAAACTGCATGAGTAGTTGGTCACCTGAATGACTGCCTACATGACATTACCTCTAGAGGACATATGGTATGGCAGGATGCAGGACCTTTTGTGATAATTATGTCTAACTGATTTAATGGATTGTTTCTATAGCACACAGCTGCCCAGTTACAGGGTGTTCTGGTGCTGAGGACAACTGTGAATGATCTACAGAGCATCAAGAAGTAGAAAACCTGCATTACCAATGATCTGCAACATCAAGCAAGATTCTCAGGACCGTCAAGTCAAGTCAGAGAATTTATATAGCACACTACATACCCAGAGGGTCTCAAGGCGCTTAGGGAGGGGTGGGGGATTACTTGTCAAATATCCACGTTTTAAGTTGCTTTCTGAATGCTAGGTGGTTCTGGGTAAGGCGAAGGTAAGTGGGAAGTGAGTTCCAGGTTTTAGCTGCCAGGTAGGAGAAGGATCTACCTCCCATGGTGGTTTTGTTGATGCGAGGTACAGTGGCAAGGGCTTGGTTGGAAGATCGTAGTTGGCGGGAGGGGGTGTAGAAGGACAGTCGTGTGTTGAGGCATTCTGGTCCGATTTCGTAGAGTGCTTTGTGTGCGTGGGTTAGGAGCCGGAAAGTGATCCTCTTATTGACGGGAAGCCAGTGGAGGTTTTTCAGGTGCCCAGAGATGTGTTCTTTACGCGGGATGTCTAATATGATCCTGGCTGAGGCGTTTTGGATTCGTTGGAGTTTTTTCTGGAGTTTAGCGGTAGTACCGGCGTAGAGGGTGTTTCCGTAGTCCAGTCGGCTCGTGACAAGAGCGTGGGTGACCGTTTTCCTAGTTTCGGTGGGGATCCAACGAAATGTTTTTTTGAGCATGCGAAGAATGTTGAAGCAGGATGAGGAGACGGCGTTGACTTGTCTGTTCATTGAAAGTGAGGAATCCAGGATGACGCCTAGGTTCCGTGCGTGGTCTGTCGGGATGGGTGCTTTTCCAAGGGCTTCTGGCCACCAAGAGTCGTCCCATGCGGAGGGGGAGGTATCTAAGATGAGGACTTCTGTTTTATCTGAGTTCAGTTTCAGACGGCTGTGTTTCATCCATTCGGCAACTTCTTTCATTCCTTCGTGTAGGTTAGTTTTGGCGGTGCTAGGGTCATTGGTGAGTGATAGGATCAGTTGAGTGTCATCTGCGTAGGAGATGATGTTGAGGTTGTGTTGGCGGGCGATGGCCGCGAGGGGGCTCATGTATACGTTGAAAAGGGTGGGGCTGAGTGAAGATCCTTGTGGTACGCCGCAGATGACTTCAGTGGCCTCTGACTTGAATGGTGGAAGGCGGACTCTCTGGGTTCTTCCGGTGAGGAACGAGGTGATCCATTCTAGTGCTTTTCCTTGGATTCCGATGTTTCTGAGGCGCTGTAGAAGGGTGCTATGGCAGACTGTGTCGAAGGCTGCGGAGAGGTCGAGGAGGATGAGGGCGACTGTGTCTCCATTGTCCAGTAGAGTTCGAATGTCGTCTGTTGCTGCGATGAGGGCTGTCTCAGTGCTGTGTTTTGCTCGGAAGCTGGACTGTGAGGAGTCGAGGGATTTGTTGGCTTCGAGGAAGGCGGCGAGCTGGTTGTTGACAGCTTTCTCGATGACTTTGGCCGGGAATGGAAGGAGCGAGATGGGGCGGTAATTTTTGAGTTCGGTGGGGTCCGCTGTGGGTTTTTTCAGAAGGGCGCTGAGTTCAGCGTGTTTCCAGCTTTCCGGGAAGGTGGCGGAGTTGAAGGAGCAGTTGATGACGTCTCGGAGGTGCGGTGCTATGATGGAGTCTGCTTTGTTGAAGATGTGGTGAGGGCATGGGTCTGTGGGGGATCCTGAGTGGATGGAGTTCATCAGGCGGATGGTGTCCTCAGTGGAGATTGGGTTCCAGTCATTAAGGATGTTCGAGGGGGGTGAAGGTTCAGCAGATGGTTGGGTGGGTTGGTCTCCGGGTTGGTTGTCGAAGCTGTTGTGGATGTCTGCAATTTTGTTGTGGAAGAATGAAGCTAGGGAGTCGCAGAGGGCTTGAGAGGGGGTGATGTCGTTGGAGTTGGCCGAGGGATTGGTAAATTCCTTGACGATGTTGAAAAGTTCCTTGCTGTTGTGGGCGTTGTTATCTAGTCGATCCTTGAAGGCGGTTTTCTTGGCCTTTCGGATCAGTTGGTGGTGTCTGCGGGTGGCGTTTTTGAAGGCGTCCTTGGTGCTGGTGGTTGGGTCTTTTTTCCAGGCCTTCTCAAGGGAGCGGCAGAGTTTCTTGGACTTCTTAAGATCATCGTTGAACCATGAGGCCTTCTTGCTGCCAAGTTTGCTTTGTCGTTTTTTCAGTGGTGCTAGGATGTCGGCGCTGTTGGATAACCATAGGGTGAGGCTGGTGGCGGCTTGGTCGGGGTTTGAGGAGTGGGCTGGGGGGTTTAGAAGAAGCGATGAGGAGATCTGGTCGATGGTGATTTTGTTCCAGTTTCTTTGCAGAGTTGGTTGGGGGTGGTTGTTGGGTTTGGGCTTGTTGTAGGTAAAGTGAATGCAGCTGTGATCAGTTCAGAGGAGAGTCGTAGTGTGGCTGTAGGAGACATGATTGCTGGAGGTGAAGATAGGGTCGAGAGTGTGACCTGCGATGTGGGTGGGCGAAGTGACCAGTTGTTTAAGTCCGAGGTTGGCGAGGTTGTCCAAAAGGGTGGTGGAGTTGCGGTCGTTGTTCTTTTCAAGGTGAAAATTGAGGTCTCCCAGAAGGATGTAATCTTTGGAGGGGAGCGCTTGTGGAGTGATGAAGTCCGTGATGTCCTCACTAAATAGTGCGCGGGGTCCTGGTGGCCTGTAAAGGAGGGTGCCTCTGAGTGTGGTCTTGGGGTCGATGTGGATCTGGAAGTGAAGGTGTTCGGAGTTGGCGAGATTGACGTCAGAGCTGGTTGAGATGTGGATGGATTTTTTATGGACGATAGCGATTCCTCCTCCTGTGTGGCCGGTACGGTCTTTGCGTATGATCTTATAATCTTCTGGGATGGCAATGGTGATGTCTGGGGCGGAGGAGGCGTTCATCCATGTTTCTGTTAGGAAGGCGACGTCCGGAGAGATGGTGTCTAGTAGATTCCATAGGTCAATGGCGTGCCTGTGGACCGATCGGGTGTTGAGCAAGATGCATTGTAGGTGGTTGGGGTCGGGAATCTGAGGTGTGATCGTAGCGGAGTTGGTGACGGTGCCGATGAATTTGCAGGAGTAGCATGAGAAAGGTCCATGGGTGTGTCCAGGAGCGACAGTATCTGACGAAGTCAGGGCGGTCACAGCTGAAAATCCTACGGGGTCTACATTAAGGGTCAGTGGGTGGGAGGGGCAGCAGGGAGGCGGGAGCGGTGCGAGGAGGAAGGGCAGTTGGGGGAGCGGCCGGGGTTAAGGGCTAGGAGGGTGGTGGCATCGTAGGTAATGCGGGAGGGCTGGGCAATGCGAGGGCCAGGGGGTCTGGCACTGGGCGCGGACGGGCGTAGACGGGCTTACCTTTGGCGCACCTTCGGCGCGGCCGTAGCGCGTGGACGCTGCGCGTGGGACCATCTGTCATTAATACACTTTGAGGGGGGGAGGGGCGTGGGAGGGGCAGCAGGGAGGCGGGAGCGGTGCGAGGAGGAAGGGCTCAGGGCAACAACAACAAACAAAATGGAGGTAGAGACAAGTCGAGTGAGGCTGGGGCACAGAAAAAGGTCACAGGCGCTTTAAACATGCAGAATTGAGATTGAAGTAACCAGGTAGAGCGCAGCTCCGTTTCCGTCGCGCTAATTAAATGGCCTGAATTATGTTGCGCTGCAGAATGCCTGAAACGTGCCACACACTGAGCGGACTGAGCAGTAAATCACTAGCGCTGAAACAGATTCACAATTACAAGCACTAATGCAGAATAACAAATCGCCAATCTCAAATCACAAGCGCTAATGCAGAAAACAAATCACAAATGTAGATGCACAGGTACACAGATGGTTTGAGGAGAGGGTAACGATACCGTCAGGAGCCAGGGAGCGTGGGAGCGACCGTCACTGAAAGGGCATGACCACCAGACCTGGATCATTGAAATCTGGAAACTGAGAGAAGATTAGCATTCAGGGGAAGATAAAGATTTCGTAGATTTGTAGGAAAGAAAGAGTTTCTGCATATAAATCGTAGTGTACAGTTTCATACTACAGAGTGCCTTCTGAAAACATTCCTTGCAGAATTATGAGGTAAATAAATCGTAAATGGTGTCTGTATACATGAACGAGTTGGCACATCCCATAATCAATGGATAGATATATGTGTATGTGTGTGCAGACTTGGAAAAATAGTAGACTTTCACATTTTCCTAGACATGGGGTTTTGCCTTTAACATGTTTGCATGGGCTATGCAGTAGTGAAAATCACGCACAAAACCCTTCACATTAATCCCCACAACTACCTAAACAGCAAACTTGTTAAACCAGGACGCACCAGAACTTGGAGAAGCTCGAACTCACTTCTTCTCATCCCTACGAAATTGAAAAAAAGAAATCCACCCAGTCCCGATCCATTTCGGGTAATGTACCCAGGCTGTGGAATGCTCTCCCCATTAAACTCCGATGCAACCCCTCCTTCCCCTGTCTAAAAAGGGACCTGAATCTCCTTCTCCTTGACAAATACTTTACCGACCAAGCCAACTGAACCAAACTTTGATAACCCAGTTGACTCTCCTTACTACCTTGACCATTAAGGATTGGTGGTTTGCCCTACAGTTTCACCTACCTAAGCCACCTCTCGACTCACCCCTCTAATGTATTGTGTCTATGTTTATTTTCTTATGCATATCTCATCTTGTATTCTTATACCACGTTTTTCACTACTCCAGTTATGTTGTAAAGCGCTCTGATTCTCCCGGGTCTAGCCAGCACTATATAAAACTTATAAAATAAATAATGGGGCCATGGGTAAAGTGTGCGTTCCCCACAGCATATGCACGAGTACACACAATGTGATCTGTGTACTTAGTATTTTTTTGTTTGCAATTTTATGGCTACTTTATAGGAGGGGTGGAAAATAGGTAAAACAGATCAGTGAGGATGTACAAAAAGGTGGGGTTTTGGATGAGGGAACCCGGGTGTATTGGAAATGGGTGAGAATGATAATGGAGAGCATGGGAAGTGCAGATTGGGAGAGAAGAGGGTTGGGGTGATGTGTGGATGTTGTGGAAGCAAATATGTTTTGTTAGATATTGGTTTATAACATTTGAGCTTAATTTAACGGTTTGTTGCAAAAGCTGAAAGGAATAAATAGGACAACTATCCAAAAATTAATGATGTAGTCTTAAGAAGCAAATGTAATGAGCACATTGAAGCAAAATAATAGGAAAGTAAATTATATAAAGAAAGATATGCATAAGCCTTTGAATTAAACATTGAGGTGACAACTGCATAAATAAATATGCAGGACTTGTTTACAAGGGAAACCTATGATTCCATTGGATCCGAACACCCTTTCTTATTTCTCAGGGCAATATATTGTGTACTACTAGATTGGTTTAGACTGGGTAGTGATCTACTTTTTTTCAAAATTTCTGTTCGATGCATTTTTAACTGATGTATGTCTTATTTTGATATACGGCTGCTACTTAATGAGATGTATACTTTTATGATTTTATCAAAAATCAAATAAACTGATGATGATTGGGTAGTGGCTCATACTGCTGACGAAGCCCCAAAAAGTACCCAAACTCTTTTAAAACGAAATAATTAAAATAGATTGCATGAAAAAGAGTTTATTTATTTGATTTATTTATTTGAGTTTTATACAGCGCTGGCTGGACCCGGAGGTATCTGAGCGCTTTACATAAGGTTCCACATTGTTACAAAGGTACATCAGTTCCAAACTTACATCTGTTGCAAGAAAACATTTTAAGAGCATAGAAGACAAGATTATGGAGCTTAGAAGGGTAGGGGAGTAAGGTAAAAGGGTAAGAGGGAGATACGAAGGAGAGTCTGCCCAAAGTCTGGTTGGGTAGGTGACGGTCGAGGGAGAAGTTCACAGCCCATCTCCTCTATAGCTATCAAGGTAGCTCCACTGGGCATCGGTCAGAGTGCAAGGTCTCAACGGTCGATGGCAAGTTCACCGATTCAATGGTAGGGGTAGAGCCGCCGAAGATAACTATGTCCAAAGTCCGGCTGGGTAGGTGACGGTCAAGGGGTGACCCTAAACCAATCTTCTCTATAGCTTACTAGGCAGCTCCACCAGAAATCGGCCACGATGATCGGTCTCTTTGGCTTAGGAGTTCATGTAAAAGTCAGGCGTTGCCCTGGCCCGTCATTATACGGGACACCCTGGTCTCAAAAAGCCCCCAGAATAGGGTGCCTTTGCAATGGGGGATCAGTTGGAATGTCCCTACCGCTTAGTTTGGGAGTTCCCCGGAGTCTCATGATGGCGGCAGGGACCAGTCTTGATTACCGCCGCGGGGGCTCCTAAGGTCAGGCATTGCCCTGAGAAGGCTCTGAAATTAATATTTTGGCCTCTACAATGTCCCCCGGGCCAGATCGTTGTGTCAGGGGGAATTCCCAATAATGCCCCCAATGCTCCTTACAGAGGAGCTCTCAGCACATCGCCTGGGAGCGACAGTCAGTGCCCCCTCTCCCCACCTCGGCTTCAAACTATGTTGTGCACTCACCGGTATAGCCTGGTGACGAGCAAATAACAGTCCACTAGTGTTGCAGCCCAAGCGCAGGTCTCCCACACTCCTGAATGTGGAATGACTGTGTGAGTGCTGATCACCCCTCCAGAGGCCCTGACTGCAGCCAGGCTGCACACCGCACCGCAGCTTCCGGCTCCACGTGAAACCCGTGTGGGTTCGCCTTCATCCGGATTATGACTCGTTGGAGGCTCTGAAGGCAAAGGATGGGCCAAGTCTCTCTCCCAGCGGCTTTCCTCTACAGCTGCAGTCCAAGTTAATCGCTTGCCGGGTAGCATCGCCGCGATCCTCTGATCGCCGAACTCCACAAGCAGTCATATTGGGGTCAGGGCAGCGCGTTCTCGATCCCTCCCCAAGTCGCCCTCAGGCAACTACTGCCGCCGCCAATGAAACCTCTGTGCTCCAAGATGCTTCCAACAGCAGAAACCGGCTAATGTATTTAAAAGCAAATATTCAAAATAAAAAGTATTTGTGGAACCCATGTTAGATTGGTCAGGGTGTTAGTTTTACTGTTATCAGAACCATCTTACTGCAGTTTCTTCAACAAACAAAAAACTGAAAGGCCCTTAAAATTGTAGGTAGTTGAAAAATAGTGACCTGTCCA
Organism: Lissotriton vulgaris; assembly: GCF_964263255.1. Taxonomy (NCBI): domain Eukaryota; kingdom Metazoa; phylum Chordata; class Amphibia; order Caudata; family Salamandridae; genus Lissotriton; species Lissotriton vulgaris. Next base: position 1,871,450,751 of record NC_141687.1, on the reverse strand, counting down.
GGGGTGGGGGTGGAAGCTCAAATGAGACAATTGCATTTGTCATTTAATTATGTTTAGAGATGGCTTTAGATGCATCGCCACCCTCCTGATTTCTCAAATTCCTAAATTTAAATACATGGCTATATGCGAACATGCATACATGGGCTTTAGCCAGCACACTTCATCAATTTGTCTGTTAAACTGACATTCATGGTTTGCTTCTGACCACCATTGCATACTTAAATCATGTGGCAGTTGATCAGTCCACTAATGTGACTGTCTTTTGCTTGTTTATTATTGTTTCGCGAGGGCCTAGCAGCTATCCGCAGGCATTTTTACTTCCTTAAAATTGCAGGCTTACCAAAACCAGACCTCTTGTCATTAGCAGTGCTTGTATTTTTTTATTTGATCTGCAACCATAAACTGGAAGCAGGGTGGAAGAAAAGATAAAAAAAGACAGGAGGACCAGAAATTTAATTAAGTTGGCTCCCCTAAAAGAAGGTGCAAACTGGCCTATGGCATAGCAAGAAATCAAAAGAATGTATACATCCTCCTATCACATAAAAAATATAGTAAAAATTGTCAGACACAAGCACTTTTTCACAATTTCACATAACACATCGTTGTTTGTTTAATTAATTCACTACCTTACCCACAAATGCACTAAATTGTTCAAACAGGAAGTAGTCATGTGCAAATATAAATACAAGAACTCTGCTCTGTATGATTTGATCCTGTGAACAAGGTCAAAGTTACCTGACCGACACGCGTAGGGCATGGCAACAAATCACTAAATAAATCCGCTTCTGTTAAAGCCCCTGAAGAGAAGCAGATGGAGCTTCGAAACGCGTCGGGCAGATCCATTATGGAGCGGCATCTACAAGCGGATCCCTGTCCTCACCTACACATAAATCCAGCTGCTGCTCGTGTGCTACTCAAGAGGTGGACAACCTGGAGTGACAATTTACAAGCGGCAGTCCAGCTGCGGAGTATGCACCACCCAGTTATCCTTGGGGGTCACGGAAGTGAAACAGCAGCCGTACATGGAATCGAGGACGGGCCCACTTGTGGGGTCCATACAGGACTTGATTGTGTGCTTTCCGCACCACACCTCCCATAATGCGCAGTCTCATCGGAGCCTCCCATCAGCGGGTGTGTCATATGGAAATTGGAGAAGTGTGTCAGCGGGTGCGCACACCGCTTCCGTTAAAGCCCCTGATGAGAAGCAGATGGAGCTTCGAAACGCGTCGGGCAGATCCATTACGGAGCGGCATCTACAAGCGGATCCCCGTTCTCACCTACACATAAATCAAGCTGCTGCTCGTGTGCTACTCAAGAGGTGGACAACCTGGAGCGACATAATATCTATCTATCTATCTATCTATCTATCTATCTATCTATCTATCTATCTATCTATCTATCTATCTATCTATCTATCTATCTATCTATCTATCTATCTCCCCCATGCCCCCCACCCACCCCCCAGCTTCCCTGACATTGTCATCCGGAGGCTTACCTCACACAATTATGCCAGAGTTGCAGTGGTGGCCAGCAGCAGCGCCTGAGGCACTGGGGAGCTTTCTGGGTAAGTGAGGCTCTGTTTGCATGGAGGCGAGGATGAGCAGAGGTTGCAGGGATAAGAGTAGGAGTTCACAGAGTATGGAGCGGGAGTCGGGAGCTTGAGCAAAATTATGCCAGAGGGTCCCCCGCCTGCCCTTACATTGTCCCCCGGAGCCTTACCTCAGCCGCCGCTCCTCAGTTCAGTGCTCCTCGCCGCTCCGCCCGTCTGCTGCTGCTCACCGCCTGTGTGCCGCTCGTCAGTGCTCCGCCGCCACTCGTCAGTTCAGTGCTCCTCGCCGGTCTGCTGCTGCTCACCGCCTGTGTGCCGCTCGTCAGTGCTCCTCCCCCGCGCCATGTCCGCCGCTCGTCAGTTCAGTGCTCCTTGCCGGTCTGCTGCTACACACCGCCTGTGTGCCGCTCGTCAGTGCTCCTCCCCTGCGCCATGTCCGCCGCTCCTCCTGGACGACGTCACCACGCAGGTCGCGGCCGGCGCTACTTCGAAGGGACTACTTTTTTTTAAAAATGTACATTTTTTAAATATAACATATATTTTTTTTAATTTATATAGCCTATGTCCATCTGCACACCCCGAGGATTCCAACGATGTATCGGGTGTGTGGATTGGCGCTGTGGTTCCCGAGTTTACCCGCCTCAAAGCCTCAAAGTTCTTCCTTTATAATAGTAGTATAGATATAGATATCTATATCTTTCTTTCCATATATCTTTTTTTCATTAATTGGCTGAAGGAGGGGTAGGTCAGTGGTCCACCACTGAAATATAAATGGATATAGCTAAAGGAGCCAGTGAATGTAGGAAGTCATGGTGGGTGGAAGGCAAAGGGATTAGGTAAGGGACTTCGAGGGTTATTTCCCAAGAGCAGAAGTTGCGTTTCTTTTCTGTGAAAAATTAACAATTGACAGGGCATGTAGGGGGTTGAATAGGCACTGGGTCAATGCCATCATTGAGAAGAAAAAAAAAAAACAGAATTTTTTTTCAAGATAAATGGCTTCACAACTTTAAAAAACGCATGCACGCCAATGTTGAAAAAGTAATCTTTCTGACAAATGATTTCTACCAAATATTATATACAGTTTAACTTAAATTTCGATTAAACCGTTTCCTCGAAATGGTTTGTCACAATTGGCATTTTATTAACTTAGTTTTCGAAGAGATCTGAATGGGATTTAACAATTGAAGTAAATTGAACAAAGTCTATGGCTGATAATCTTCACTACTAGAATCTCGCATGATCCATGTTTTTTTCGCCTGTTTTCGTTAGTTCCAACTTGTTGCTTTTTGTTCACTTCAGAGCACTTGCTGAGGCCGTAAACTTCTTAAGATTGCCTTGCTTAAGTAAATATGCACTGCACTTCGTTTTCTTTCTTCTGATAGTTAATGGGCGCGTGTCAATGTATGAACGTGTTCAGCGTCGTCATTCTTTGCATACATCTTCCAGGTTACTTGTACGCCTGCTGTGTAATTCCCCCTTTACTACCTACAACGTCTGCCTTTAAGTTTCAGATGCACTCATTTTAACCTTTAATCCCCCAGAACGTGATGCGTAAGCACACGTAAAACGCTCTGGTTGAAGACTACAAGGTCCTAGTGACTTCCTCCCCTTCCATCCAGCCCCCAGGTCATGGCTTCCACGCGACCATGGTATGCTTTTGTGCAGGGAGAGAGAACTCATGACATTGTTCCCTCATAATTGGAAGTATCCTACGAGCGACTAGGGACCTGAGATCTAGTGGCATCATCTCACTTGAAGTGGATTAACAATAGGCATTTACGAAAAAGTTGTTAACACCGGTGTGATTTCTCAAATTTTCCCTACCTCAAATGAATTTTTTTGCGGTTTTGCATATTGTGAAGTTTGTGTTTTTGTTTTCGCTTACCTTAGACTGGTTTGAGTATAAAATACGTCAATGAGGGCCTTTTTTTCCACCCAGAACAAATCTCTTGCTGGTTTCCCTTGACATTTCGGACAGTGGTATAACCTTACGAATAAAATATACTTGTGATATAAGCACTATTTATTGTGCTTAATGAGAGTAAATTTGAGTAAACTGAGCAAATTTAATCAGAAAATAATTGCATATTTTGTAAACTTCTATTAACTCTAGACTGAACCCCTAGCTACATCCTTGAGTGTTCACTTACACTATCAACTCCTTTGGAAGCACTGGTAAATTGCTTTGTGTTAACAAGTTCACAAAAGCATAGACAACCGTGTTTAGCCGAGGAACTCCACTATGGGACCCACCTCACTTAACTTGATACGTGTACCTCAGTTATCCAGTTTCGTCATAAAGCACTACTATGTTTTGGCAAGGCCTGAAATGTGAACATTTGTGCACAGATCGTTTAGCAAAACAAGCATTGACAAAGCCAATATCTGATAGCTAAAAGATTGACAAAGCCAATAGCTATGTTGTACAGTAGCACGGCTGGTGTGTAGCATTGCTGAAAGTTTGAAGAGAAAAGAACGTTCTATGATGGTGCTAGGGCTGGTTGTGTCATAGTGCTTTTTTTCAACCAGCTGGAATTGAAAAGCAGCACAATGCGAGGGTGTATGTGGCAAGCAACACAACATGGGAGGGTTACAGGGCAAGTAATGACTGGCAAGAAACCTCGCATGAGGAAAGGGGCAAGCAACGATGAAGATGCAACCAGACAGGAAGAGGCAGGTGCAAGCGACAACATAGGTTGGGCGTAGGGGAGAGACAGCCTGCAAACACATGCACTTTTACTGAGGTCTGTAATTAAAAGAAAATAGTCGTTCTGGAAGCGTGGGCACTGAAGAGCAAAGAATATGTACTTTAGCCACACTCCAGGGGAGGGACAAAGAAGAGGAAGTGAAGCCTGCACGAGCTGATCAAAACAAAAAATAGCAAGGAAATGAGTGACGAAGAAGCCAACCAATGATGAGCAATGGATGGGTCCTGAGCCCCATGTACTGTCTCATGTGAAACCTAATGATTGATAGGTGCCTTGGAGTGGTGTGCTCAGCCTAATACTGCACATTAACCCTGGTGCTAGTGAGCAGAATGTGCACATAAGCAATGTTGCTTTATTTCAGTCACAATTCAGATGATGTCAAACCAAATCTGCTCCACTTCCAGCACATTGAGGCCCACAGTACATTGAGGAGATAATGGATAGGTGCTTGCAACATTCCTTCCCCTCTCCTGCGCATTCCCTTCGTCCCCTCCAACCCTCACAAAAATATACTAGTCCGCTACATTAACAACTCGGTGAACTCGGTGAACATATTCGAAGGAATGGAGTGTCTGAGAGTTGGATGAAGGGAGCAACACTGAATACTAAAACAGAACAAGATTGCCATAATATTGAATCAATATTCTGACTGAAATGCCTTGTTATGCTGCTTTTCAAGTGTATTATATGCACGTTAGGAATTAATGCACCTTCTTCCCTTGATCAGTTTGTATTGCTGTGCCTAGGTTTATTTTATGTTATTTTATTCTATATTCTGTGGTGTGCTGTGAGATATATGCTTTGCTTTAATATTTATGGTGCGGCTACGCTCAAACTCTTGACCGAAAATGTAACACAATGTAAAAACCTATTACATCAGCTCAGTAGTTTGATACAATCCTGTCTTCAGTGAAGCGCTGTACAGCGTTCTGGACTCACCCACAAAAGGTCCTTGAAATGCAGGAGGCAATGAAGTTGGTTGGATGGGTTAGTGGCAGGGATAGTCTAGATTTAAATTTACCATGCATATTCCTTTTGCAATCATGCCTTTACAATGTAAATCGTTGTAAAAACATGCATGGTAAAGGAATGTGTGGTTGACACATTCGTGGTTGGGGCCGCAGTGTAGAGGCACACATGGATCAGCCATGCGTGCCTTTGTCATACAACCCAATATTACAGCTGAGAACAGTAAAATTGGACAAACACTGGGTGATTGTGAAGTGCCTAAGAAGCAATTTGCCTGTGAACCTCACTGTAGTAATTCCATCTCACACCTCCCTATTTGGTAGATCATTTGAGTGTGTAAAAGTTTTGACTCTAAAAAAAATACGCATGAACGCCATAAATTGACCTTTGACTCCATGCTACTTCTGACACTGTCAGTAATGGTTCTTTTTTAGGGCTCTGTCTTAGACGAGATCTAAGATAGAAAAGAAAAAAGTTAGACAACTAAGTGCACAATGAGTTAAAAAAATAAGTATTGTGCTTATGAAGCTATTCGTTAGTACGACAAGGAATGGAGGAGAGCGAGTGAAAATGAGGAGACTGGGTTGAATGTACCACTGGATACTCGTCTGTTAAGTCGTCATTGGCAGAAATCAGACTGATTGAATGTACCGAAACCTCTTCCACACAGCACTGAAGTTAAAAGTGGATTTAAGAGACTCGTGCGTTTGCCTTTCTGATCTTCAGTCCAAGACGTGATGGCTTCGGTATCCAATGAAACAATTAGTGCGTGACTCGAAAGAAGGCGAAAAAACAAAACAAAAATAGAACCTCAATCGACTCGAACAGTGGGAGAAAACTAATAAAAAGCAACGGAGCGGGAGAGATGGAGAGAAAAAAGTACCACAAGCCCTCTGCGACCCGCTGAAAGAATTATATATAAATGTATCAATCAGCTCTTGGTTCATGCTCTATCAAAGTGACAAAACAAAAAAGAAAGTAAAACTGGATGCAATGAAGTTTACCAATAGTAAGCAAGAGGCAGGCTCCAAATCCGTCTTTGGAGTGTTTTTAGGTCGAGCCTGGGCAGCGCATGTGCTGCTCTGCGAGGCATGTTGTATTCAGGTAGGGACTTGAACCTCCGCCCACTCTCCGCCCACATTTTTCATTAGCTTGTGCCATTGTCCAATATAAACTGTGGCTGTTCATTGGTCAATAGGCTTCGTAGTCCCTCCTTAGTACCATCTTGTCTTTTTTTGTAACCTCCCGTGACGACACCCCCTGTTGTGTGTGTCAATCAGTAGGCTTCAATTACAGCCTCCGAGCACTATTCTCTCACATAGCTGAGTCCTGCCTGCTGTTGCAGGAAGGACACGCACTCTTAGCACTTTTTAAAAAATGTATAGTACGTGCGCTGAGGTCTCGCATTTGCGAGAGTTTAAGCTGTTGGGATTATAAATGACGACAATGCCTTTTATTTTTCTGATTAAAAAACACATAAATAAAAGGCATCGTTATTTACAATGCCAATAGCTCAAACTCTCATGAATGTGGATCTATTGCATTGCAAATGTTTATATATAAATGACGCCGCCTGCTTGATAGCTGTAACCACCACCCTCCTGCGCGAGCAGTCTGGAAGGCTCTACAAGCTTGAGGCTTCCAGCTCTGTCTTGCGGATCCTGCCCGTTTAGCCATTACGCAGTACTCGCCCAAGCCTGTCCAATGGCTCCGAGAGGCGGGGTTTCTATCGCCACAGCTTCATCCCCAGAGTCACAGCGTGATGTGAAACATGCAAAGTGGGCTATCTTTTTCCCGTGACATCTTCTTCTGTACCTGTGTATGGTGGTCAGAGTTAACAATGTGATAATTTATCTAATCTTCTATGCAAGAAATGTACCCTCAAAAGGTAGAAAGGTGCGTTTATCCACATTGCATATTAAAAATAATAGTGCATTAAAGGTATGGGGTGAATGTGAGTAAAGTATGTCCATGTCTGTCGCACAAACGCTAACCTTTTGGTTTGCTTATGTGTGACGCTTCCACAGTGCTTTTATTGTTTAATAATGAAACAAACAGGTGCCCAATATGTTCTTAAGAGGCTGCCGCCCATGTCACCAGTGGTGACAACCACTACCTGTCTGGATGTCCTCAGTTTGCTTAACATGGAGTTAGAAATACAGTAGAATAGTACTTTTTAAGGCCCAATTCTCATTTGAATTAGCTACAATCTTGAAACTCTGAAAGGGCGCTTGTGAAATACTGCAGTACTTTAATGGTCCGATGTGCGTGGGAGGCAGTAGTTATGGAAAATATGCCTTGTACTACGTGATCATATAATAAACATATATTATGTCACAAAAGGGACCAGAAGAGTGTAAAAGCATACTCTGAAGAAATGAATTGAGCTAAATCAGGTAATCCAATTGAAGAAAACGCCTATCATTGATGTTGAGTGATTGAGGTTTTGGTATCTCTTCCAGCCGATGCAAACTACCAATTGGGTTTTTGCTCCCAGAAACCCTCTTCCTACTGTCATTATCATTTCTATATTACCTTGCTTTTTTAGGTATCACCTACTATCCAGCACACAGGCACTCTGTCGCAAGGCGTATCATTACTAGCTGTCTGTTGTGAGACATACAGTTGGCATACAGTGGGCTTTGAGTACGCCCATTGCTTTCAATTGATTGGCTTAATTTTCACTGTCATCTACATGCCAATGGACCGAATTCAGAGGAGAGTCTCCTGACTTGTTAAGCTAAAAATGGTTTTATTTGGTCTGTCTTCCCCCCCCTCCCCTGAGATTGACTCTTCTTCAATAAAAGTTAAAGGGGTAAATACATTCTCCCGATTTATTTAAAAAAAATATATATATATCCTACTTTTAAAATGTAGGCTTGTAGCTATCATTTGCTTGGTTCTTGTTAGCATGGATACATTCCTTGTGTCCTTCCACTGCTTATTTTTCAGCACTCATTTTTAGGTCTCGCGCCTGCATATGGCGAAGCCATATGCCATCGCGCAGGTGCGATACTATAGGTGCCTGGTCTGCTTCCCAGGAGACTGTCACGCGCACGCTCAGGAAAGCGATCGGAGCCGGCCGCGCGCCTTCCCAATCTCTTGTCTCTCTGGGAAGCACACAAGCAAGCCCCGCCAAGGCACCACGAGCACGTCCCACGTGAACACACACCCAGAAACTTCCCGGGTCCCTGTTGCAGTGTAACAGGTACATGAATCAGCGTAGCTCTACCAATGACGAGACAATATACAATATTAACCTGCCCCGTCCCTCCTTGGCGTTGAATAGTCAAGTGTCCTGAGTCGGACTCGAACCAATGTGAATCAGTCTCCTAACCTTTCACCCGCCCCAGCATTCTGCGCAGCCGCAGCGCTGCACTAGGCAGTCAGTTGAAGACGCAAGCAGCATAACGTGCAGTTGCAGGCCTCTGAATCAGGTACTTAAAAGTCCGTAAATAATGCTGCTTTTATGTGAACCTGGTATTGTGTGTGTGTGTGGAAGATTGAGGCACGTGTGAGCTGAGCTGCTTGCTTTATAGTTCACTCACTGTTCATCATTTCAGTTCAGCACGACATCATGTATGAGGTGATGCAGCGGGTCACACTCACACAGTAACATGAGTAATGGGTATTTGAATCGCTGGTGGTGGTATTTCTGTACAGCTAGCAGGATGGCTCACAATTTACTGTGCAGACGTAAACATGAGGAGTGAGCATTTTGTATTTTTTCAGTGAATGCTGCGCATGGGGGAAGATGGGCAGATAAAAAACCGGCACGTAAAAGCTTACATTGGAATGGTTGAAAAGAAGGTGGATGTCTCGATGAGTAGGTTTATCAATGGCTGTGTACCTCCAGCACACACAGTCCGGCCTGGTTATCTCTGTGCATTATTGCTAGTGTGTTATGAAAGTGATTTAACACACAATAAAAAGTATAAGTACCAAGGCCACGTCATAACATCGCTATCTATGGAAGACTCAAGGCTTTTTTTAGTTGAAGCACGACCTCTATTTAATAAAATAGATGCAGACAGGGAGCTTCAAATAGCTAATACTGACAATTTATATCCTAAAGACCAACCGCCTATGTTCCTCTTCCAAGGCCCTGATTAGTTGCTAGGGGCTTCGTGCTGGGGCTTTGTAGGAAGACATTGTGTTGCAACCCAGCAGCGCTCAGCCCAGGGCTTGGGAAAATATATAAAGTGTGTATATATGCAACTAATTAGGGGTGCTGTTGGCTGCACTATCGGCAGGATTGTAAATAATCTCCTGACGGATCTGAACATCTTACTCAAAACTTGACCTTTGTACATGAGCAAATAAAGTGAGTGCTATAATCTGTCCCAAAGATGCTGGTAGGGCACAGGCTGTTAGGCCGAAGATCACACAATTGGATGACTGCAATGTGGAGCAACCATTCAACAGCAACTAGTTCAAATATGTTCTCTCAATGTTTCAAGCTTTATTACAAATGTCACAAAAAGATGTTAATATTTCACTTCTGTTCTTGGATTTTCATCACAATAAAATACACTGAACATAATCTTCACAAAAGTTATGTACACAACTATAACCTATTGCCATTATAAATCACAATAACTTTTATTTAAGTATTAATTATTAAAAAAATGAAGACCTTGTTATTTGTAATATCAATACATTTAAGTCACGTAAATACAACACATATTGCATTACAAATGCTATAGGTGTCACATTTGCGAAAGTTAGAACTATTGGCATTGTGAATGACAAAGCTATTAATTTCGCTATTTTCAAAACCAACACATAAATAAATTAGTCATTTACAATACCAATAGCTCAAACTTTCCTGATGCGAGACCTATTGCATTGCAAATGCTTGTTTCTTTAGTTGAAAGCCTACCAGGCAGCTCAGATGTCTTGTTTGCTAAAGACATCTTGGGGACATTCAGGAAGCTGACTTGGGAATACGTTCCACCTGCTGCTTACCATTGGCTTTATGGTTTGAAACTCTTTTTCTGGCTTTCTATTTGCTAGCTTTATTTGTTTAGGCTTTCCAGCTAGAGTCTGTCCTTCCAGTTGCCTAAACCTTATTTGCTATATTCATGCACTACATCACTATCAGTAAATGGGCCTTTAAATCTTGTTCTTATCGTCGCGCTTGCTGTGCAATCCAAGGCAGAGGTCCGAGGTCAAGCTCTCTTCCAAGGGAGCTTGGGGTTTACTTTTCATTCTCTGACTTCAAAGTGAGAGAAGTTATGTGACAATCTTGCTGAGTATCCAAGTAAGTAGAGAAGGTGTTGGACAAAAACAAAAAAAATGAACTGTGCTGATGTTTCAGAATTAGTACAAATGAAGCACATATTTTAATCTGAAGTGTGTGGAAATAAATGTTATAATACGATTAGAACACAGAAATACACTAGGTAATGACATTTACACACATTATCGTTTGTGTGCAGTAAAATATTGTGGTGCAAATGTAATGGTCATTTCAGTTAAAAATGTGTTGTCTGTAAGGGCAGTGTACTACCATACCATGCATACTCCACACTATGGCAGTCTCCTGTATGCCTTTCCACTCCATTCCATGCCACTCCATTCTACGAAACTCCACTTTACTCTACAACATGCCATTCCAGTCTACTACTCACCACTCTTAAGACACTATACGACACGCCACTCCAATGTACGCCACTCACTCCATGACACAACACACCACTCCACTCCCCTCCCTCCACACCACTTAATCCACTCCAATCTACCCCACTGAACTCTACCCCATTCCCCTCCACTCTACCTCACTTCATCCCAATCTACCCCACATCACTCTATCCAACTCCACTCCAAATTACCCCACTCCTATCTATCTCTCTCTAATCTCCTCCACTCCACCCTACCATAAGCCACCCAATCTATCCCACTCCAATCTGCCTCACTACACTGTACCCTACTCAACCTTAATCTACCCCACTCCAATCCAATCTGCTCCTCTCCACTCCCATCTACCCCACTCCAGTCTACCCCAATATATCCCACTCCACCCCAAACTATCCTACATCTATCTATCCCACTCCAATCTACCCTACTCTAATCTACCCCAATCTGCTCCACTCCACCCCACTTCATTCTATCCCACTTAACCCCCACTCCACTCTAAGCCAATGTACCCCACACTCCACTGTTCTCCAATGTTCCCATTCCACTCTACCCCATCAACACCACTCCACTCTACCCCATCAACACCACTCCAATTTACCCCGCCCCACTAACTTTTAGCCATGCTGAACAGCAGCCACACTGGTGTACATAATGCCTCAAACACATTGCCAACTCATTGCGAGAGCCATAGCTCTTGCATAGGTGAGACATATTGGCTTTGCCAATGTTTGTTTCAAGATGCAGCAGATAGTCGCCCAGCAACAGCGCATGCGCTAACTTAGGCCAGACATAAAAAGGCAGGGGGAATTACATTTCCTGCTAGCTTGCATTAAAACGGAGAAAGTATAAGGGGGAAATATACATTTAATGTGGAATGTTTTCATAACCGCTCCTGGTTGGAGTTAAGCAAGACCTAATGTAATGATTCTAAAAGATATCCATTTGTGTATTTAATATTTTTCCATGAGCCCGTACGACTAGTTAGGGGAGCACTGAACGAAAGTATTTCAAAATATATATTTATAACGCATATTTTTCAGGTAATGCTTCCAAACACAGTCCTAAAATTTCATGGTTCTATTAATAGCAGGTGTAATATTTACCCTGCTTATTGGTAATCCTTTTGTCGACTTCAGAATGAAAAAGCTAAACAAGCCCCATTGAGATTCAAACTTGTGGTAAGTGGGTTGTAGTGGATGCGTTAACCAACGATAAGCTTGTGTACAAGTTGACATTATTTGAACCAAAGAGAACCTGCCAAACAATTGTGCTGTAAATTTCACCCAACATATATTTGAACTCCTTCTAGTGCTCTTGATCAACCAGATATCTATAGTGCATTGCCTCCGTAATGTGCTTGCAGGACTGGTTCATCAAGCTCCTTTAAAAACCAAAATCTGCTTCAAGCATCAGCAGGGTTTTCTGTTAAAAAAATGTCAGGTCGCCAGGGTAAATCTTCTCCCATGTCCCAATATTTTTTGTTTTCAATCACTGTGATGCACAGTGTGCTGATTTCAGTGATTGAAAGAGAAAACAATCTGCACCATTAGGTGCCAGAGATATTACAAAAAATAAAATGGGGAGGCTGTCCCGTGCACTGCCACCTCAAGTTCCCAAAAGCCTTTTTGCCCCCTTGGCCTAGAACATCCTCATCCCTATGGTAAGAGTGCACATTTGGGTTCTTTTCAGCTTCATTCTTGATATGAACTATCAGAGAGGGGTTAAATCCCTGTTTTCATGGTGAATGACCACAATATTCGGGCTCCTGGTCAGCCAGTAACCAGGGAACCCTATGAACAGTGGGCATTTCTGCAAAGTAGAGACTGTGGCGAATCCAGGGTGGTGTGGCTGGCATGGATCTTGCTATTTATTTTACCTAGAATGCCCTGCAAATATCAAACTGTGTGTAAATTCATGAAATGTCCTTGCATTTCTGTGACTGGGAAGTTCTGGGATCTGAGGCGATCCACAATATTACTGCCTTCTAGCGTTATCACACATCTCACTATAAAAACTGTACCTACTTGTGTGGCTTTGCCAGTTTCCTGGGAAGAGAACTGATCATACCAGGGACCATGCGAAGACCACTTTGACTTCACATGGTGACATTTAGCGGCGGCGCGCATGCACTGCCCGCTCGAAGGCATGCTGTGTTGATATATGGGGAAGGCCCGCCCTCTCTCTGCCCATATTTGTCATTGGCTGTGGCATTGTCCTTCGTAAATGCTGCCTTCTGATTCGTAAATAAGCTTGCAAGTCTGTCCTTGGTACCGCCTTGTCTTCATTTGTAACCTCCCATGAGGACTGGCCCTTTTACTACTGTTACATGGTACGTCGTCTTTGGTCTGGAAGCACTATTTTATTTAATGCCTTTCTCCTGCTGCAGGCACAACATTCTTTCCTTTGCGCCGGGAGCGCTTTCACTTTTAAAGCAGCCCGAGACAATCGCGGCTGCTCCTTTTCAATGAAATGGGTCTCGTTAGAAATGTTAGAGGCTTTACCTACGTGTTATCGACATCTCTGTTTCAGTCTTTCCTTGGGTGAAGATGGGCATGCGTCGTTCAGAGGGTGGTGAAATAATTTAAACAAAAGTGGTCTAGCCACAACCTGAAACTTTTGGCCCGCTTATCAAAGCCTTGAAGTGAAATTACGAATTACATAATTCTACTAATGCTACTTTTTAATGTAGCAGCGGCAACTTCTCAAAAGTGCTCACCAGGGACCTCTAGCCGCAGATTGCGGTACTGCGACTAGACATGCAGTTCTTGTGCTTTGCTCACTAGGTACCTCTAGGAGCAGCTTGCGGGACTGCATCCAGACATCCAGTGCTGTTGCCTTGCTCACAAGGGACCTTTAGGAACAGCTTGTGGGACTGCATCCAGACATCCAGTGCTGTTGCCTTGCTCACAAGGGATCTCTAGGAGCAGCTTGCGGTACTGTACACAGAAATACAATGCTGGTTCCTGGCACACTGCACAAGCATTTGCAATACCTTAGGTCTGGCATTACTGAAAGTATGAGCTATTGGTGTTTCAATGCAACGCCAACTCCTCAGACTTACAGTAATGCGAGACCTGTTGCATTGAAAATGCTTGTTTATCCGTTCTTGTCGGTGATAGGCCTACATAAGAAAGTGTTGTACTGTTTTTATCAGGAGATGTGTGGGAACTTTGAGTCGTATTGACTTTGTGGTTGCTTGTAGATTCTCGAACTTTTCCTCTCAAAAATATGAGAACAATATGTTGCTTAAGACAAAGTTTTAAGTTTGCAAGGCATTGTGGGTAAGAAAACATATTGGGGTCCATGCAGATAACACCACCGTGGACTTCCCTGGGTGTCCAGCTTTAAGACATGTTTAGTTTCTTTGCGAAATTGTGATATCTACACACATGACCCTTTTCAGCATTCTGTCTACACTTTTATTTTAGAAATGTGTAGCTTTTTGAGTTCACCTAGAGGATTCACACCTGTTTCCAGCACAAACTGTAAGTAGACAGAAACAACAAAAATAGGAAAAAAATGGACTACCCCTTCCAATAATGCAAAGGCTGTTGTAATTTTTACAACTCTGCTTATTCTTGGAAGCTGGGAATATGGTGATCTTAGCCCAGCAAATCTTTTCTTGATACCATTTTTAGAAAATATTGTGCACAGCACTGGTTTCCCATTTATCATAAAACCACCCCCCCTCCCCCACCCCATTTTGGTTATTTTCTCTGTTCGCTTCAGGGGAATCCACACAACCTGCATACCCTCAGAATCCTCAATCTGTGTGTTGGGGTAAAAGATCCTTTTGTCTTGTATATCTTTTGTGTGAAAAAAAGCTACGAAGGCTTGAGCACAAAGTGCCCCAAACATCAAAAAGTTGTTGGAAAATCTTAGCAGTTAAGAGATTAAAGAGACCGTTACTCGTGTATAGTTGTTCTTGCAAATAAATGATTTAGTGGTATCCTATAGGACGCCTCATAGCACGTGATTTTAGAACCTTTTGGCAACTGCGGGAGTTCAGAACATATTTATTCAGTGTGTGACTCGCTTTGTTGAGAAGTTAATTGAAAATCAAATGCATTTGGCATAGTTCACCAGGGTGGGCGACGGAACAACGGCTAAACTTTAAAATGATTCAACTTTTACCCTAAAAGGCAAATGGCCTTAATCTATGATTCTTTCACAGTTTAAGCTGAAATGGAAAAAGTTTGGGTAGCCAGGGTATTGGAAACAGAGCACAGAGCATCGTTATCACTGCGGGCCTGCAGTGTAAGAGTGCTGGGACCCAGTGTTCCCGAGAGCTTTTAAGCATGATGTTCAAGTTAGATAAAACAGCAAGAATTCCAAGAAGATGCTCTCCGCAAACTAAAATGCTTTCAAGTTTGCAGCAGTAAGTGCCTTTAATGGCGCAAGCAAAATGTACTAAAGTAACTTGGTTATCATCCAAGATGTGAAGTGCTTAGAAACACATTAATTGTAGGTTTAAGTGCAAAATCGATCATTTAATTGTTGTATGTGTTGAAACCGGTATATTCACCGGACTTTAGCAAATGTAAAATGCATTCACATATGGTAAGAAGAAAGGCTAAAGTCTGATACATCTTTTGGTTGTCAGAGTGTGTGCTACAGTAATCAACATTAACCAAGTAGTCCCAAGGTTGGTTTCAAGGTGTGGTCAACCGTACACATTTTGTCAGTTGCCTAATAAGTACCAGAATTAATGTAATTTAACATTTTAAGAAGTTTTAGCTTTTTCAGCTCTGTAAAAAAAGGGGGCATGGTCTTTACTTTGACCTCATCCCTGGTGGATTCACAGCCTACACCCAGTCATGGACTATTCACAGGGAAAAGCACAAAGATTCACTCTTAACACTGGGTGCACATCATCCATTCTTGGATGCCCATCGCCTACCTCATGCCCAAACCAATCGTCACTGAATTCCTGTTTTTGCTAAAAAATAACTGTACACACCTGACTCAATGACATGAACATTGAGCATTGTACCTAAATTTTCTCTGAATGCCAAGGCATGAGCGTTTACCCTTGACATCACTCTCAAGGAACACATTGCTAAAATATACAAAGAGGGCCTGTGAAATAGTTTTTATAGTGACTTCTGAAGTGCTGTCTTTGCCTTTGTACTTTTGCATCTGGATGACCTCACTGACTTCATTGGCACCCGTAAGGACTTCCTGCATGTTTTAGCATGTTTCGTTCTAGGCTTGAAGAAAGTGATCCTATCAGCCCCATTCTGATGGTACTCCATTGGCTTCCGTTGCTGGCTCGCATTCTTTGAAATAAGCTGCATAATTTGCAAACACATCACAACCATCACCTCCCACTTATCTTGCAGACAATCTCATCATCTCTGATGATTGTTTGGTCTACCCACAGGCAGGACAACATTAGAATTAGTAAAAGAAAAGAGAAAAAAGCAAGGCTTCAGACTTGTACCATCTATGCACCAACATCACCTTATCCATCTGGACTGCCTCAACACTGCTCCAATTAAGGAAAGTGTTGAAGATGCACCTCTTTAAAGAGCACTATATCATATTAACAGTCCACAACTGAGCTACAGCTCTTATTCTTCGTGGACTTGATGCTAGTCTTTCACCCTGTATAGCTCTATGCTTTCTTTTGGCTAGGCCTCTGCTATTAAAATACCACCCATTTACATTCATACCATCTCCTCCTGTTTATGACATCAATTGAAGAAACCTTGTACAATGCATGTGTGTATTAGTAACATGGTATGTGGATTCAATACAAACCTGTCTGTGACCGTTTTGATCCCCAACCTTCACTGGATGCTAAAACACTCCGATTTACCTTGGGCACCGACCACTCCCACAAACAAAGCAAAACCAAAGGTGCCTGGTACCAGCTCTCTTCTAAAGAAATTCAATTTCTTTCAGAAATTGACTTAAGAACACTTCAAGCCCTTGTAAATTTGCAACTGGATAGTGGTAATGTCTTACTTTGTAGCCTCATAGGCTCCACACTAGTATCCCATAGGGGCATCCTACACACTGTAGCATTCCTGAACCAGGGCCTAATGAAATCTGATGACATCACCCCCACCTTGATGACGCGCCTTGATGAAACTCCATTGCCTCACAAGCCAGCTTGGACCCTAGCGGTCCGCACTAGACAGAAGGTAGCTATAGTTGAAGTGAGGGGAATTAAGGATGCAGCTGGCAGACTCTTTATAGACCCCGAAGGGATATGCGAGGTCTTTAGGCAGTTCTACGCCACTTTGTATGACTAGGCGCAAGCCAAGGACCCCTCGGAAATACGAGAATACTTGCAGGATATCCCTGTGGCAAGACTATCTGAGGAGGAAAGTAAGAAACTAGACTTACCTATGGACTCGGAGGAGATTAGGATTGCTTTACTAAGTCTTCCCTCGGGTAAGGCTGCAGGTCCTGACCAAATTCCAGTTGAGTTTTTTAAAAACTTTCCGGAATTCAATTAGTCAGGACCTGGTTACTACGATGCAGCAGGCTCAGTCAGGGGCATCTGTACCATCTTCCTGGGCTGGTGCAGATATAGTGGTCATTCTAAAGAAGGGTAAACCACCTACAGAGCCAGGATCATATAGACCGATTACGCTTATGAATGCGGACACAAAGATCTTTTCTAAGGCACTGGCGCTTAGGTTTGCTAATAAAATAGATACATTGGTGAGCATTAACCAGCACGGTTTTATCCCAGGGAGAGGCACCACCCACAATATAAGGAAGGTTATCGCCTTATTTGATGCTACAGAAGTCTCAGGGGATCCGATGGCAGTCATGCTGCTAGACGCTGAGAAGGCTTTTGATCGGGTCTGCTGGGATTATCTGTGGTTTATTTTAAAAAGAGCTGGCTTTGGGGAGGCATTTTTCAAAGCAATACAAGTATTGTATACAGCTCCGATAGCCCGTATACGAGTAAATGCAGGATACACATCTTCAGTACAGATCAAGCGGGGAACAAGGCAGGGATGTCCCTGCTCCCCATTACTATTTGCCATGTATATCGATCCAATGATACGCAGAATTGAGATGAATGACAGCATTCCCCCGTTAGACACTCACAGGGGGCACTGCAAAATATTGGAGTATGCTGATGACGTCGCGATAGTCACCCCAGATCCCACAGAGGCCATAAGGCAGGTGGAGATCGAAGCTTTGCATTTTGGTCAGGTCTCAGGCTATGCCTTAAATACCTCCAAGACGCAAATTATTAAGAATAGGAATGCGGAATGCTCCGATCTTCGAGTGGCTTCATCAGGAGTATATTTAGGGGTGACAGTCGCTGCGGAGTTAGATAGTCTAGTGGAAGTAAAGATAATGCCAATAATTGACAAAGCTAAGAAGGATCTTGATAGACTTTACAATTTACATCTTTCTTTAGTAGGGCGCACCAATATTATTAATATGATTTTCCTCCCAAAGTTTCTTTATATTTTGAGGACTATCCCGCTTTTTAAAAAATCTAAATGGTTTAATATTTTGGAGCACATGATAAATAGGTTTGTTTGGGCGCATGGTAAAACTAGAAGAGCTCTGAGGTTTATGGCACTTCCTAGGGAGAGAGGAGGGTGGGCCCTGCTGGATCTAAAAATGTATTACTGGGCAGCTGCCATACAATATATGTCAGGTTTAATCGGAGACGCAGAGGTTGAGGGTCAGGATAATTAGGAACAGTAGCGATTTACGCCCTGGTCCTGGGTGCTGAAACAATGTTTTTTTTAAATGTACCGATTCTACTTATTTTAAAAGGACCAATTTCAAAACTTTGATTGCAGCACACAATATATGGAAGGCCTTTACAAAAAAGTTTGGACTAGGGAGATACAATGTATATACTAGGATGCTTAATAACTCTACACCCCCCCTGGAAATATTCTCAGATTCAGTATTTGCAGACTGGGGGAGACATGGAATAATAAAATTCGGAGGCATGATGGGGGCACAGGGAATGATGCAATTTTCTGACATCCGGACAATATATGACTTAGACCCGAGGCATTTCTTTACACTTTTACAAATTAGAAGTTTCATCTTGGCAAAAAAGGGAGGATCTGTGGGGTTTAGTAAAAACTCAATTTTGTAGATTATTGAGGGTGGAACAGAATGTACAATAAAAAGATTATATGCTGAATTGATAGATCAGAAGCCAGATGACCTGGAGAAGTATGAAGATAAATGGGCACATAAGTTAGGCATAGATAAGGAAGTCTTCTGTTTGTCATTAGATATGGGGCAGAAACTCCTGTGTTCAGCAGCCCTCCAGGCGCAACATTATAAGACATTATATTCATTAAATTCTACGCCTGCAAGGATTGTGCAATGGGGGGGGGATAGCCGGTATTAATTGCCCTAGGAGTGATAGCCTTCAGGCTGATATAGTACACATGTTTGCTACGTGCACCCACCTACAAACCACACAGGAAGATATTGAGCTATTTCTCAAAAGGTCACTAAGAATAGAAATTACTTTAACTCCAGCAATAATTATAACTGGAGTAATCGAGGCCGATAGGCAGGCTGAACAGGGCTACTTCATTTTTGTAGCTATGGTAATACTCCGCCTATCTATTGCAGCGGCATAACTCGATCGTATTCCGCCGACCTATCATCAATGGTTAGCTAAATTACTATCGGCATACAATTTGGAGAAAGCAATATACGCAAGGAAAGGGGAAGGAAGCTAGGCTTACAAATATGGGATCCTATAACTAGATGGAAGGAAGAAGACCCTAGGCAGAATTCATAAAATGAAGTAACATGTGTTTTTTTGTGGTTAGAAACTGCTTTGGTTTTAGCTATATTATAATATAGGTACAGGAAAGTATCTTGCTCCAAATGTCATTGAGTTAATAATCCTCTGTTCTTTTTTTTTTTCGTGTATGTACTATTAGTTATGTGTGGCATTTTTTATTAATTTTGTATTTAAGTAATGAACTGCTGAACCTTGTACTAAAAAAATGGGGTAAATAACTTAATTAAATTTTTTTTTTCAAAAAAAGAAATTGACTTCAGAACACTTCAAGCCCTTGTATTTTGGCATCTGGATAGTGGTAATGTCTTACTTTGTAGCCTCATAGGCTCCACACTAGTATTCTTTAGGGGCATCCTACACACTGTAGCATTCTTCAACCAGGGCCTAATGAAATCTGATGACATCACCCCCACCTTGATGATGCGCCTTGATGAAACTCCATTGACTCGCAAGCCAGCTTGGACGATCTTCAAAAATAGATGCATCATTACAAAGCCATCACAACCTGCACCACCCCTAATCTTGCAGACAAGCACCCCATATAGGATGGTTCTTGGCACATCTGCAGCCAGGACACCATCCGACTGAAGACTAAGAAGAGTAAAAAATAAAAATAAAATTGGTCTTTTCCATTTAATCTCCTCGGATCTGGAACAACCCTATTTGAGGACAGCCCCAACACTGCTCCAATTTAGGAAATAGTTTAATACTTCACTCTTTCATAAACGCTAGATCAGAATACATTGTGTGTGTGTGTGTGTGTGTGTGACGCACCCACAAACATGCTGATTCTTTCACCACTTGTGGCTGCGGCTCTTGATGGGGTGGCAAATCCCTAATCCATTTTCACACCGATCCTTTGTGCCAACGGTGTGACATTAATAACACGCAGGACAGCCTGTGCTCAATTTCAATGGTAGTTTAATATAATTTAATCCACCAGCAAAAACACAAACCCCTGACCCGTTTAGAAGCAAAAGCTTCTTGGTCACGGGTCACAGACGTTTACACCAATTACACCTATGAACATACGTGATCTCACCACCACCATAGAGGTAGGACTATACAGAGTGCATTACAAGAAATGCTTTTTACTTACCATATATGCCACTTTCAAGTAGGTGAATTTTGAGTAGTGCTCTAATTGTGGAATATGTATGAAATAGATTACTTTAGTATTGATTCATGAGATCTGCAGGTAGAAGTATCTATCCGAAGAATAAGTTTGTATATTTCTAGTGGATACACGATCTGCAGATTCCTCATGCACCCCAGCCATCCCTGGTTATGAGGCGTATTGTATGTTTAGTAAGGTTCCATGTTCGTTTTTTCTGGACTATATTGCTGTTACTTTCCTCAATTTCCTCTCTACCGCTAAGGATGTGGAATAAAGGAAAGTATCATGTGACAGAATACCAGTGTGGTGCCTTATACGACTCTGTGACGTCACGTCTGGGGAGGCACTACAGTATAGCTGAGGCTGTGGCATCACCTGCCTATAGAGGAGAGCTATTTCAACTTTCCAGGATCCAGCCTGGCACTTACAGGAGATTTTAGATCAGGAATCTGCAGGTAGATCACATCTACAAGAAATATTGTTTCTGAAGGTAAGCAACTTATTCTTTCGGTAAGAAACTGGTTTAAGTTTTTTTAATGCAGGTGCCAATAATTTATTGCTGTTAATGCTTGTTGTTAATGTCTATTGCTGATGTGCTTGTAGTATGTAGTTTATGGGTGCTCTCTAAGCCTAAGTGGCCAAGGATACGCTCATACTATAGTACTATGCCACTGGAAGCAGTCTGCACGCGACTTGGGTTCAGAAAGGGCCTGGCTTGACAGTTCGGGCAGTACAGTTCCTGTTGGAAGAGGAGCGAGACTGACATGCATAGATAGGGTCGGGTATAATCTGAGTTGCTTGGTGGGTAAAATAAAAGGATTGGATTGCTACACGGAGTGATTACCAGTAGACCAGCATTCCCCTCATCTTTTGTGTATTGCAAAGAGTAGAAGAGTGCGGACGTCTGCTGCTGTGTGCTTGCCCTATATTAAAGAATAGGATAACAATGGTGGAGTTCGAAGGTGAATGAACTATAAAGATGCCTTGAAATTGAGCACACAACAAATGTAACAAGAAAAAGACACAAAGACGGAGGTCAAATGTCAGGCTATATCTTCTGACAAATTACTGCTATTAGTTTAACATGGAGATTGGTGTTACTATTCGTTTGCTGATTGTGCAGTAAGGGGATTTTGTAAATGAACTATGTGACAATCTTGTCGAAGTGTGAAAGGAGTGGCTCTGTTATGTCATTTTTTTTCTCGAACAATAAAATGTAAATACATGTAAATGTATTGTACAGATATTTCAAAATATGGTAGTAGTTAAGAAAAAGCACACATGCAGCACTGTTCTTATAATTCTGAAGTGTGATGGAGCCAAAGATTTTGAATAAAATCTAAACCTTTTAAGACACTTTAGTTTGTGATGTGCAATTTATAATGCATGCCAGAAACCTGCTTTCCATGCGTTGTTTGTGCGATATATAGTTTTATCATTAAAACTGCACGTCTGTGAAAATTTAGTGGCTATTTCGATAAAAAAAATGTGCCGTTTGTAAGTGACTGTTTGCTAACATTCCATGTTATATTGATATATTTGTGTCTGTGTGCTCCAAAATGCACCTTCGGCTGCATACCACGCCTTTAACACTCTCCTGCTAAATGGGCATGACTAATTTGCTACACTTGTTCTTTGTGTGACCCACTGGATTTTTTCACAATACCTATGACTATTTGGATTTAACCGTGATGGCAGCACCCGCACTCTGAAAATTGTTTCAGCATCACTGGTTAACGGCTGCTGCAGTAGTCCGTCTGTTGTGTTTATCTTTAAATCCCCAACTTGTGGGTGGCATAGGCTGTATGAACGTGTTTGATGTAAAATTGTCAGTCGGATCTAGGAGGTCTGACTAGGTGGACGTGTTGGCCTTTCAATATAGAACTTAAATAAAATCATTTAAACCCACCTTCTTCGTTAGGAGCTTTTACACTACACAGTTTGAGCACTGCATGATTTAAGTGCATCAATTCGTCAAAATGTGTAAGTGCATGAAGGACAGCTGAGTATTTCTGCTTCCAAACAGATAATTTGTGTGTTTTAGATTAAAAGAAAGGGTTAGTCTAGTGAGGTCTGTGATGACCACAGATAATACGAAAACAACGTGCTCAATGGGAGAAGAGACCTGTATTGGCTCTTAAATGTAACCTAACATATTGCGGTTTGTCCCCGAGCTGCTCAGCGTATCATTGATCGCTACGGTTTGGCCTTGCAATTGAGATGATTTGGAGACCTTTTTCAGCGTGATCAGCGTGGTTGGCCACTGTGGAACCAGAATTCCGAACGTGTGATCCTGGTCAGAACTCTCCCTGCGCCTCAGCCTCCTTGCCTGTTGTCCTGATTTTATCCGGAGTTTTATAGTAGAAGACGTGTAATTCTCGTACGCATCAGTGAACCCGATTTACCACCGAGCTGCCCACCACATTCTGACTGTTGGGAGGGGGCTTGCCATAAATGTGCTTCAATCGTGGTCTCAGTTATTTCTGTGAGGTCACAAACCGGCGACATTTGCGGTACTGAAGGTGTCGTAGGAAACGCCTTCACCAACTCAGCGTTCCGTCTGATTGTGTGAAATTGTACCCGAGTTCCTGAAATGCCAAACCTTTTGCAAGGAAAGATGTCACAATGGTGCGAGATACTGCACTGTGTTGGAGGACGACCATAAGGTAGTTTTACCCTGCTTCGTTCTTCTGTCAGACATGATGCGGCTGTAGGCTGGACTGGAGAGCAAAGTTAGTTAGTTTAATAATACATTTTAAGGAACTTAATTGTTTGCATCTTATTGACATTGTACTGGCTCGTCTCGTCAGGTTTGCCGTACGGTGCCAACACTATTTCTTAAATGTAGTTAAGAAAGGAAACTTTACTAAATTAGTAAAGTTTCCTTTCTTAACTACATTTAAGAGGCAGGGCCTGCAACCTTTTTATCAACAGGTCTGCATTGCTTTACTTGCAGTCTCAGCTGGGCTGGTGTATTTTACGAAAGAGGTGCCACCACCTAGAACTAGCAAGAACAAGGTTGAATCCATGACCGTTTTTTTGGAAAACGTATAGCCCAAATGTACATATAATGACTCCATGTTACACCTTTATTTGTCTATGGTTATTATGCCCTCGCAGGACCATATTCAACACCACTAATTTAGTAGCACGCCTGTAGAGCTGCAGTATCTTACACAGTTTTCTGCAATTTCCCTTTAGAAATATTTTACAGTACCTTTATAAGGAAATGGTAATCTTTCCTGCCATCCGTCCTCTGCTTGTCCAGCAGGGAGACGGGTCCCATTAATGGACTTCAGTGAGCAGGCTGATAAACATGATGGGCCAAAAAGCTTTGCATGCTCATTGTTTGTTAACTTAGTCACAGATTCCTTCACTGGAAGACCAGATTCTCACGTCACTAGCTTTTCCCTCCAACATTTAGCTCACTGGTAGTCAAATCTCTAAACATTTGACCATTCCTTTGGACCGAATTAACTGTTTGAGGACCATAATGGGTACACTGTAAATTAGTTGTAGTTTTTTTGAGGTCATACCATTATAGATGAAGGTTTTCTCGCGATTGATTTAATTGTTACGTTTGGGCTGGACTAATGGATATGGTCTGTTCAATTTGACCAAGTCAATCCTGCTGACCCTGGGGTTAAATTTATCACATTATTCCAACAGCCTCTGTGGATGATACAAAGTCCCATCATATTTATAAAAGCTGTCCCTACACTACATTCTCAGTAGAATCGCTCGGTCAGCAACAGCACTCCTGCTTCTATATCACTGCTTCAACCATTTGAGCGGAGAGTAAAATCCCTGGGAGTGCTGGGTCCAAAGGTGTGGAAACCTATGGACCTTATCGGAGCCGAAGTCAACTACTTTTGATTCATAAATATTTAACATTTTCATTTTTAAGCAAACCCTTGCCTAAGGCGCGTTCAGGGGCTTGCGACTGAAAAATGTTTGAAATGAAAACCAATCAACCAGACTGGACTGTTGACATCCTTGCCTTATAATTCTTACACTGTGAATACTTTTGTTTGTTATTTTCAAAGTACTGGTAAATTTAGAAGTTATCGTAAACTGCAACAAGCCATGTAAAAACACCTAAATATGGACATACAGCATTAGTAGCCTCACACCATCTGGATAGTTCGAGTCCTCATTTTGCCTTGCGTCCCTGTGTGCTGCCAGTACATCTTTTAACAGTAAGCACAGCCAGCTTTGGATTTTCACATACTGAGCAATAAGTAGCGGTGGCAGACGGAGTCTACCAAGAAAATGTGAGTATGAAATAAATCGCTCTCTTAACAATGGGCAGTTCTTTGGTTTTGGGAAGACTCATTACTTGTGAGCAACAAAGAAAGAAGTAATGCTTTGAACCTTCTGGAGTCGTGTTTGGTCTGCAGGAAACCTAACCTGTGCTGCTATTGGACATTTTTTAGCATCATCCACAGGGAGGCCAGTTAAGTTTATTATTATTTTTTTTATTTCATTTATTTAGTGTTTTATAGAGCGCGAACCAGACCCGTGAGGGTATCAGAGCGCTTTACAGTAGTATCAGGTGGAATACAGAACAAAGGGGGAAGGAGAGCCCAGGGATAGGGAAACAAATAGAAACAGTACATGGTAAAACAAAGTCCTAATATCCAACTACTATAAGGGATAGGAGCAAAAACGATGCAGTAAACTATCTTATTATTTTGGGTTCGAACAATCTATTCCGATAAATTTCTTTCCATTCAAAACCCGAATTGTAACTGGTTGTGGAAACTGTGCCTGTGCAGTGCAGGTGAAAATGAAGACTAGTTCCTCGTGTATGGCTTCACCTACAAATCTGGTTAATCATTTCCATGAATCTAAATTTTGAAATTAAGTTCTGTGACCTTTCTTGTTTCCTATACTGCTTGAAAATGTAGCTCCTTACTCCGTGATGTATGTGCTAGCCACGTACTCCGAGCCTAGCGCCATGAGACTTCTCAGGGTGGACATACCTTTTGGAATTGTTGAACCTACATCTGCTTCTAATAAGCAGCTATTGGAGCACTTCATAATTTCATTGGCAGGGACCTCGGGTTTACAGAATTCATAAGTGAAGACGGTTATTGAGATTTTTTTTAAGTACTGAGCATGTTATAACCATGATCCCAGTAACTCTGAAAACCCAGCTTCCTAATTGAAATGTATTCTAATCTTTCGAGGCATCTTGACATGCCTACTTGGTTGTCGAGCCCTGTACTCTGGTATCCTAGCGAGATGCAACCTGTAGCATTCACCAACATGGCGCAACTTTACTTTCTATT
This sequence comes from Lissotriton vulgaris, assembly GCF_964263255.1. Classification (NCBI taxonomy): domain Eukaryota; kingdom Metazoa; phylum Chordata; class Amphibia; order Caudata; family Salamandridae; genus Lissotriton; species Lissotriton vulgaris. Next base: position 1,871,424,713 of record NC_141687.1, on the reverse strand, counting down.
GTTTCTAGTATTCCATCTAGGAACCATACATGATTTGTTAGTACCACAACATCATGTGCACAACCAAGCCAGCATGTGGCTAGATCGTTTTATCAACAGCAGACCTGTATAAGCAAACTGCACTATGTACTCTCTTGCTGCGTCACTCCAGTGGAGTTTAGATTTCTGGACTGTTGTTTGGCATAACACTACCTAGAGCAAAGCAATGTGTATCCTGATCCCATTTAGAGGCCTTTCTTACCTGTACCTCCCTATACCTTTCCGATGTGTAGTCGGTGACAGTGTCTGATTGTTTCTTCATACCGTAATTCTTATACACTGCTGACTATGGAAGAGAAAGACACTTTAGGGCATTTTCCATGCTATTCAGTGAGTGTTCATGTACTTAAACATTACCAAACGAAGTCTTCAAATATGTCATTTGAAGATGGTTCAGACTCTAAAATCAGAATCATGGCTAGCTGCATGTTTATTTAGCATCGATGGACTTTACAGGGTAGGGGGGAAAAAGGATAATATATTATCAGGTTGGGAACTGACATCTGTTAGGGTAAGAATATTACTAGTCCCTACACATCGCCAACATTTGGCCCTTTGCCGTATCAAGAGATCCTCTGGAACAATCTACATGTGGATAGTTGTTTTCTCACTTGTTACTCCGGCTTTAGAAAATAAAATGGAAAACTTTGCTGGTGAGGAAATCTTGTTTAAGATGGTTTCTGAGAGTCTTGCTAGCAGCAGCTATCCATCAAAATGCCATGCTTTTTCCTTTATCTCTAAACTGGACTGGTGTTTAGCGCAAACACTTTTAAGATGCATGTCACTACTATCAAGGGAAAAAGAATGAGTAGAGAAAAGCCTCGTTTAGATTGAATATAATGTAATACGTTTTTTGTGTAACACACGTTTAGACTACTTGTTCTCTTATGGCTGTTGTGTGCAGTTTATCTGTGATTGTTAATTTACATATGGGGTGAGTGCTCAATGGAAGATGTCTCTGGGAAGTGAGCAAGTGTGGTGGATCCCTGCAGATGGGGTCTGTGGTGTATGAAGACCTTAGGAACTGTTGTTCTAACCTGGGTTAGATTGTCTCTACGTGGTGCACCACAGTGAGGGTTCAGCTAATTCTCATATTCTTCTAAAAACTGAGTTTACTGTAAAATTGTAGCCTGATGACAAAGGATTTTGCCAAACACCTGAATGCACACACAATACCTTTCCAATGTGTTACTTGGTTAATATGCTAATGGTCTTTAAACAGTGAGACTGCAAATAGATTTTCTGTCGTTATTCAGTAGCTTATCCTTGATTGTGGGTATTAAGTGACCTAATATTTTCTTTAAATATGATTGGCTATGCTGTTTAACTCAGCATAGTTTTTCCTGGGGTTCTAAGTAGTATTCTACCTGGGCCGTGGACTGGGTTTCCCCGTATTAGGCTTACAATTCTCAAAGGTCCGGCAATCCTCCCTCCCTGGGGTGTGTTTGGTTAACTCCAGTTTAATTGTTTGAAGGTTTCCCTCTAAGTCATTGCAGTGCCCCAGCTCATATACCTCTGTGGTGTTCAGAGGTGCGCTCTTTACAGGGGTGTGGAATTTATTAAATATCTACTTGTCCATGGGGCAGGTTGCTTCATAAATCTAGTTGTCCTGTAACAAAATCCACTTGTCCCTGTGGTGCCATGTAGTTCTCCCAAAAATTATGGCAGCAGTCTCATTATATAAGAGCTCTTAAATAGCCTCTCTGATTTTGCCAGGGTATATCCCATAGTAGTGTTTGAATACTAGTAATCATTTTATGTTGGCACATTTCCGCAGCTCCACATACTGGGACTGAAATGGTGGTGGTAAGCAGTAGTTCCAGGCTTGGAATGCCCTATTGAGCCTGTGCAAACCTACTAACTTGCATGTTTTAGGGTTTTCAATAAATCCTCTCTAAACTTTCCCATACTGAGAAATGTTGGAAATTTACTCCTGAGAGTGGCATACGTAAACCTTCTTTCAGAGTTGAGAAAAAAAGTAGTTGGAGGGAAAATGAACTTTCAAACATCCAGGTTTTCACATGAGCAAATCTACACATGCATATTTGCTCATGCTAAAATGCAGTTCACAAATATTTTGTCGAAGTACAATTTCTTGCCCTACTAATGTAAATTCTTGTGAATTCACAAAAGCCATATACCAAAAGGTGCACTTTTGAGACTTTCTTTAATAAATGGGCCCCTAATTTGGTCTAGCGTTAACCATGACCTTTTGTGTTTGTTAAAATTCTCTCTCTCGCTCTCTGAATCGGCTGGCTTCACTGTGAGTGACAGCATGCTGCTCTTTCACAAGGAGCATATTGGTACACAAAGTAGTTTTGATCAGTACCAGTAACTAATGTGGCAGTGTGTGCTCTTTGAGACCAAAAACTATTTTTGCGTTTGCGAATGTTTGTTATAATGTTGAGGGCCCGGCAGCACTAACATCAATAAGGTTTTACAAAAGCCATGCCAAAACAAGTCACGCATTACCAAAACTAAAAAGCTGACCAGCAATGTCAGACCTACTGGCTTTGCTAAGGCTTGTTTATTTTTGTTTCCCATAATCTTATTGAAACTGGTTACACAAATTTTCCAATCGGAATATTTTTGGGAAATACTAGCATGCATCAACACATTTTACTAAATGATGCTGCAAAGAAATGGTACCTGAAATTTTACAGTAGTTTAGCAAAACGTTATTTCCCTACTTTCATTTTTTAGCAAAGAAACATTAATCTTGCTTTCAAGCTTCTGCAAATATTTGCATCTAATCAGAGAGCATTCTGTGATCATCCTGCATAGCCTCATGTTGCTAAACTTTGAAACAGTGTGTACACATTTTCATACTGGAACCACTGTCAGTAGTGCAGTCAGAACGTACATTTACTTACAGCGCTCTCCCTAATAATAAAGGCTTTCAATTAATAAACCATAAATACAAGTTTGAACAGCATTAACACATGCACACACATATTAACTAAACTACAGGCAGTACCCTTCCCTGATCCTTAATGTGGTACTGCAAACTGGCAGCCAAAGGGTTTGTGTTTTTCACAGGGTTGGGCCTACTTGTCCCAAGGACAAAATACACATTAAAACTTGTTGCCCTTGACCCCAAGCAATATGTCCTGGGCGTCGGGCTATAGGAATTCCACATCCCTGGAGGCCAAACCTTTTTTTGGCATGGCTTTAATAGGTGCTAGTCCAGATAGAGGACCAGATCCCAGTTTGTCTTCCACTCCTATCCCTTTTCCAGGTCCTCTGGGGACAAAAGGAAGAAGCACAAAAGGCATGGTTCTACCAGGAGACATTTCCGATCAAAATGTAGATCCCCCACCTCCAGTGGCTTCCTCTTCTGAAACTGAGCTGGTGGATATTGAGGCACAGGAGGTTCTTTAGATTCTGTTGCCATCCCTGGTGCAGCTACCTCCAGCAGGTCCGATCACAGTACCAACGCTGGTCTACCCATAGTTCCAGCGTTGGGTGCTAATCCCTCCATGTTCCTTCAGGTTGTATTGGAGGTTTACAAGCAAGCGACAGTCTACTCTGGAGTGCAGTGAGGCCCCAAGGTAACATATGGGGCTGTGCTCAGGAGCTTGCCAGTGGGTTCTCCTTTGGCACTAAGCATCATCCTGATCATGCCATTGTAGCCTTTGCCAGCAACATATGAGATACTCCTGGTGTCGTATCCCATGGCTTTTCCTTCTACCTTGGCACCTCTGCTGCCTCTCCCACTGCCTCAAGCGGTCTTGCAGGTCCCAGTTAAACACAGTCTAGAAGGGAGACCCAGCATCTTCTTGAATAGTAATATGCAGAGGGTCGTGGTGACCATTAGCAATACTGAGAGACGATCTGTGATATTTTTGCACAAACTCAGAACTTAGCCTCTGAGATACAGATGAACCACCTCCTCCCTGTTCTGTAGCTGGCGATCTTCCAGCACTTCCAGGATACAAGTGGTCTTGACATATCCCCATGTATAGATGCGTTCCAGTGCCCTGCCACAGCAGAGATGGCTTCATTTTGTGCTGTCCTAAAAAAAAGCTGGGTGAGTGCTAGCGTTGCTCCTCCCTTTGGTCGAGGTTAGGCAAAATAGCGTAGCTCATATACCCCAGACCCTTCACAACTTCGACAGAGCCTCTACTCACATTCAGCAAAGCTTTGCTAGTGTTCGTTCCAGATGCTTGGACGAGTCAACTATAGTTTTGACTGTCAGCTGAACAGTGGCGAGGTGCCACAGAGTGGCTCAGGGTGACACATCATTCTTCTTGGTCAACACATTACAGGTAAATTTGGTCATGCAAGCCTCTTCTACAAACAAGCTGAACCTAGGATCATTCCACCAAATGGGGAACCAAAGGAATGAGAAGGGGTAGGCAAAATATACTGCAACACTAGTCGAAAGGAGTTGTTGCCAGATCATGAAATTGGGCCAGTGTACTTCCAGGTTCCCAAGAAAGGGCGTCAGTCTCCGTCCAGCCCTAGACCGTAGGCTCTTGAATTTTTACATTTTGAATGAAAAATTCTAAATGCTGCCCCTTGTTTGGGTATTTGTGGCCCTGGAAATGGAAGACTGGGTGTTGTCCCTTGACTTACAAGATACATACTTTTAAATACCAATCCTGCAGTCACACAGGAGGTACTACCTTTTCGCAATGGGATCCACTCAATACTAGTTTGCAGTCCTTCTATTTGGGCTAATATCTGCACTGTGAGCAAAGGTGATAATGGTGGTTGCGGCCCATCTCCTGTTGTAAGGAATTCTGGTATTCCTGTTCCTGGATGACCGGCTGCTTAAAACTGGATTGCTGCAAATGGTGTTGCATCACATGCAGGCAACAATGTCCCAGCTTTTTGATCTATGTTTTTTTTTATCAGTGTTCCTAATTTTCACCTAGAGCCCCTTCAGCTCCTAGTTCTTAGGGGCAGTACTGAATACAATATCGATCTGAGCCTTCCCTCCTCCATAGAGGTTCTGGGCTATAATTTCATTGTTTTGGGTAGGGTTTATGATCACACTTTTGAAAGTTCTGTGACTCTCCTGTATCCTAATGGTCATGCACTGGTGCTGGTATAAGAGGGCTCTCCAGTGGTTCCTCTGCACCTAAGAGATTAGGAGGAAATGATTTTGATCTCCAGGAATACTGAAGCAAATTTAAGTTGATGGTCTATAGAGGAGAACCTGACTAGTGGGAGATCTTTCTGTCCACCCCCTAGCTGTGGCCACAGCAGTGATTGAGTCCCCTTTAAGGTTGGATTAGCATTTGGAGTAACAGGAGATTAGATGCCTTTAGTCTCCAGAGGAGAAAGTTCTGCATATCTACTCCTCAAACTACAGGCAAATTGGTTATAGCTCAATACCTTCCTCCTTTCCTTAAGTGACCAGTCCGTCCAGATCTTGACAGACAATACAAACTGTAAATGGTATGTAAAGATGCTGACAAATGAAAAACAAAGAATTAGTGATGAGGAAGCCATCCAATGGAAAGTAGTGGGGTAATGGGTGTGCTCTAAGCCCGTTTAAGATTTTATTTAAACTAACAATAGACGATGGGGAGCCTCCCGATCTGGTGGTTGGACCGTATAAATGCAATTAAGATTAATGTCCTGCCCCAACTCGTATAAACTTTAAAGGACTAACCCATCCAGATTCCACACTCCTTTTTGGCATCCTTGAAAAGCTGGCTCTTAAACTATATTTGTGACAAGGGGAGAGGGAGAGAGGGTAGCGTACAAAGTACTATGCCGCCCAAAAGACAGGGGAGGCTTAGCATTACTGGACATATCAACATTATATAAGGCCTGCTAGCTACAAGTCCTAGCGGAATAGAGTACTAGGGAATCATACAAGCCCCGACTCCATATGGTCAGGGTGACTGCTGTCCATATTTAAAAGATTTGGTATGGTGATCCAAGAATGAAAACCCCCAGTGTCTATATGAGCACACCAACAAAAGGAACACTAAGAGTCTGGGAAGAGGCTAACAACAAGCATTTACAATGCAATGGTTTCGCCTTTGGAAAAGTTTGAGCTATTGGCTTTGTAAATGACAAAATTTGTATTTATGTGTTAGTTTTGAAAACAGATAAATAAATGGCATTGTCATTTACATTGCCATTAGTTTAATCTCTCGCAAATGTGACACCTATTGTACCCTACGGACGAGCTCAGCAGACAGCAATTACTACCACACAAACACACCCAGAGCCAGCCACACAGACACACCCAGAGCCAGCCACACACACACACCCAGAGCCACACACACACACACCCAGAGCCACACACACACACACACACACACACCCAGAGCCACACACACACACACACACACCCAGAGCCACACACACACACCCACCCAGAGCCAAACCTAAAATTAAATCAAATCATGGTGAGCAACACAGGATGGAGCAGAATGTGGCCCAGAGCAATTAACAGTGCCCGAGATGAATTCCGGCATTTCACCCATCGCGTTTTTGTTTTCCTTTGTACCAAACTCTTACACATACACACCAGACTGACTGCATAAATAAACAGTGATGAAAATGCAGTGGTTAAACAAGTTTGCCGCAGTAATCAGTGTGAATTATAGCACGGGGTTGACAAATAGGCTAAAGTTTATAAAACTGGCATCAGTGAAATAGGAGTGCCTGTTTATAGCGCTGCGTGAAAGCAGGCCTGTCACAGCAGGAGCTAACAAGTTAATTATTCAACGTTTGTCAGCGCCCACCTATGCTGGAGTGGGCGAGGACAGCTGCGGGCAGACCAACAGCAGGGTTTTGTTTGTAAACGGCGGGGTCTGGTCTGCAGGACTATTCTGCAAGGAGAGGCGGGCGTGGAACTGGAATCCAGCGCCTACGGGTCGGAACGCCGGCTTCCAAGTGGGCAGATGTGAGGGGCGGGAGGGATGTGAGGGGCGGGAGGGACCGTCCCACTTCACATTTTCTGAAGGGCGAACCCCCCTTGCGCCCCCACTCTATTTGTCCGGGCTCCAGGTTGCAAGCAGTTGGATGCAGCCTTGCCGGCCACCGAAGTGGTCCCGGAAGCCCACCTGAGGCGAGATCAGCAGATGTAAGCCCTCCTGCACCAACCACAGCCCGAGCACGGAGACCCTACAGCGGCACTCCACGGAGACCCCAGGAGGCTGGGCCCGCCGGGGAGGTGCAGCTGTGCTTTTCGAATCAAGTACCAGGCACCTTGCACTGCAGGAAACTCATGCAGTCTCACCTCGGAGGCCACCAAATGCACCCTAAACTTCACTGTCGGCCTGGGAGGCACGCAATAGACATCACGTGGCCCGTCAAACTCACCTCCCCTCGGGCACCACGCACAAACATGGCAGAGACCACCACCACTGAACCCCCCGCTTCACTGTAAGCGACACAGCTGCGCCCTGGGGCTCGAGCCATGCACAGATGTGCACTGTCCCATCATTAGGGCCGTGTTATGCAAGAACTCACACACACTGAACACCCTGACACGATGTTGCCACAGATCTGTAAAAGTGCTAAGAGGAGGACCTTCAAAAGGCCTGTTCTTCACACAAGAGACTGACAGACTGGGGACAACAAACAGAAGACTTGTTTTTAGTTTACCCGTTTTTCCTTTGTGTAAATCTGCACGCCTGCTTTAAATGGTAGTGACACACATTATACATCTTATACTAAGGCGCAGCAGAGCACCGTTCCATGCAGTGTCCCTGAAGAGAAGAGATACAAACAATGTGCAATAGTAACAAACTTTGACGTGTGAATTACACCCGCTGCCCACGACAGCCCGAGCAGGCAGTTGCACTGCACTGAATGTATGTTGTGAATACAGCACACCACCTCAAAGGCGTTTCTGGAGTTCTGCCTTTAGGAACTTCCTGAATTTTGACTTGAAGACTGAGTGTAGGTGCTTTCTCGAGGAAGAGAGGGCATTTTACGTGAAACTACAGGCGCCGGGTTGGTTCCAGAACACAAACTGTCCCCGCTGAACAGTGTCGCCAGAATTCCCAGAAGGTGACGCAGATTACCAAACCATGTTCTCTCGCCTGGGGCTTCCTCCGGGCCGAGAGCACACGAGGGTGTGCTGGCTTTACCTGTCGCACTCACAAAGCCACCAGACACGTATGCAGCAGAAAAGACACAAAGGCTACACGAATATTGTTAGACGATGATGGAAACCCAGAGTCTTACAGAGCGCAGGCGCCAGCATAATACTCTCCTGTTTGTCCCTTACTGTGAGTCGGGGAGCCTCACGGGGGGGGGGGGCAGGCATCGGCAATGTGCTTCGCGCCCCCTCCGCTCGCTTCTGAAGGCCGCTCCTCTCGCTGCAGGGCTCCCTCCGCTCACGGGGGCCCTGCAGTCCAGCTACGGACTCTGGCGTCCCCTCAACAAAGAAACACACAAGTTGAGTATTTTACCCAAGAACTAGCATGCCGGTATTTCGGCGGGAAAGGTAAAGTTACAAGATTTTGAAAATGATCTCTAAAAACATACTTGAATGGGGAGGCAAGATCTCTGGATTAACTTATCTATATCCCTGCAGTTACCAAGTCTTAAGTGATTGGCATATCTAAAAGTATATATTTAATCCAAACATAAGCATCGTATTCCACAAGAAAGAATGAAAACAAATAAAACAATTTAGAATAGTCTTAAAAAGATATTTTCCACACCATGAATTAAGTAAACCTCTGTTGTACATTTATTACATTTGGAAATACAGTTGATCATAATACAATATACAAATTCTTAAAAAACATGATTATACATTTCATTAAAAACACTTTAAAACAAAGAATCACAAGTCGACGCGGCGTTTCGGTATTCTGTATGACTACCTTCTTCAGGACTGATTCTAGACCGATTAAAAAAGATTTTTAAAAAGACAGGGTTACTTTTCTTACATTGGTGCAAATATCTAGTGAATCAATACTATATATGATCACAGTACATGGTAACTGTAGTATACTTGTTATTCCCTTTTTTTTGTAGACATTTTTTAAAAAACAAATATTTGCCTTTGATATAAAGTTCTGTTGTTTCCATAATTCTTTTCCCTTATTTTTAATCTACAACAACCCCCCATTCCGGGAACATATCAAGCTTGATCAGTGCACATTCCTACACTTGGACAGAACTAATGGTGTTTACCTTTCCCTTGGACTACAGCGTCCAATGCTCCGGAAGCCCCATTTAGGACCTCAAATTATGTACACATATTTACTATGTATGGATTTCACATTTTTTTCGCATACCTTAAATTTAGATTGGGCAAGTTTGACCCACTGGACACAGTTTACTTCAGTTCTGTGCCCTGGTGCCTTCAAATAACTTGGCTTTTTCCTCTTGATGCTAATTTGCCAGTTTTTATGTCACTATTTGAGATAAATAAATAAGAACGATGTTTTTAATCCATCCCACCACTACGGGTTTCGTTCTTTGTGAAAAAGATTGTGTTTGATACCTCAGAATAAACACCCCTGTTTTCTTATTTGTATCAAATTGAAATACCTGGTTTTCAAGGTGAATTAGCTTGGTCTTGGACCGCCAGGAGGAGCCACCGTAGTCTTAACATTGGGTTTCATCAATGACCCTAAGGAATTTTTAATTATTCTATATTAGTGCATTTGAGCCTTACTCTGTTAAAAATATTAGTGAATGTTGAAACTGGGGGGGTCACTCACCATTCAATATTAGCTGACTGGCGCAATTTCCCGGATATGATGCTTTCCAGTCCCTCCTTTGTGAATTGGAAGTCCGTTCTATGGTTGATAATATAAAGTGTAGAAAGGATGACGTTATACATGCTGTCTTCTCTGTATCCTATTTAATTCTACTTTCAAAGTGCTCTGTTTATATACACTATGTTGCTGTATGTTAAACGAGAGGGAGGTTTAAAAAATCTCACAAGGTTTTAACTTGACTCTAGTTTGTGGGTTATTTAAGTTAAGTTTGAGAACTATTTCAATTTGATTTACTCCAGGGCGTTTAGACTAACCCTATATCCCCATTGCTTTCTACTTCAAAGTGCCATTACCTTTACTTTCGAATTCGGCCTCCCTGCTCCTGTTGTCCTGGCAGTCTGTTCCACGCTCTCCAGCTGATGCGCTACGAGCCGTCAAGAGCACCGAGAGATTGCTTCTTCGCCGGTACTTTTATATTATCTGTTTAGTCATTGGTTGCTGCTATCTTTACTCCGATAGGTTCCCTTTGAACCAATGAGCGTACGGTTTCCATAGCAACCGAACGCTTTTACTCCTGTGCTCGGCTTCCTATGCTATTGGTGCATGATGTATTGATCTTCCCTTTCTTATTGGTTTGCGCTGGGAAAACTTAGCGTGGGGTTGCTGTAGCAACCGAATGCTTTTTATTCCGTTTTTGTACCGCTTTAGTTTCCTTTCAGTCCGGATCTCGTTCTAACTCGGGACTGTGTTGTGGATGGCTTAATGCCGTCGCGCACCATTCTACACCTGCCGGCCCCGTTTTATTTATATATATATGTTTTTTCAAAAAACGCTCGATATTGAGATACATCCAGACTTACATACCAAATAACACACGGTTGTCATGGCAATCAATGCCGCTTCTCCCGTTCCTTAACCATCGACATTGCTGATGTGTTTTAAACGTACTCTATTTCTTGGGAATGTTGTGCCCTTTTCATTTAAAAAATTTTTTTGGGTCCCGTGTTTTTGTATCTCACTTGCAGCTATAAGGCTTTATATTTTCAAAACCAGTCCATTATTCTTATTATTCGCTCCCTGATTCAGGACGGTAGCTATCAAAGCACCCCAAGTTTTACTCAGATCTTGGGTGCATATACTCTGCTATGTTTCCATTGTTGGACTCTGGTCTCCTGAAGGCCAGTGCTTACTGGATTATTTTCTCCCAATCTTCCCTTGAATTTAGGCCGCACCTTACGCTGTTGAGGGTAGACATGTAAAATTGCTCCCTCCTTTTCCTTTTGTTATTAATGTTTCCCCCTCTGGTATTGTCAGATATCTTTTCCAAACCACACCATCTTAAATCTTCAATCTTGTGGTTGGCTACCCTCCAATGTTCAGTGAGGGGTGCTCCTATTTTGTTTGTCCTCAGCGCTGATCGGTGTTCATTCAGACGTAGTCTGAGTTCCCTAGATGTTTCTCCTATGTATGGTCTGTTGCAGGGGCATTGAATCAAATAGATAACATTCTTGGTGCGTAAACTGTACCAATATCCTTAAAGGCAGCCAGATTACTGCAAATGGAAAAACAATATACATAAAAAATTTCATCAACTGCAGAACCAAGAATGTTATCTATTTGATTCAATGCACTTGTGATTCTTTGTTTTAAAGTGTTTTTAATGAAATGTATAATCATGTTTTTTAAGAATTTGTATATTGTATTATGATCAACTGTATTTCCAAATGTAATAAATGTACAACAGAGGTTTACTTAATTCATGGTGTGGAAAATATCTTTTTAAGACTATTTTAAATTGTTTTATTTGTTTTCATTCTTTCTTGTGGAATACGATGCTTATGTTTGGATTAAATATATACTTTTAGATATGCCAATCACTTAAGACTTGGTAACTGCAGGGATATAGATAAGTTAATCCAGAGATCTTGCCTCCCCATTCAAGTATGTTTTTAGAGATCATTTTCAAAATCTTGTAACTTTACCTTTCCCGCCGAAATACCGGCATGCTAGTTCTTGGGTAAAATACTCAACTTGTGTGTTTCTTTGTTGAGGGGACGCCAGAGTCCGTTGTTGCATTCAATTCCCCCCAGTCCCCTATTAACCTGTGCGGGGTCCTCCTTTATTTTCGTACCTGCAGTCCAGCTGCCATCACTCTTCCTCCTCTTCTCCCCGGGCCCGGCGGTGATTGCCCGGCACTTCGGAGATTCCCTCGGCGAGGACGGGGTCGAACGGCTGACTCGGCTTCCGGATCCTCGCTGGGGCGGCTCCACTGCTGCGGCCCAATCCGGTCGCGGCTCCTGCGTCGAGCCTCCATACACGCCCAGCTTTTGCGGGCAAGGCATCGAATCAGAGCGCGGCTCTCGGGACAGGCCTACTGCAAACGGCCAATCAGAGCGCGCCTCCTGTCAACAGAGGACCAATCAGGTCGCGGCCCCTTCGTTTCTCTCGCTTCAGCTTCTGATCACTTTCAGGCCCCCGGGCCGCAGCGGTGAGAACACGGGTCAATGCCGGGTGGGCACCGGCTCTTCAGTTAGTTAGCAATCGAGGTGGCCACTCGATCGGGCCATAACAGGACAGCGAGGAGGGGGGAGGGGGGACGGCGGGAGGAGGGACACAAGGCAGGACAGCAGCAACGGGACAGGCCTACTCCAAACGGCCAATCAGAGCGCGCCTCCTGTCAACAGAGGACCAATCAGGTCGCGGCCCCTTCGTTTCTCTCGCTTCAGCTTCTGATCACTTTCAGGCCCCCGGGCCGCAGCGGTGAGAACACGGGGCAATGCCGGGTGGGCACCGGCTCTTCAGTTAGTTAACAATCGAGGTGGCCACTCGATCGGGCCATAACAGGACAGCGAGGAGGGGGGACGGCGGGAGGAGGCACACAAGGCAGGACAGCAGCAAGCACGGCCCGGCCGGACCAGATTCGGGGGCGTTCCTGGCTTTTGGCTGACGTAGCCAAAAGCCAAAGATTCTCGGGAACGCCCCCGAATCTGGTCCGGCCATGACGGACGCCTCTCTGTTCCAATGGCTAGCCTCCATTTATGGAGCTAGCCAATGGAACAGGGGGGCGTATTCCAGAGTCACTACTGAAATCAAGAGATTTCTCTGGAGGCGGAGCTTACAGCTCCGTCCCCCAGCGAAACCTAAAAACGAAGAGGTGAAGGGGTCGAGGGCTAGCAGTGAAGACAGGTCCACCTGTGAATCTTACCGTTCCGGTTGCTGATCGGCTCCGTGCCACCCACACCCTGACACTACGGAGGATGGCGCTTTAAGGCCATATTCCACCGCGATCTTGGTTCCGTAGCAACCAACTAGAGGGGCACCGGAATGCCGGGCCTTCGTTATGGAGGTACTCGGGATGGAAAAACATTAATCTTAAGAAAAATTATGAGGACCCATATATACTGATGTGGGTGCAGAAAGCTGTTTCACGCGGGGTTCGTACACTCTGGGACAGTGCGTTTAAGTGTGGATAAGACTCAAGTTCACTGGCATAAACATGAATATATTTAGAGCGAAAACTGGAAATTACGCATACGCTATGTCCCCCAATGTTGCAAATGTGATTCTCTGTATTGTTGAAGGCCTAACTAGGAAGGCGATTTTCATCTGTGACAACCAAAAATGACCTGGATGGAAAATTTCACCAATCCGTCTTCGTCGCTGGGTGATCTGGGTGACATTCCATTCCGCCTCTTTTAGATCGTCTGCTCCCATCAAGGGGCCTGGTCCTGCTAGAAGGGCTGCCTGGTTGGCAGAGCTAGGCAGCGCCCCTTCTCCCGGGCACGAATACCTCTGGCAGCCCTTCGGCCTTGATGGCTCTCCTCAGTAAGATGCCCGTCCGCGCCTATCTACATCTCGCAACCCACTGAAGACTACCTGGCTTTTGCCAAATAAAGTGTCTCAGAGAGACAAAGGCAGGCATTGAACAGGAAGGAAATTTCTTCTGTGTGGGCGAACAACCTTGTCGTAATTTATGCAGGAACGGCGTCGTTTACTGGCCCAGACTCTGTATCCCGTCTGTTTTTTTTTAAAATCACAGAGCGCTGCCGCACGCGGGCTAAACCGCGGAGCTATACAATGTACTAAGCATTGTGCAAAACAAGGGGCACTGGAAATGGCAGGGTTACGAGACAGTTAATCTCTTTGCTGCAACCCGCCAGCCTTAAACCCATGTTGTAGGACTAGGACGATAACCAACTTCCACCCCCCTCAACCCACCGAGCATGTGGTGGAGCCATTGTTAAACCGGTTTTAGCACGTCGGGCCGCTGGTAGGCCTTGTAGCCGGATTGTTTTTTTCGGCCCTCAAAGGGAAAACTCCCTTCGGAAAGAGATTTTAAACACTGCCAGGACACTTCCGAGAAGCCAGGACATCTGGCACAATCTACACTCCGCAATCTGGCAAATTTACAGAAACGGCGGCAGAAATACCTATTGGGGGGTGCGGTCAACGCAGAAAAGAACCCAGAGCCCCCCCTTGTCCAGGAAATAAATGTTCTACTCCATCCCTCCTCTGTCCGCTGAACATGCAATGCTGCTGCTAATATGAAAATACAGTTAATTTCCCAAAGGTTTGAGTATCAGGCCTTCGTTTTTGGGTCGTTAACATCTTTCATAATCGGTGCTTCGTGGCACTCGCCGGGTGAGCCGTGCTTCCAAGCTGCGTCGAAGGAATGAAATATGAGGCGTCTCGTCATGTTTTGAACCTGTGACCTGCCTGCACGTTGTACTCACGCATGGTTACTTCTGCAAGAGGCTGACTCAGCCTTTCCTGACTGATAACTGGTACGTTCCAGCGAGATACTGGCAAAAACTGCTATCTGCTTTTTTAAAAGAAAAGAATATTATTGGAGTATGTTGACGTGTAACATCTAACAATCTTAAACTTTGCGGCAAGATTAAGTAAACCTCAGCAGATGGGCCCTCCTTCTCGGTCTCGAAGCTCTGGAAACGTTTACCGGATCATATCAGAGCACTCATTCAAGAGCCTCTTAAAAACCCAACTCTTTAAGAGACCAAATGTTGGCTGGTCTCACCTCTGTTTATTTCTTCAACATCTCTTTCCCTCACCTACCTCCGGAACGTTCCTTTTGGATCAGCTGTTTTGCGCTATGCAGACATTTCATTCATTCATCGACATATCCGCAGTTAAAAAGCGGCAAGACAGTCCCAGCGCTTGCTCTGGCAACGCGCCGCAGACTGTAAACTGCATGTAATATGATTAAAAGTGTGAATCCTCTAATAGACTTAATTTGCGACTATTGGGAGACTGCGATATTTGCTGGCACTGGAACTCAGGTCTTTAGCCCCCCCTTCCATGTTTGAGGCGAAGCGTTTTGTCAGCGTTATAGGATAACACACCATTTTCATTTGTTGTTTGTTTGCAGCGACCTATCGCTTTACATGACACACCATTATCTTATCCTCTGACCTCACCGTCCTTCGAATTGTAGGGTCTCACATGCTGGACTAGCCGGGACAGGGTACTAGGGCACGTACGGTACCGCAGAACCCCCACCCCCTTCTCGGTGTGTTTTCGCGGCCCTGCTCAGACACGCACCCGGGGACGGGATTTATCGCCGCGCGGGGGCCCCGTCCGTCAGAACACGGAGTTCATACCCTGCTTCCGCCTCCCGCCGGAGGCGCGTCCATAAATCAATAATCAGCTGATGGATGGCTCGGAGCGCGGCGCGCTCTCCCTGCAATCCGCTCCAGACGGAGCGGGAGCGCCCGGCCTAATGCAAAATGCATGAGCAGTTTACCAGACGGAGGAAAACATGGAGGAAGGAGCGAGGGGGAGGTGAGCAATCACCGTGAAGCAAGTTAAATAAAAACAGAGAGGCTTTTCTTAAAACCGCCCGCTTGCATCCCCGGGGGCGCGCGATAGTGCAGAGCGGAGCCTGGGAATCCTGACGCGCTGCCAGCGGCCCGCCGCCCCTCCCCCTCTCCCGCGCCCTCTTGCACTGGGCGGGCAAGGCAAGGCATCGAATCAGAGCGCGGCTCTCGGGACAGGCCTACTGCAAACGGCCAATCAGAGCGCGCCTCCTGTCAATAGAGGACCAATCAGGTCGCGGCCCCTTCGTTTCTCTCGCTTCAGCTTCTGATCACTTTCAGGCCCCGGGCCGCAGCGGTGAGAACACGGGGCAATGCCGGGTGGGCACCGGCTCTTCAGTTATTTAGCAATCGAGGTGGCCACTCGATCGGGCCATAACAGGACAGCGAGGAGGGGGGACAGCGGGAGGAGGGACACAAGGCAGGACAGCAGCAACGCGACAGGCCTACTCCAAACGGCCAATCAGAGCGCGCCTCCTGTCAACAGAGGACCAATCAGGTCGCGGCCCCTTCGTTTCTCTCGCTTCAGCTTCTGATCACTTTCAGGCCCCCGGGCCGCAGCGGTGAGAACACGGGGCAATGCCGGGTGGGCACCGGCTCTTCAGTTAGTTAACAATCGAGGTGGCCACTCGATCGGGCCATAACAGGACAGCGAGGAGGGGGGAGGGGGGATGGCGGGAGGAGGGACACAAGGCAGGACAGCAGCAAGCACGGCCCGGCCGGACCAGATTCGGGGGCGTTCCCGGCTTTTGGCTGACATAGCCAAAAGCCAAAGATTCTCGGGAACGCCCCCGAATCTGGTCCGGCCATGACGGACGCCTCTCTGTTCCAATGGCTAGCCTCCATTTATGGAGCTAGCCAATGGGACAGGGGGGCGTATTCCAGAGTCACTACTGAAATCAAGAGATTTCTCTGGAGGCGGAGCTTACAGCTCCGTCCCCCAGCGAAACCTAAAAAGGGCAATCTAACCACATACCCCTCCCCGCAAACACACCAATTCACTTTAACCAATCGTTCACCTCGGCTCTCACCCAAGGGTCATTTGAGGCCTGGAGAGCAGGGGATTCTCTCATGGTGGGAGACTTCTTCCATAGGGGTATGGCAAAAACCTTTGAGGAGTGGAAAACCGATTCTGGGCTGTTGAAAATGGAGAGATTACAATATGCACAAATCAGAATCGGTGTTCTCCACCTAACCTTCAAAGAAGCGATTTTGATGCCAACAGAGAAATACCTTAGGCTCAGAGGGAGTAATCTCTGCCTTATACACTATGCTCTTAGACGATTCATTTACCCCAACACACCCATATGCTTCTAGGCGGGAAAACCTTCTGGGATCCCCACCCTCTCCCTTCCCCCACACCATATGGGCAATAGACAGACACACGCTTGGAAAGATCTTAATAAAGTCACAGTAGTGTACTAGGCAGGGAAGCGCATTGCAAAGTTTTATATGCCTGGCATATGTACCCTACGAAACTGCGTACACTTTATCCAACAGATAGTCCACAATGCTAAAGCGATCACTACGACATGGATAACAATTGCACATATGGTGACATGTCCTAAGGTACACATTTTCTGGACAGCGGTCCTGTCAGTCCTGCTACCCAGTCCCAGAGACGCCGGGATTCATTCTCTTTGAGGTTGTACTGAGCTACTTCCTGTATCAATCCACGGCGGACAAAACAATTATTTGGAACTGCCTGGGGCATACGAAAACCGCCATCGCAGCCTCCTGGAAGAAAAGAGAGCTGCTGGACATTAATCAATGGCAGGCCCACTTATGGCCATGGAGAAGCAACACGACTAAGTGGGTACAACAGGATCTGTGAAACAGTGTGAGAACCCCTATTGGAATACTTGTCAAAGGAAATCCCCTCCAGAGCGCAAATACAGAGCAGATATTGATTCATTAAACCTATTTTGATTGTGTGAGGGCTGAATGGGGTGGGAGGGGGTAGCCGAACTCTATAGCGAATATATAGTGCCAATTTACGGATTATTTTGGTTTGGTGAATATTTGCCAGTCTAGTGAATTATGCGTAGGCGCAAACATTAGCGAGGAGCTAGATGTTATACAATACAGATCAGTCCCGGGGGAAGGGTAAGGGAGTGGGTGAAACTCGGGAATGTATTAGAACACAGTGTGGGATTACTGTACATGTTAATAGAGGGGCGGAAGGCTCTTGTACCCTGGAAAGGAGGGACGCCATGTGTTTATTACTTGCGCTAAAATCAATACAATTCCTTTTTAAAAACTTTTTTTTTAAATAATAGATCTTGTTACTTGCCTTCGGTAATCCTCTTTCTGGTGGATACTGTCTACCTGCAGATTCCTCACCAGCCCCACTTGCCTCTCCTTTCTGTAGTAGGTCATAAGCTGATATTACACAACAATAGTTTTGTTTTATAAAAACAAAGTTTATTGAATTTTGTAAATAGTTCTTCTTTAGTTACGTATGACTTCCTTTTTGCGGAAATAGTGCGTACACATGTACCACATAGTGCAAGGAAAACTATTGCAATGACATTTACGAAGTTGCTTATGTTTAAGTGCAATAATACAATATCATAGTCTGTATCCTATACCTATGTCTATGTGTACAACAAAAACAATGAATTTACTTACTATGCCTCACTTTCAGTAGTACTTGCATTTATGAACAATCCAGGCTACCCACCAGCCCCCACAAGTTAACGAACTGGGCAACACAGGAAATGTGTCTATTCATCTTTTTGTATATTTTGTATATTTTTCGCACTAATTGTAGATGGCACTGAATTTAGGGACTTTTTACATTATCTGACTAGTGGAGGGCTACATGATATCGTGGAGTGGTGTGGCTCACTGGTTAGAGGCGGCAGACCCGTAAGCAGAGGACGGCCCGGGACCAGGGTTCGATTCCCGACGCGGCAGGGTCGTGGACCAGGGTCAGCAGGCTCGATAATTCTCGCCTCGGTGCTTACTCCAGTCAGGGACCACACTCGGAAACTCTGGGCATTAGCTTGACTCATCTTCACAACGGCCCCCCCAGACCGCCGGGGATGCTTGGTCGCACCTTAGAGACACCCATTAGGGACCATCTCTCAGGGTGAGCCAGGACGGGTTCCCCAGCGGTCGAAGCGCGGAGATACTCCTCCGGGAGTCGATTCCTAGCGCTATATAAACCCGCAATTAAATTAAATTAAATTGTTAATATAGCTAACTTACATATCTGTCAGTGTGGCAGAAACTCCGGTCATATCATCAGCTTGTTCGCTCCTGTCCCATGCCTTAAAGACCTCCAGCAGCACATCCCAGTACATAGCAATGGGTATCTTACGAAGCCCTCGTTTTTCCTCTCTCCGGATTGCCCCGCTTTCAGCCAGCCCCCAGCTCTCTACCTCTTCTTTCCATGTATCGGTGGTCTTGCTGCTTTCCACCGCCTGGTTATTAGTCTTTTGGCAAATATCAGCGCTAGATGCGCAAATCTTGCCTGTACTTTATATCCCTTTGGATGCGGGTATATCTCTAGTAAGCAGCTTCTTGCTGTATGCCATGTTTAACCACCTACTACTTCTGACAGTGTCTGTGCTATCTTCGCTCAATATATTGCTAATGCAGGGCTAGCCCATAGCATATGGATTAAGATTTCCTCTGTCTCTGTGCACCTATGGCAGTTTGCTGTGGTTGCAGGAAACCTCTTGTGTAGCCTGTGTGGTGTGAGACGAACTCGCTGCGTAATCCTATATTGAATACATTTCAATCTTGTATTGGGAAAGAGTACTTTTGGATAAGCTAGAAGGGATACCCAATCCCTGTCCGTCAGTACCTCGCCTAAGTCTGTATCCCACTTAGCTCGTAGGGCATCAAGCGGTGAAGGTGTTCTCTCTATTACTTGTGTACAGCCACTTTGTTAGGTGTCTCCCTGTTCTCATGTGTACTGGGTCATGTTTTGGTAGTTTCTTTCCATCTGGGGCCCATGCATTCTTGACATAGTGGGACCCCCCCCTGCATACAATAAGAACAAAGTGCTTGATAGCCCCTGGGCATGTATGAAATCTTCATGTGATAGTAGAGTGCCCTTGCTGAACAGTTCTCCCACCGTAGTTACCCCTTCTTCCTCCCACCTTGCGAGTATTCGCACGAGGTGTAGAGGTGGCATACAGTAACTTGACCCAGTTCAAATATTCCATAGGGATTCTGATACAGTCCAGCACTGCCAGCATATATTCCCAGTTTAGTGTGTCAAATGCTTGACGGAGGTCCAGGGAGAAACAACCTGTGTATGGGAGGTGCTCCAAGGGGGCACACATCGCTCGATATAGCCTACGCACTTTATGGGCTGTACTCTTACGCGGGACAAACCCACGTTGATTTGTGTGTTTTAACTTATTGAGATATAGAAGCAGTCGGGTCGCTAATATCTTGCTGAGAATTTTTTTACCCCGTATGCAAGAGTGATAGGGGCCTATATGCTGAGATGTCGGTGTTGTCTCTACCAGGTTTTGGCAGAGAAATTACAAGTGCCTGGCTTGTGGTCCCCATTGGAGTTTAACCCGTTGGCAGCTTCTGCGTTTTTGCGCCCGTTTTAAAAAATGGGCGCGGTCACGTTGGCCATTGGCCGACGGCAGCACCAGCGAGGTAGTGCTGCCGTCGGCCAATGGCCGACGGCAGCAGCCAACGGGTTTAGCTCCAGTGAGCTGTGATTCAATAATGTTTGCTTATGTATGTAGTGTCTAGAACCTGCGGTAATAGTGCGGGGAAACATGAGTGACAATCTATTTGTGTGTGCAGTGCATGCATCAGGGAGTAAAGTGAGTATTCACATATTTCTGCATTTTTGCTACGCCATGCATCTATCAGTGTCCACCCCCGTACCCATGTTTACAATGCTTTGGCCTGTCTTATTGTTATTGCACCTTTAAGTGGGGGGTCTGATCTGTCTAGTTGAATGTCTAGTACCGCGTTATAGTCACCACCCAGAATCCATGGGTGTTGTACCCAGTCTGCTAGGGCGGCTCTTACTTTCTTTAAAAATACCTCTTGTTCTGAGTTAGGGGCATAAATACTGCCCATCACCACTGACATCCCGTCTAGCTCTCCTTTTATTAACACATATCTGCCTTCCCCATCTATACATTGCTCTTGTAGCTTGAAAGGAACCTCCGCTCTAATCCACACTGCGGCTCCCCCTCGCAAATGCAGGATAATGTTGTATTGTATAATTGACCTTTCCATTTTTTCCGGCGTTTGCCGACTTCAGCTGCGTTTACCGACTTCAGCTGCGTTTAAGTGCGTTTCCTGTATAAAAACTATTTGTGCCTTTCACCTGATCAACTGTGCATGAATACGGTACCTTTTATGGACAGAGCACATTCCACGTAAGACATTTATATGATGATAATGTCTTCATTTGTATCGTGTGTGCATTCTAATATCTTCCCTCGTGTCCTCTCGCTGCTTCTTGGTAGATTGATGTTGTGAACTGAATTCAAGTACTTGTACTTGACCACTGTGCACTGTTGCTGTAAGCAAATGCTTCAAATTGGACTAAAAAGTACTCTTACTACACCGGAAACATTTTCTATATATGTATTCATCAACATAGACAAGTACTCTTTTTCAAAGGAAAAACTTCAACATAATTCTGTTTTATCACAGAAAATGCATTTTTTCTGAGAAAAATATATCAAATTCCTCTGTTCAACATCCATGTCTAATCCATTTCGGGACCAACGTCCCTTTTTCGGGGGCTTACGTTTACAAATAACAGGAAAAACATTCATAAAAACAATGTGCAAGGAGTCGCACCCTCCCTTCAGTTGAATACTTGTCAAATGATCAGATTATACTGCTTTATATTGTAAGCAAAACCAGAAAGCGTCATATTATTGGTAATATGTGCCCCTCTGTTTTTTCATGTACCTGTTCTGTTCAACATGCATACGCACCTCGTGTGTTCAGTTAGTGACAGTCCTTGTGGCCAAATGAAAACTATAGGTGTGATGTTAAAACCGCATTGTGAATGATATTATGCTTCCAAGCCAAACTTAAACAGAAAAAGAGACCCTATATGCCCATTAGTATTGACCATTCATGCACACCTCGTACGTGTGAGAACGTCAGTTCTAGTACTCCTAGCAAAGATAATCCCATATTGCGAATTTACTGACATAGGTAGGTTTCCTGTGTCAATCTCCAACAACATAGATCAATGAATTGAGATTTCTGCAAGCTATTTTAGCCTGGAATCTCACCTTTCTATATACCTGAAAACTGAATTGATAGTACTAACCTGGGAATTAATGAGAATGCCTCAGTTGAAATGCGGTAAAAAAAGAATGACGAACAGTCTGTAAAACACAAAATAAACCATAACTCGAAATACTCCTGCAACCCTTGCAGATTAGTATCAGAACCATCAAGTGCCCTAAATGTTGCCGTTCACCTAAATACTACGGACGAGTAAACTCTACCAGCGTTTCTGTGACCTCAATGTTATCCTTTCCTGTATAGTAAAATTGTGCCTTTTATTTGCTGAGGTATTCAATTTCTGTAGATATTTTTTCACCAGAATTTCAAACGAGTCCAACACCTTATGTTATACTGAGGCTTGGAAATTACTCTTGGGTTTAAATTCTAGAAAGAGTTTGATGTTGTGACCATTTGTGTGCCCTTAGTAACTTTTAAGTTTGCTTATCCAAACTACCCCAATGCACCGGTCCCACCTCAAATATGTGCTAGACCAAACATTCGCCGATAGTGGCAACATCTTAAACATAATACTTGCAATCACTAGGGTGGTGATGTATGCCAGCCGCGGACAATCACACTCCCAGACAGTTCTTGTGTGCTGCACTTGTGGACAGCGTTATGTCGCTTTATCCTGAAGATTAGATAAGACCGAAAAAGAAAAGAGAAAGAAGGGAAAACAGCGACAAAAAGGAAGGGGGGAAAAAGGTAGTCTTGGCCTCCGGTTCCGAGTCCAGCTCCCTCCTCACATCTCAAAGTCGGAGAGGTGTACATATTCGACAGCGTTCTCCAACTGTTTCTGGTCTGTGCGGCTTGTGTTCTTCTTTTTGGTTTTCCTGTTTGTTGGTAACATCCCATTTTTATCCAAATTTATACTGCTTTCTAGCATTTTGGTGGTGCTCCCCAAACGTATTTTTGCATTACATTCATTCAGTTTCAGCAAGTCTTATGCAGTTTGAGAAGTCATTGATGGGAATAATGGTTGGTTGCTCTGAGTCCGTTAATGGCATTCCATCCAAGGATGAATCATGTCTGTTGGCATCTCCTGTGATCTTCAGCGCCGCTGCTGTCTGCAATGCTGCTCTCCTACTCTCTATTTTTTGTTCCAGGGTGGGCACTCTCTCCATCTAGTCGTGGTCTTGCTCTGTTTTTCAGGCCCATTATGCCTACGGTGCTGGCTCAGCTTTCGGGGCTGTCTGTTCTCTTCCAGTATTGCGAGGTCTGGAAAGTTAGTTTCTATCCATAACCAGGCAGCATTTGCATCTTCAAAGAAGTGATTAGTATTGCTATGCATAACTTTTAGTTTGGCAGGGAATATCGACTCATATCGCAGGTTGAGCTGCTGCAAGTGTTTCTAGACCCCAAAGAAAGCTTCTCTGTTTCTGTACCTGGCACCGTATATTCTGGGAATGGGGAGACCCTGGTATTTTCGTGCTTTACGAAGGAGTGTGTCACTGTGTTTATAGATCTGAATTTTCACCACCATCGCTCTTGGTGGCAGTCCCGGTGCACGGTTCCCGGTTTGCACCCTGTGGGCCCTCTCCACACTGAACATTCCAGTCAGTACTTTTGTCGCCACTGCAGTGCGCAACCATTGTTCTATGAATTGCGTTGGATTGCGCCCCTCACTTTTTTCCGGCATACCTATGATACATATGTTGTTTCTATGTGCACGGCCCTCCACATCATCCACCCTATCTTGCAATTCATTTACTTGGTGTTGCAGCTGCTTTACTGTCTGTTTGTGCTTTGCGCCACGGAGTGATATCTGAAAGGGACATGGAATGTTTTTGAACTTTCTCAGCCAGGTTTTTTTTGGTCAGCTTATAGTAGGCTCACATCCGTTGTAAGTGTACCCAGTTGTTGCTCCAGCACCGCCCTAGATTCCCTCGTCTCCTTGTGAGTCATTTGTGGCGTTAATGTTGGAGTCCCCTGTGGGAACCTACTCTGCCTGTTTCCCTTTTGGCCACAGGACGTCAGTTCCGTACAATCCGGGTAGTTCACCTTAAATATCCAAAGTATATCTATGTATGTACCCTGTCCTATGTCAATGTTCATTTCTTGTACAGAAATCTTTTTGCCTTGAATTAAAAATAATAATTTTCAGACAAACAAAAAATCCTGGTTTCATGTTTTATTACTCATTTACTGTATTTATGATGTTAGTGTGGTAACATCTTGTGTTTCTTGTCTCAAGAACGTTTTCTTTTTAAATTTAATTGAACAGCCGCTGATTGATTTCAGGTTTTGGTACTTTGATTGCCCCTAAACAAGTCCTAACAAGTGCTGAAATTTCATATAAACAAAATCCCTTGCTGGCCATTCTATATTATAATAAACTCTGCCCGAGCCCGCAAGGGTATATTGGGTTACTCACCTTCTTATACACTATCTTCCCCTGAGTCTTATTAATGCTATCCTGCGGGAAAGTAAGAGGGAGCGCACTAAGAGGTTTTCCACCTGGCAAAGAGAAAATCTAATTTTTATTTTTATTTTTTTATTTTCCAATTGATCAAAGGTATTTTATTTAAATCCTTTACTATTTTGATTCCTAAATACCTGAACTCTTTGCTTATGGGGCCGTGACTATACACCGTGGTCCAGCACATAATCTCTGTTTTATCTGAGTTTGCCAAATACCCTGAAATCGCACCAAACTCCAACAACAGATTTTCTAAATGCGGAATTGAGTTATCAGGATTTGCAATGTAAATCATATCATCTGCATACAAAGTGATTTTACAATGGTAGTTTCAGGACTTAAAAGGGCTCATTATATTATCCTGCCTGATCGCCTGGGCAAGGGGCTC
Organism: Lissotriton vulgaris; assembly: GCF_964263255.1. Taxonomy (NCBI): domain Eukaryota; kingdom Metazoa; phylum Chordata; class Amphibia; order Caudata; family Salamandridae; genus Lissotriton; species Lissotriton vulgaris. Next base: position 1,871,400,143 of record NC_141687.1, on the reverse strand, counting down.
AATTCAAATATTGAAAAAGAGGGGAGACAGGGGACACCCCTCTCTCATCTCCCTCTGGATTTCAAAGCTAGGGGTCAGAGAGATGTTTAGTAAGATCTTTGCCGATGCTTCATAGTAACAGTTCTTTAGAGTCTGGACAAAAGTCGGACCCATACCCATGCCCTCCAACACCGCCCATAGATATTTCCAACAGACCCGGTCGAAAACCTTAGCGACAATAGTGCCACTACTGCCAAGGGATCCCCCCTATTTTCAGCTAGATTGAGGTTACCAATTAACAGTTGGATTTGCTCCTGAATGACTCTCCTGGGCATAAAGCCCTTCTGGTCAGTGTTGATCAGGCTTGGTATTAGTTTACCCAATCTCCCTGCCAAAATGCCCATAAAGATCTTATAGTCCGCGTTCAGCAGGGAGGTTGGGCGGTAAGAGTCAGGCAACAGGGGATCCTTTCCAGACTTCAGTATCAGCACTGTCGTGGCCTCCTTTCATGAGCTAGGAATCTTCCCTGCAGGGCTATATACCATATTAAATAAAGTGTGGAGTACAAGCAAAAGTTCATCCAGCAAGGCTTTGTAGATTTCACTTGGAGGGGCATCTAGGCCCGCAGCCTTCTTAATTTGTGTCCTCTTTATTTGCTCCCTAATCTCCTCCATGGAAAGAGGTGAATCTAAGAGATCTCTAGTTGTATCTGTAAGGACAGGAATAGTTTTTTCCATCAGCCACGGTCTTATTGCATCTTGTGGGGGATCAATATCCTCCTTGTAAAGATTCGAGAACGTGACAGAAGGCAGTTCTGCATAACTGCAGGTTCACTGGATTTAGTTCCCGCATTATCGATATATAAGTTGAGTAATGGTGTTTTTTGCCCAATCTATCCTTGCCTTCCATGCCAATAAGGCCCCTGCTCTCTCCCCATATTCGAAGGATTCCATATTGCGAGCCTTCCACTGAGCCTTACATTTCTGATCCAGATAGGACTGTAGATCCCGTCTTGCCACCAAGTTTTTCCTCTATCTGTACCAATTCTCTATAACTTCCTGGGCAATAAGACTTCTTTCTTCTTTAGGAGAAGAGATTCTTTTCTCCAGAGTCTGCAATTCTAAAACATTGTTCTTATTCCTCGAACTTATTAGACTACATAGGAGCCCCCTTAAATTTGCCTTATAGGCGTCCAAGACAACCTCTTCTGAAGTAGAACCATGATTAAAAAAAACTCCAGAGAGGAATTTTTAATTGCCTGAATAATTCCAGGGTCCAAAAGCATTGTCCTATTTACAGTCCATCTAATTTGTTGAGGCGTTATCTTGGTGGAATATAAAAACACGAGGGATGCATGGTCAGATAGATGACTTGAAGATATATTCTCTCTATTTACCAGAGCATAATCAATTCTGGAAGAGCGATGGTTCTTTTTAGAATAAAATGTAAATCCATCCGCATCCCCCATCTTTGCTCTCCATAAATCAACTAGGTTGATGTTTGATGTAAATTTTTCATACCCTGCGAGATCTCGGAGTCCCATTAACGCGACTGACATTGGAACTGTCCTTCACTGGGTCGAGCCGAACATTAAAATCCCCACCTATAATAATTGGGGTATTTACCATAATTAACCTATCCTGCAGTTCGACTAGAAAAGATGAATCGTCCGTATTGGGACTGTAGTAAGAAGAACAGATCAACTTCTCTCCCTCAAAGTCTAACCGCGCAATAATCCATCTGCCTGTTTGATCTCTCAGGACCGAACTTATTGTACAAGTGATTCCCTTTTTTAGCAAGATAGCAACTCCACGAATATTCATTACTTGGTGGGAGTAGCAAAAACATTGAAGCCAAGGAATTTTTGAAAAAACAGATTCAGACACTGTCCTATTGAGATGAGTTTCCTGCAGCAACCATACGTGCGGAGGAGACGGCTCTAAATATTTAAATATTAATCTTTGCCTCCTAGGACATCTCAGGCCATTCAGGTTCCAAGAAATGAATTCGATATTCCGATCCCCCCTTCATTTTATCCTTACGCATCTTAAGTGTGTCTTATCTAGATGATGGAGTTGTTCTATAGATAACCTAATCATAAGGGAATCATTTAATTTGTCAGATGAGGATTTTTTTTACCTATTTTGCTACCACCCTTTGCCACCCTGTGTTCCCCTACCACCAAGCCCCTCTCTTCCACCCCGAATCCCCGTGCCCCCCCATCCCCCTACCGCCCTGAGGAACCCTACCTTCCAATAGGTCCATACCTATTCGGACCCACCCTCCCGCCAGGCTCTGTGAATATACATAAAAACTAGTAAATCATTACGATGAGGAAACAAACTCTCATAGCTAGTATCCCCAACACACCCCCCCCCCGTTTCTCAAGCTGGATCTTAGCTATGAGTGTATCTGCTTCATTAGTGGTCCGAATCATGTGCATATGGTTATTCCACATCACTCACAGGGTAGCTGGGAACCTTAGTCGAGCCTTTGCACCAAGACTATTTAATTCTGCCAGTCTCTTTCCTTACTCCCACTGTCTTTCGGCTGTTATGTGTGAAATATCGGACATGATGGAGAAAGAAAATGGAGTCATATCAGTAAAAGGAGAAGATATAGCCCCCGCTTTTAAGGCTGCAGATTAAATCTGTTCTTTTTTTTTTTTTTTGTAAATATCTTTTTATTGCAGCAAAACAGGTGGTATAGTCAAAGCATTTACGTCATTCCTCCACCCTATGTGTCACACAGCCATTTAGCTCACACCCCGGAGGTCGAGCGGCACAACAGCGGACAGAGTTTTGTGCTGGAGAGTACATAATGGCTCATTGACAACCGGAACGGAATATGAAAGAAAATTCACCAATATCTTCCGTGGTTTCTGCCTTCCCAGATTTCTTTTGAAGGGGTCTCTATGTACCCTCTGAATTTCGCTGTTTAAGTCCACTTCTCTGCCATCTCAATTGATTCCTGCTAAATTTCCCCGCCTTGGCACAGTGTAATATTCAATTTAAGATTTTGAACCTCCAAATCATCCTGGTGAGTTTCAACAAAACCGTTATAAAGGCTGCCAATCCTATCTCTCTGTCTAATTGCCTTGTTCAAAGCATTTTTAGCTACTACGACATGATTCAGCTTTCTCTGCAAAAAATCCCGGATCTTTAAACATTTTAAGAAATCTGTTTTGGGGAGAAGATATTTTCCAGCCAATAGAGAGAATGGGAGAATATAATCTTCATCTTAAAAAAATCTCCTACTATCATTATCCCCTTTTGTCTTCATCTAGCCATTGTAGTATCCCAAACAATAGAGGGCAATAACGCCGATGCAGAAGTGGGTGTATTATAACAGACCCCATCTATCTTAAAACATCTACGAACCTGCTTCCAAACTTTAAAGGCTGCTAACAGAAGAAAGTGAGTCTTCTTATCGTTGCTTGGTTGGTTCAGCATCTTAAATAGACACCTCTCTGCCTCCGAACCAAGCAGCATTTGATAGGTAGATGGACCCTCTGCCCCATCACTAATCCCTTCGCTGGCAAGTAAAGTATGCATGTTCTACAGAAGGAAAGCACAATAGTAAAATGCTAAATTTGTTCTGCCCAACCTCCCCGCTTCTGGGGTAGAGTCATACATTTAATTGCTCTACCGGGTTTCCTCTGGCCCCAAATAAACCTGCCACATATTGACTGCACGTTCTGAAGCGGAGTTCTGCTAAGTGCTAATGGCACAGACCTTAAATAATTAAGCACTTTAGGTAATACATTTATTTTTAGCACATTCCACCCTCCGACCAGCCAGAGATGTAAACATTCAATTCCATGGAACTGTTTTTTAATTCCAGCCAGCATAGGACCCCGATTCACAGCTAACAATTTGTGCAGGCATCTTCTAATTTTGATGCCAAGCTATGTTACTTTGTCAGTAACCTTTGGGTCACCAGAACAAGCTTGATTTATGAAGATTTTCTCGGTTTTATCAATGTTTATTTTATACCTGGATAGCTGCCCCGATAAAAGAGCCAATTGTTCTATTTCGGAAATTGCTGCAGCTGGTTTGGGAATAACAATGGCACCATCATCCGTACAGGTAAATACCTGACAATCTTCCTGCCTATATTGGACGGATTTGATAATCATACTGCGCTCCATCATGGTCAATAATTGGTTAATATATAGAGCGAACCGTAAAGGAAAACATGGGCATCCTTGCCTCGTCCCCCTGAAAATAGCAACCGGCTCCGATCACACAAATTTGGGCAGTAGGTGTATTATACATCGCCCTTATAGATTTAATAAAGACTGTCCCAAAACCCAGACGTTGAAGAGCCATCCACCAAAGCTCCCAAGAGACCTGGTCAAATGCCTTTTTGGCATCAAGTAACACTGTCCCCAGCCGAGCTTGGTGCACATTGGCCAGATCAAATAAAGTCACCACCCTGCTGATATGATTCACCGTGCCTCTTACTGGGATAAAGCCGTGCTGACAAATCGAAACCAACGGGGTAATGACCCAGGCTAAACGCATAGCCAGGATATTTTTGTAGATTTTAACATTGCAGTTAAAGAAAGATGGGTCTATACGACCCCGGTAATGTAGGTGGCTTATATATATATCTATCTTTTTTTAATAAAAATATTCACCAAGTCCCAGGTCAGCGGCACCAGCTCCTTCTCTGCATCTTGGAATGATAACATATCAGTTTTCAACTGTTGGAAGAATACTTTATTACATGCTAAAGGTAATGTATCCAGGCTGGATGCCTTATCTATGGCTAATGTGTTAATAGCTTCTTCCAACTAGTCTTGTGTGATAGAAGTATCTAGTTGCTCAGAGTCCTCGCAACTACGGCTCTTCTCGCAGAAATCCTGCATCCAGTACCACCACCCTCTGTATATAGATCTTCATGAAAGGTCCTGAACACTGTGAAAATCCCGGAAGGTGTCTCCACTAACCTCCCTGTCGGATCTTCCATAGAGGCTATCCCTCGATTGACCTCCTTACACCTAACCCTTTCGCCAAGCCTCTTCCTGTGGCCTCCCCTTATTTATAACAGTCCCTTCTAAATACATGATTTTTACAAGCAATCTCTTTAGAAGAGTGTGAATTAATCCCAGCCCTACAGAGCGCAACCTCAGTTTGTGACAGAGTAGTTGACACATTGTTGGGCAGGCATTGTAAAAGATTCTGCTCGGCTCTTCTAAAATAGTCATATAAGCTCTGCATCAGGAGCTTATGCTGTCTCTGTTTATGGATACCAAAACCCTGTCTTTAGAGCCCTGTCTTTAGAGTATCCCATACCACCGTACAGGCAGCAGTATTACCGTTAATTTCCAAAAATTACACAATCCACTGTTTGATATGACTAACAAACAAGGTATCTAGCAAGAGTTTCCTGTCGAAAGAAAAAGATCTTCGGGCTCAGAGAAGCCCTGAACAGGAATATTAAGCAATAAAAGGCTATGATCAGACGAGACTCCAGTATAAATCTGAATTGTGCCCTTTGCTGGTAGTGTAAAAAAAAAAGTAAAAATGCAGCAGAGGTGGCAGCACTTCTTGATGATGAAATAATAGTCCTCTTGTTTAGCAGCACATGATTCTACTTACATCCTTATCTGTTAAAGCAGTGAGAGCGGACGTTGTCATAGAATTTATTGATTTTTGACTGATGATAATTTTATTTAACAAATAATGACAGAATTAAATGTGCATTTTGTCCCATGATGGTGGATTCATCCACTGTTAGGACTTTGTAAGGACTATTTGCTCAGATACGTCTTGATATGTATAATCATAGGCTCTTCAGAGAGTTTCCTTTATTTTTAATACTATAGTAGCATTAGGCCTGTCTGATGTTGGAATTTTTCATTGTTGAAGTCTGGGTATGTGCCCTGGGAGTGAGAAGGATCAGTAACACAAATGTCTAAAAATGCCCCTTGAGTAACATACCAATGGGTCTCTATTCAATTGTTTTATTAATGTTTTTCAATAAATAAATAACGCAAAGTCAAATTAATTCATATTGTAGTCAAATTAAAGCATTGTGTTCAGCAGTTACCACTGGCTTTGATGTCCATTCTTTCTGAAAACCGTTGAAAAATTCCAGTGTCATGGGATCCGAAGGTACTGGTCGATAGTTAGCTTGGTGTTGAAATTACTCACTTAAATAAAAAAACTATCTCTGAAACTATTGGTTGTGGAAAACAATTGCATATAGATTTCCTCTTCAGATGGACCAGGCTGTCATGTTGTTGGGGTAAAGGGTTCGCTAAAGAAAAGGATCATGAATTGTATACATGTTCTGCACACACAGTACTATGGAACTTGGTCTGTAGCGAGTCCGTCTTAAAGATTGTCTGAGTTGTATTGGTCTTCAACCCCAAGGAGGATCTTTGTAATCTAAGACCAAATGATGCAAAGGCAGAATTGACAGAATTCTATTTCTGGGTGCAGTTATACCAGCTCTGCTGTTGGGACTTGCAGCATGTGACTTAACCCTTGTACCCACTTGCAGGGTCAGAGGAGTCCTAGTATGCCTATGACATACTATATGCACCTACCCTAGGGCTTCGAAGGACCATAGTTTGTGTTTCTCTGGATGAAGCTTAGTGGGGGCTTGGATATTGCACATGATGGTCGTGATGCATTAGAGGGTTCCCTGTTTTGAGCACTGGAGTTTTCTTGAGTCCTTGCTCGCCTGCACTTTTCTGTATTTGAAGGGTAGCTCCCTTTCTCTGGAGGGATGAACAGTGAAGGCCTTTGACTGATGTTGGTGGTTCTCAGGTTTTGTACTGGATGGGGCTTCATTGGGTAAGCCCTCCTGTCCGACATGCAGATGAGCATATTTTGTTTGTGGTGCAATACATTCCTGTTGTCGAGAACAGAGTGGCAGATTACACCAGTTGTACATCATTACCCACAAGAGAAATATCCGTTAACCTTTGGGTTGAATGCTGTGTTGCTGCATTGGATAATGTGGTAGAAGAAGCGATCAATGGAGACGAATGGAGGAAGCACTCTGCAAGGGACAAGATTTTGATCAAGCTTAAGCAATGTATTGAAGGAGGATGGTTGGCGAATAGGAGTATGGAAATGTTTTAGGGCTGGAAGGACAAATTGATATGAGAGTGAACTGGTGCTGTTGGATGAACGCATGGTCCCAACCTAACAGTTGGGTACTCTAGGTTTGCATGAGCGATACCTAGGTGTAGTCTAGTTGAAAATGAGGGTTAAAGATGCCTATTGGTGACCAGGAATAGATAAGGATCTATTGACTATTGTTCAAGGGTTTCATTTGAGAGTGAAGGCAAGTCCCAGGTGACTTCTCATAATGAAATTTCAATGTACAATTGGTGCTAAAAGAGCAAAACGTTGACATTTTTTTTAAAGGACCCTATCCTTGATAATCTCGTAAAATATAGCAAAGCCCCTTCTCCAAGATCGAGGCTGTGTAATCCTCAAGAACATTCAGCAGTATGCCCCATAGTAGATAAGACATACAGCATAATGATTTAAACAAGCTTTCTTGAGATGAGTAAGTTGGAAACCATGAAGGTTTATTAAATATTTAATATGCATTACAGAAAGCAAATATGATAAATTAATATGCATAATAATCCATGGGTAGGCAGAGTAAAGTCTCAGAGAAAATAGTCCTAAGCGATAGACAGAACGACGAGGGAACGCCCTTCGAGAGGAAGGTCAAACCAGACCTTGCACACCCCCAAATTTTAGGCCCTGTTTTATAATAAATACACACAGGAAAAATAACATAGCATAAAATGAACTAAATGTAGTGAGACTCAACAAATCATAATACAAAATGAAATGCAACAGTATATAGCACCATCCCAACCCCTCGATGAATGTATTAGACCCCTCTTGACCTAATGTCATCGGATGTAGCAGTACAAATCTAGTTGCATACAAAACAATGCCCGTCT